>NC_139222.1:117621479-118221479 GCF_055691185.1 Crinia signifera
AGTCAATTATGTCTCAAGTGCATCCTATTGTTTTGGGATTAGTAAGCCTCATTTCACATGTTACCACTTCTCTAATGAATCCACTAGACCACACCGTATACAAGACTGTAATTTTAATTGTCCAGAGAAGGGAAAATCAGCTGACAGCAGGTGTTCACTGCTATGGGGAGATTCAATGTGGTATCACGGCTGTTGACCCCCGCCAACAGCTGTGATCCAGGCCCGTTTTCGGTCAGGCGACAGTCGGGATTTAATGTCCCGCCTGCCGATCGGCGCAAAGGGGGCGTGGCCGTGAAAACGGCCGTGGATTGTCGATCTGCGGCCCAGATAATGAACAGGCCCGACAGCTTCTGAAGCTTCTGCCGTGATCCCTCATCAATGCTGTCATTAATGACAGCATTGAATAGGGAGCTGCCGCTATTTCCCACATCGGAAATAGCGGCAGCAGATTGAATACCCCCCTTAGTGGTAGACTGCAATGCTGAATGTCAAATGGCAGGGTTCCAGTGCAGCTTGGCACCGGTGGTAATTAACAAGGGGCTGATGCACAGTTGTAGTTTTTTTAATACAAAAAAAAAAAAAATCACATGCGAGTTTTATGTATGCCAACTTAAATCTCTTTGTAATTAAATCAAAACACATAATTATGTCAAGGAAGCCATAGAGGACAGCTATAAGTAATCTAATGCTGGTATATGTAAACTGCTGCTTTTTAATTAAGATTTTATTTTTTTATTGTTTTTTTCTTCTTTCTCTTCCAGGGTGGAGTTTCAAAACAAATTTTATATTGGAACAGGTTTTAAGTTCATGCCCTTTTCATTCGAGAGCATACGAGAGGGCAAGTTCGATGACTGAGACTCTCTATCAGTTGTGCTACTCTACCTCCCAGTAACGTTTTCCTGTCATGGTGTATTGGTGTGCCCTTGCCTATCCTTCATGCTTCATAGACCCGCAGTAGTCCTATGAGTGTTCAGAGTTGTACAGGAATCGGTGTTCATTAAGCAGCCTACTAAATAAAGAGGAAATACTGCCTGCCATGAGCTGTGAATCATTCTTAAAAATACCAGTGTTTTTAATATGAAGATCAACAGGTTTACTTGTACTCACATTTCTCCATTTCCTTCTACAATTCGCCTCACCACCTTCTACCTCATTTTTTGTTTGTTATGCAACAATATACCATTGATTGATCATGTGTAGCATTGCAATAAGTAATCTCATTCAGTAATGCTTTTTAAAAAGACTACCACTTTGGGATTGTCTTGCATTCTGAATATCCAATTTATAAGGGCACATTCAAAAGATAGACTTTTCTGGAGGTTTGGAGGAAGTGGTTATTTAGTTTATATATTTCCCTACATGTCGCCCAAATATCAATATTGTAAAGGAACCCTTACTGACCATGACAGATTTGTATTGCCTAGCTTACCCCTCTCCTACAAGTGATAAGCTAATCAACAAAAATAAGTATCTCTTATTACCCCAGATTTATTTATTATAGGAATACACATATCAACTCAATATTGCTGGAGATGATTGGTTTTATTGGTAAAATATAGGCACCTAGTTTTCACAAAAGACACTAAGTAAAATGTATTATTATTTATTAAACCTGGTCATGCCTATTTTAAATTAAGCCACAACCACACAGATATTGCTGGAAAATGGAAGGCTAGTGAGAAGTTAGGGGCAGCTGCAGGAAAATTGTAAAATGCATCTGTCGCCACATTAGAGGCAGATATTTTGTGGATTAAGCGAATATCCACTAGGAAATGATGACCTCACAGGAGCCTGAGACATTCATAGGGAATTGATAGGTCAGAAGCTAATGATATTGCAATCCGCCTTCCTGAATGTAACTATTCAGTTACTACGGTCATGTTATATCATTGCCAGAATGTTTATGTTTACGTTAGTGCTGTCACTCTTTGCTGATGTCATTTCTATGACCCTATTGCTGCTGTGAATCGGTGAATGAAGTTTCCCTCATGGTAATAAACATTTAATTTATGACAACCCAAAAAAATGTCTCTTGTACTATTTTGTACTCTTCTGTCACAATGTGTCTCCCCCATCACTCTCATATGTCAACCACTTATACATGATGACAGGATCGTAGAAACTGGGCGAGAGATTAATACACAGCACTCTTTCACTGTATATTATCGAATGTTTGATTTACCCAAAAGAATTGCAGTACATATTGCTCATTATAGATCTACAAGCTTTAAATAACTGCACCCCATATTGGGCAAGGTCTTCATAAATCACACACTGACTGTAATCAGATTGAATCTCAATTATTAAATTGGTATCTCTCTTTTATTAATATCCATTAAAAGTTATATTTTTATTAAATTCAAATTTTCTGCCACAAACTTTACCTTATATAAGTGGTCCCCACACAGGAGTCGTCTTTTTCTCCAGTGTAGGAACGCAACTGTAATCAATCAGATCTATTTTTTTTAATTTATTTCTTGTGGAATAAAAAGGATTTAAAATAACTGGAGGAAGAATAACAGTGAATACGTCATCTCATTTTCTATATAGGCACATTACAACTGACTGACATAACCATTCCAAAAGGGTGGAATACATATTGTTTATTTAAAAAAACTACAAAAAAAAATACCGGCAGCATTTTTATTGTTACAACCTTTTACAGGTCTTTTATATGAATACATTGATAATATTTATAAAGATTACATTTATTGTTCCTTGTTTAGTTTCAGGGCGGCATTTACATTACGTGATGTATTGGTATTCTCAGCACTATGCTGGCTATGTAAACTACGTAACTGTTTCTGGAGCCCTGAAACGACACAATGGTTAATATCCCCACTATCCACGTCATACCCCCTGTGTTCACATTGCCGTGGAGTTGGTTTTATAAAGTAACGAGCCCGAAGCATGGCGAGCGCACACGCTGTGGACACTGGGGGTATGATGTGGATAGTGGGGATATGATTGGGTGTGTACTGCAGTGCTTTATTCTTACCCTCAACGATGTCCCTGGCGCTCGCCTCCTCCATGTCTTGCTAGTTCCCGGCACCAGCGTTACTCCTCCATGACACTCCCCGGCAGCAGCAATGTACGCAGTTAGCATAGTGCCGCTGGGTGAGCAGGGAAACCATGTGATACTCCCCCAGCAGCAATGCACTGAATTACGTATATTGCTGGCGCCGAGGAGTGTCATGGAGGAGGGAGACTAAAAGCTGCCGCGTGGATCACTGACCGGAGGACACTGTGGGGATGGACGGTAAGTTTAAAACACCCTCTCCCTGCTCCCAGTTTAGTTTCATGGTGCTGGCTACGTCGTCAGCGTAGCATAGTGATGCCGCTGTAAAACTAAACAAGTACCAATTTTTCCTTATGGTGCTTTCCTCAAATGGATGGGACAGGTTTAAATATCTAGTTCTCTGTTACAGTTTAAAGCTGGAAGGTTTAGAAGGCATCCTGGGATCCTCAAGCACCTTTTAGAAAACTCACCACTCCAGTTACCTGCAATTAAGGGAAGATTAACATGACATACCCCTGATCACTTTCCTGAAGCAGTGATAGTTTAAATATTGAAACACATTTACAACTTAAATATCAGGATTATGCTTTTGCAATGTATGAGTATCCATGTATTTAACTTATAGCATATGTTACACAATATAGTAATAAATGTATGAGTATGTTTCTTGACAAATTGCTTGTGTGATGGTGTCATAGCCAACAAAATGTTTTCGGGTAATGCACAAAAAAAATGAAAGAAAAATTTGTCTTGTACAACTTGGCATCTCTAGTTGTCAAAATACTTACCAAAGGAGTATTTTCAGATCATTGCAATTTATTTGTACAATGGGAGATCTCTTTTATGACCTCCAAGCCCAGCTTTAAGGTTAGGTCAACCAAACTTCATAAACCGTTTTCCAAAAAATGTAATACTTTGGAATTGCTTGCCAGAAGAGATTAACCCTTTCAGTGCCAACATCTTTGAGAGAGAGGTTTAAAATATCCGCAAATAATACCAGCATCACTCATAGTTATATAAATAAAAAAAGTGTAAAAAAAAAAGATGATTTCTCCTTCATCCACTAGGTGTCACTGGAGCTATGGTGGTGAATAGAAGGGCAACTACAGGAATATTGGGCAATTTAAATGAGTGGCCAACTCCTCCCCCTCCCAGGCAGTCTTAGATTGTGCCCTGCGGGAGCTAATCACAATTTAGCTTGCTCCTAAGGGCAATGTTACTAGTAGGGAAAAAGTTATCTTATGAGGACAGGCAGACAGCATCTTGCCACTGCCTGACTGCATTGTAAGAGCTGCCGAGGGGGGACCTGGCTGCAGCTACTTGCAGCTCGCACCCAGGTTTCTCAGTTGCAGAGACCACTATCTCTGGAGATGTAATGGACTGTGGCGTGGGTCACGATTCATTCCCACTGGCAGGACTGTGAGTATTGCCTGACACCCCCCTTAGAGATGGCCTGTGGTCTTGCAATAAAAAAAAATGAGGTTTAGCAGGGTGTTTAAATGTGGCACTATTTGTGGAGACTCAGCTGTGGGTAAGAGGCCCAGTATACAGGGCTGCTGACAGGGGGGTGTTGTGGGAACAGCTGTCCTGATCCCGGCCTTTGGAAGGTCCCTAGCAGCTCATTTTGCCCACTGCAAACCTCCACTGCGCTGCACTCGGTCCTCGGGACTCAGCAGGTCCCGAAGCACTGGCTTCTTCAATGCAGGCGGCCAATTAAAATGTTGCACCTGCTTTTGAGCCAATCAGAGCGGCTGCAGGTACACCAACTCTGGTTGGCTCACTAGCCGGTGCTGCATTTTAATTGGCTGCCAGCATCCTGCATTTAAGTAGTCAGGCTGTGCTTCAGGACCTGCTGAGTCAGCCGGTAAGTGAAGGGAGGGAGATGGGGGTCCGCATGCACCAGCACTACATACTGCAAGATACAGTATGTACAAATAAATCTACCTCCCCCACTGACAGCTCATATGCCGTGGGCAACTCTATGGTACCTGGCATGGGGGGAAGCCTGGACTGGAAATCAGTCCTGGGCCCCAAAATCCCTGGTGGCAAGTCCGTCTGTATATATACCATAGTACACAAGAATAGAAGAGAGCGCACTGTGTTGATCTTTGTTATTATTTTACTCAGTAATTATTTAATTCAGTAAATACACAATAAAATCAAAACTATAAAATACATACATTTATACAATAAAATATTCAACATCCGACTGTAACCACTTTGAGCCCGTATTAGTATTTTAGTAGCCAACAATAAATCATGGAAAGTTCCCGATTGGTTGGTAACAATGCAACAGTTCCCTTTTGATTTATAGCAGCTCTAATAACTGTTTATTGCTCAGAATCAATGTTCCTATTGGAGAAATAGAAGCATATTACCGGCTGGTATAGATGAATGGATGTGGCGGAGGCCTGACGCGTTTCTCCGTCTATTGTGACTGACGGTTTCCTCTTCTGAGGAAACCGTCAGTCACAATAGACGGAGAAACGCGTCAAGATTTTATCTTCTTCCGACACCCACTGCAATTTGGATAGCCCATACTGCCACCATCTGATTGCCAAGTTCTAATTACTGCCGGACTGACCCAATTCAACCTACCATATGATCCTTGAGATAGCGGCAAAAGGTGTGATAAGAGGCGTCCTTCCATCTTGGACACCCAGGTGTGAGTAACCATTCTGCAGCTGTGTCAGCTCCCAGCGCCGGCTTCCCTAACATCGGAGCTACGCTGGTCGCCAGCAGACCAGCCACCACCCGAATCCACTGTGTCTGCTCCCGGTACCGGCTCCCATACCATCGGAGCAACACCGGTGGTAGCGGACACCTGGAAACCAGACCTCCGCCACATCCATTCATCTATAGAGACTGTTACAATAGATAGTACAGTCTAATGACGAAATGTCTTAGTAAGAGGAGGGTGAGTTTGCACCTCCAGAAATGGAGGCTTTGCAGGCTGTTGCTCAGCAAGAACCTGAACAGGCTTCTCACGGGTTAGAGGATCTTAATGACATGGTCAAGCTAGCCTTGAACGTGGAGTCTCACTTATTGGTAGAAAAAAAAACCCCGACATACTCTTTACCTCCATCTGAGGACTTGGACGATCATTTATGGCTAGCTTAGAGTCACCCATATCAGAAATTCCAAAGGAAAAAGAGTTGAAACTTCCCCTGTTTTGTCAGAAAAGACCATGTAGTCTGTCCCGGGAGCCACTACTCTCCGGCCATAACGAAACTCCAGCCGTTGTTATCCCAGTTACATAAATCAGAAGTCACTCGGATTCTATTCCAGCATGTTTCTAGTGTTGAAGTTGGACAGCTAGGCCCCACCCATCCTAAAAACTTAAAAAAACCTGAACCTGTTCTTGCAACCGGTCAAGTTTAAAATGGAATCTCTGGTATCTCTTGCTATTAGGGACGCTTATCTGCACATACCCATTTGGCCTCTTCATCAGACGTACCTGTGTTTCACTGTACTCGACCCACATTGGCAGTTCCAGGCCTCTACCATTTGGCCTCTCCTCTGCCCCCCATGTCCTGTCGGACCTGTGGTATTACCAGTTTGTTTACTTTCCCCCTCTTTCTGTTGCCCAGAGTGCTCCAACGCATATGAAGGGAGGCGGTCACGGTCTGCCTGATCACTCCGGACTGGCCTCACCGGTCTTGTCCATCAACAGAGGTGTTAGATTGGTTTACCGAGCCGTGGCCTCTTCCTCTTCACGATGACCTTCACAGCCAAGGGCCTTTAGTCTTTCCAGACTTAAAGCATTGTTATTTGACAGCGTGGTGGCTGGGAGGTCCATCTTGAGACTTCCGGATATCTTTGCAGCAGTCATCCCTACTATGATGCAGGCTAACATAGAGGTTACCTCAAGGCACTACTTCCGCATCTGGTGTGCTTATGTGTCTTGGTGCGAGGGGCATAGTCGACTTCTGTTTTTACAAGCTCGTCTTGCCTCTGGGTTGCACCTTGGGGTACTTATGTAATATCTGGGCTCCCGTTTTTCTTATGAGACCGCGTCCCCTTGCGGGGCTCGCCACGCTTTGGGCACGGTGGCTCCCTGCACTCGCCACACTATATAAAATCAACTCCATGCGTAGTTGGATAGTAGGGGGTATGAAAAAATGGGGGTGCATTTAACATGGGAGCCCAGATAATACAGAAGTACCCACCTTGGATCCTTTAAGGTTTAGGTCTCGGCACTGTCGATATTTTCTCAAAAACTATTGGCTGTTACCTGAGGTACATACTTTCCTCCAGGGAGTGTTGTGGTTGCAACCCCCTTTCCCATCCACGGTTTTTTACAATCCTCAGTTTTTGAGCCTTTAGAACCGGGCTGGGCAATTGCGGCCCTCCAGATGTTGATGAACTACACATCCCAGCATGCCTTGCATAAGTTTCAGCATAGCCACATAGCAAAACTAATGCAAAGCATCCTGGGATGTGAAGTTCATCAACATCTGGAGGACCGCAATTGCCCAGCCCTGCTTTAGAGGATGTGGTTCTCAAAATTCTGGAAGACTGTGCTCTTGCTGGCCTCGGCTGTGGCCAGGTGGGTTTGGAATTGGGGACTCTGTCCAATCGCCCACCATTTTTGGCGTTTCATGCTTACCGGGCGAAGCTACACACCGGCCTCACCATTCTGCCAAAGAAGTCTTGCCTTTCCATATCAACCAGCCAATTCTAGTTTTTTGGAAGTCGCTACTGATGGCAGGTCTCTGGACGTAGACAGAGCCCTTCACATTTATGTTGCTCTGACAGCATCTGTCAGAAAGTTGGATGCTTTGTAATGTATGATCCGGTAAGGCGTGGCTGGCCGGCGTCAAAACAGACATTCACCAAGTGGATTCATCTTGCTATTCAACAGATTTCGGTCTCTACCTTCTCCTGTTTATATTTTGGCGCATTCCACATGGTCTGTAGGAACCTCGTGGGCCTTGGGTGTCTCTATTCAGCAGCTCTGTAGGGCTGCCATCTGCTCCGGTTGGCAAACTTTTGTCCGGATCTACCTGTTTGATACCTTTGCAGCTCCAGCATCCCAGTTTGGTCGCACAGTGATTTTTCACTTTCTCGGTCATAGTAGGATTGTTATATCTGTTTATGTTTCAAAGTGTTTTTATCTTCCAACTCCCTCTGGGCACAATGCTTATAATTGCCTGGGAGGGAAAGCCGAAGGGGAGGAGTTGGGCACTCATTAAAAGTGCCCATGCTCCGCTCCCTGTAGTCACCCTGCTTTTCCACACTATAACTCCACTGACACCTGTGGACTCAGAGAAAAGGATTTACGGTAAGTACAAAATTCCTGTTATTTTCTATAGATGGTAAACATTACAGGTCATTATGATGAATAAGAATGATTGCTTGGCAATTTTCACATCTATTTTGACAAAGTAGCTTGGCACTCAAAGGGTTAACTCAGAGTTCACATTTTGATATTAATTCTGAATTGCAACATTTGGATATTAAGGCCAAACGCCACCATCAATTTCATATCTTTAAACTAACCTTAATGTCTAAAATTGTTTTCCTTTAGCACCTCAGGAGATGGAGTGGTTACATAAAAAGAATACTGGGACCTAAAGGAAGAACCTCTGATTTAGCATCTGTAGATGGCAGAAATCCTTTATTTGCTGATCACAAAGCATCATAGGGAGGGACCGACCTCCCCCCGATAAGGGATCGGTTCTCAGCCAGGGCAAGGAAATGTGCTGAAAAGATAGCGACTGAAAAGCTGCATCCCAGTCACAACCTGTTCGACATCCTACCATCCGGAAAACATTTCCGGTCCATCCCCGTCAAGACGTCCAGATCCGCAAGAAGCTACTTCCAGTTAGCCGGCCATCATCTGAACAATCCAATCAAAGCGAATGCAATCCCTATATCAACAGTCTAACAATGTTACCCTACTTGGCGACTTATCCACCATAGTCATAGTTAGAAATTGAATGCATGTAATGTCTTCCCCCCCCCCCCCCCCCCCCTACACCCCTGCTGCACTGTAATCCACAAAAAAAATCCTATTATGCGCAAGCCTACATGGGCAATAAAATGTATTCTATTCTAGGGACTAAGCACACATATAAAATAAAACAAAACCTAGCTAAAACCTAGGAGGAAATACAATGTGGGGCAGGGCAGTTTGCCTAACCTCCACAACCCACACTATAACCCAGATGTAATGACGCAGCGTCCGCCAGATGGATCATAGAGGAAGCTGAGTATTTCTAACCACTTTCAATTGATTCATATTTAATTAATTCTATTGAATTGCATTGGTGTATTTGTTAACGTCACTTCTATGCATCAATAAGCTGTATTCATATAGCTCTATGTAATACTGGGTCTAGTTATATTTGCCAACTGACATACAGTGCAATCATTTAACTGACACTTGTCAAACAAAGTGGCAAAGTAGCAAAACAAACTCTACAGAAGAGAAGAATTGTAAGGAGATTGTAGTGGCACAAAATAAATGAATTATAAAAAGGGGTAGGTTGGGGTGATAGGAAGATTTTTGGAAAAAAGGACAGATTTAGCAGAATAGGGTCTATAATTGATTAAGTGAAAGGAGTAGATGGCGGGATACAAAATATTCTTAAATATAAAAGGAAACATGTAAAATCAACAATCACACTCCTAGCAGTGTCCCTAAAAGGAACACTACCTGGCTGTTGGTACATGCAATAGTTCGTTATTCTGAGAGTTCCACCTTCAGTGAAGGGCAAGGGAATTGTTACAACTTAGCACCCCAAAAACTTTCCTGACTTTTGGCTCTGGCTAGAGCTGTATGTGGAAAAGCAATTTACACATTTCAGACAGTGTCTAGGTTTTAATAGATGGAAACTTTTCTGATGGCCAAGATCAAATTTGTTTCTTGATTATTTAAGTATTTATACTATTTCATTTTATCTTTTCACTTGTACCACTACTTTTTCCTCCTCCTTTATCCAATACTTAGGCAAATCACTACCCCAGAACCCACAAGCATGCCCTGTATATAACTTATCTTTGCTCAGCAAGTGAAGACATTTTCAATGGCATTTAAGATCTAATTATGTTTTCATTACAATAAATGTGATTGCAACTTTGACAGAAGTCAGATACAAAAATGTGAGTGATCATTCAGTATAGGAGAGGAAGTAATTTGATTGAGCTAGTCATCAATCTAAATACAATTCCATCTAAATTTAACACCATGAATGACAAAACTCTTCATTCATAAAGTAACAATAAGTAACAATAAATCATAAATCAAAAAGCATAATTTAAACTTCCAAATGTATTTTATTCTCTGAATTTTTTGTTAATTCTTGGATGTTTCATCCTAGACTGTTATGAATTAATACACATTTTGTCCAAGTCAAAATGAACAAAAACAAAAAACAGTTTTATTATAATTATTATTCCTAGAGTAAAGTGAAACCCATATTAACAGAAACTAAAGTAAGGATAGTAGGATTGGTGGACAGCAGGTAGACAGTTACTGAGTATCCTGTGAATGAATGATATTCTGGCTATTTTGTGACATGGGTTTCGTTTTTCAAGAGGGGAAAAATATGTTTGATCAAGTACAATGTTAGACCACGATGGAGGTAGTGCCCCAATTTACTAGCTTCATGCTATATGTAATTTACTACAATAATTGCCATATATTCCTGTGTTTATTATGTAATTTTTTATATAAAACAAATGCTATTTCATCAACGGTTACCCTTATGCATTACTTATGCAAAAATATTGTATACAGAGCACAAATGTGTCCTTTTACAATGTGAATAACATCAGTCCAGTCATAGATAGATAAGGCATAAGATGAAGGTTGGAAATATACATATAAACATTGAGTAAAAATCTGCATGAGTAATAATTTGGGTAATTCAAGTACATGACCTACTGCCTGCAATGTGTGTGCTTTTTCAAAATAGGGAGAAACATCACTTCTTAAGAACCCCCACCCAGGAAAAAAAAGTGGAGACATTTATAATCTTTTTTTTTTAAACAAAATTTTGTTACATTTTTTAAACAAAAAAGCCTTTGTTTTGGAGTATTATCTTAGTGGGAATCTGTGAAAATGTAACTGGAAAACTGAAATGTAGTGTTTTTGTGATTCACAGGCAATTTGCAATACATGACAACCTACCTCCTGCGTGGTCTCCAAGCTTCAAAAGCCAACACTGCAAATAAAATTATTATTGCATTGACTTTCAATAAACTAGTTGTTATTGAGACATCAGCTGCTAATTCATGATCTTAGCAAAAATGTGATGCTGGGAATTACCAATAGCATTAATGCTAAAACCGCCTTCTACAAAAGGTGTAAAACAGAAATGTGTCAACAGCATTCACCAAATGCAACGTGTTTGAAATAGGTTGTCAGCTTAGTCCTAAAAAGTATCAAAATAACCTACTCCATATGTAATTGGTTAAGAGTGAAGTTCAGATTTGTAAAGTATAGTAGAATTAAGGGAGACTCTTCCCTCACTGTGTCAGCTGCTACACTGAACTGCATTGGTCAGTTGATAGGACTGAAGGCAGCGGGAAGTAGATTCCCAAGAGTTGCCAATATTACATAAACCAATGTGAAATAGACAATGTTTAACACCTGTTACTTTCTACTCCCTTATCACCATTTTTATCATTAAAAAAACCTCACTTGAACCAATCAACCTTCATAAAATTTTAAAATACAAAAAGGCATTCATGTGAAAACTGCCAGAAAAAGTTGTAATCTGTAAATAACAGGAAAGTATCAGATATTCTATCATCCCTAGTAATATGGATTTCACTTTAATAAAAATGATGCTCTTATCAGCCAGGTTTACCCTATAAAATGGGTCTATTCACCTTCAGACAATGGAGAAAATCGATTTTGTCGTATGAACAAATATTCAGCCCATCAATTCAGCAGCAAATATTCAGTGAGGTCACTATTGCCTAATAAAGAAATAGGCTAAATATTCTGGTTTGAACCACAAAATGGATGGCTCCAGTGTTTAGGTGAAAGAAACAAAATATTTTAATCCTCGGAAGAGCTTTGCCGCTTCTCAGTTATTGTGAACGAAGGGAAAGATGACCTGGATATTGTGTTAACTGTTCTTTCTTGACTGTTTAATAAAATGAATGAAAGGGAAAACAGAAAGGGTTTAAATATCGACAAAGGGCCAAGTCCAGTCTACTAGGTTCCTCCCACTCCTGAAAATATGCTCCGCAAAAAGTCATTTCCAAGTTTGTCAGCTCTGCAGTTTCCCAAATTCGGTGGAGTAGGAAGGAGGGAAGGGGGAAATCATGTCCAAGTTATAAAGCCAAGTCTATGGCTTCTCCTTTTTACAGGTCCTTCCCAAAAACAGGTTTAGACTTTCACCCAACAGGGGCGCAGATCCTTTGCAAGACTCCATTTCCAATTTAGCTCTTTGTGACTCACACAAAACAGAAATTGAAAGGTTCCATGGAGCTCTTGCTACTCTCCACCAAATGGAAGAGAAATATTCCAGGGGAGCCAAATAACTGCTCTGCTGGCATTACCACTCTGTGTAATGGAGAGGGTGTATTGTCTACTGTCCCATTGTTGCATTCTCAGTTTGACAAGCTGTTGTTTGAGGAACCGGATGTTGATGCTATTGCAGCAGTGGCTGGGGTACTGGTGGACACAGATTTACGGATGTGTGGCAGTAAATAGGGGTCAGATGCCAGCTGGTGGACATCTATCCGATCCTCTTTCCTATATGCAAGGCAACGGCGAATAAAAGCCTGTTAAAAAGAGAAGCAGTATTAGGATTAATCATCAAACCATGTTTTCCTATTTATGACGTTACATTGGTAATTCAGCTTGTAAATGCAGTTATATACCTTGGCTTCTGGGGTCACAACTGGTTTAGGTGGAAATTGTACTTCTGTAGCTTTCAGAATTGTGTTCTCTTGTAATATGTCTTGCTGGGACTGGTTGTGACCAAATGGCTATAAACAAGAGAAGATTAAACGCTTAATGGGAAGAAAAAGTGGTAAATTGTCCTTAAAAGGAGGTAAAATAGCTTCATATTCTTAAAAGATACCAAAAAGATTGTATGTTCTCTTGGTTGATGTTAATCCACATTCTGATCAGTGTCCAAAAAGATAATAATTTCTAAGACGGGGGGGCTCAATTAGACCTGTTAATTGAACAGGTGTGATAAAGGGTGGTAACCTTGGGATTAAACATCCAGAAGCATTTAATTAGCGCCCCCTTTTTGTTGCCCACTAAATTAAAGGTTTTCACTGTGAACACAAAAGGGAGGGTAGATACAAATGCCAGAGTGCTGGTAGCCAAGAGCTGACACCCAACAGAGCCATTCAATTGTTGCTCCACTGGATTAGCTGCCGTGAACAGCTAGCTAAAATTTTACCAGTTTAAGCGCTTATTCAAGACTTTTGTGTGTCGCATCTGTTAGTTTGTTCCAAAGTTTGATTTAGATCATAAATACAGCGACCAGCTCAACAAAAATAAACATTTGAACATTTTGCCCCATAATTTTTCGGGTACTTTATGGTGGGTGATAAACAATTGAATTCCCCCCAGAGAATCTGCGATATGTCCCAGGTTCACGGCACAAGATACAGGCTATTTATTGGGGATTTCGATCTGAGTCTACGCTAAAGGAGCCCATACACGTTACAATTATTGTATACAATATCTCATCTCAGTTTTGTGATGAGATCTAGTACAAAAAGTATGGGCAGCACATACTTTTTGTACTAGATCTCATCGCAAAACCGAACTGCGATGAGATGTGATATTGTATACTAGAATTGTAATGTCTATGGGCACTTTAAGACCAGAAAAATACCCTCAGTTAATGGCTGCCTGACAACTATCTTCGGAACTCATTTAATATTAACAGGGCATCAATTAGCCTGCTGTAATTCTTGCAGCTGGTTAATTTCACCCATATACCAGATTTAAGCATACTGAATCTTTATCATCGCAGATTTCATCAAAGTGTGCAATATAATACATTTATGTATGCGTGTGAATATATTTTCAAAATCTAACCATGTAGCTACAGCAAATCTAACATGTGGGCATCTCTAAGTATATACATCTCAAAGTATAGTAAATACAAAACCTGCAAATGTGGATTTATACAGAAAGAATGGTTATAAATGTGTGTCATGTGATATTGAATGTATGCTCTCCCCCCCCCCCCCCCCCAAAATATTACCTTTCGCCCATACAGACATTGGTAGAATATTACTCCTACAGACCACACATCCACTTTGTTGGAGATTTTTGGAGGTTCTTTGCCAACGACGAAACACTCAGGAGGCAGATACCTATATAAAGTATAAAAAAAAATTTGAATTGCTCATTGAAGGATATCAACCAGTATTACATTATCAATCAATCAATCACATAATGGCATGTCTTAACCGACCATGACCAAAGCAGGCAGACTACAAGAAACAGAAAAGTGGTTAAAGTCTGCTCCAATAAAAAAGATTGAGGTGATTATTTTAATGGTTAGGCCCAGCAGCCACTGTTCTTACCAATGCAGGTGATTATGTTACTAGCAACAGAATCCTATCCGGTTTCAGAGTCCAAAGTGATTACTACTCTTACAATTTTTTTTTCAAAATTTGAGCTGCTATAATTGTAGGTCCTAGAGGAGGAGTTTTTTTTTTTTATTTAATAAAACATTAAATTTTTATTTAAAACACCACACACACACACACACTTAAAACCTTTTCTCTAAATCCGGTTGAAGGACATTGGACTATATAGATTATTGATGGGGGTATAGGAGCTGGCACTTCAAGTAAAATATACTTTTAAAACATCTCCTACCCAGAATGCCAGAACACCAGAACAACTTAAAGGTGAGACCAGGAGAAGCAGTTAACCCAGTCAAACTGTTGGAACAATAGTAATAGGAAAATCCTGGTAAAGACAAAAAACAGCATGACAGCATGAGAGAGGGAGTGCAGTGTCCAACAGCTGGATTCAGAGAAAAGGATTCAATAGTACATACCCCCCTTTCACTTTCACCCAGGCAGGAAGACACGGGATAAGGGGCATAGAATAAGCCTGATGACAGAATGGATCCACCATGGAATGGTCTGCGTTGAACCCATGCCTCAGACCGTGATAGTACTGTCCAAATATTTCCACAGTGCCCAGACTACGATCAAAGCCAGATCAGAAAAAACTTCCCGGTTGATGTGAAAAGCTGGAACCACCTTATGATGCAATTTCAAGACAAAACGCCCAAATCTGAGTCATAAGGAAGACCAACTACCAAGTAACAAACTTTGTTAAACACAGTGCCTCAAAAGCAGCCTTTGTGACAGCCAAGAGGACCATATTAATATGCCACAGAGCTACTGTTGGTCAAATGGTGGCAAAAGCCACCACACCTTGCAAAAAAGGTGCACACGTCAGGAACAAAGACCAGACACTGTGAAAATAAACAGAAAGACAAAATCAGCAACTTCAAAGAACAGAGCAGTAAAATGGGTCTTCAAACCTCCCTGAAGGCAAGCTAAGAATTGAGGAAATTCAAAAACCATGAAGTATCGAACACCATTCAATGTAGATCCTCTGGACCATTCCGCAATATAGTAATTACTACTGAAGTAGTAAGACAGATATTCTTTAAACACTTGGCCACAAAAGTAAGGCTGTAAAAACCAAGAGTAAGGTACTCCTCCAGAAAAAGGCCCTGTACTGTAGAAACAGTAGTGCCCATAGTGTCAGATGCCACCTGAGACCTACCAACAGTTAAGACAACTCCGGCATACTAGGACCTGCACAACCAGTCCTGAGCCACTAGAATTACAGTTATATGTTACTGCTCGATTTGCTTAAATTCCAAAGCCATCATAGGGATTGGGCAACAAAAGAGGAGCAAGACTAAAAAGTTTCACATCACCGTCATGACATCCACTGGACCACGCACAAAACTTGAGAGCTTTGAAGTTTTGACGAGATGCCAAGGAGGTCTTTCTTCCGGAAGACTCCACTTCTGAAACAACCACTGAAAGACTTGGGTGCAGTGACCATTCCATTGGGATAAAAAAGATTCTGCTTAAGTCTGCTTTCTAATCAGACTCCTGGAAAGAACACTGCCAAGATCAACAGAACAAAAGGTCTTCACCCCGGAGAGGATGCCGACTGCCTCTACAGTCGTCCATGCGCTCAAAGTGTTGCACTGATTATTTATATGCCACTGCTGTGGTATTGTCCAACTGAATCAGACAAACTTTGAGCCGAGCTCCAAGGTGGAGTTTCTAAGGTCAGGACTATATGGCTCAGATCAATAAAGAGCGATCACCACAGCTGAACCCAGCTCTCAAATGGCTCTAAAAACCCATACATTGAAAGCAGTGTTCTTAGCCAGGCTTGCTACCGGGGCATCCACTGCTTGGGAAACTGCACCCATTTGGACACAGGGACGCAAACTTGTGAGGCATCAAAAACTATTATATGACATTTTCCATATATTCTCAAGGAGATTAGAGAGATTTAAAAAAGGGAAGGATACAACTCTCTTGAGCCTACACATAAAGTGAGTCATTGCCTCAAATTGTGCATCAGATTCTAAATCGTATCAGGACTGCCATAAGGTCTCCAATGGCTTCTCCTGAGAAATAATCCCATTTCTCATCAGCAGGGAGGACTACTACGGCTGGAATTTCAACCTTCTCATATGAATCTGAAACTACGCTGTTCTTTGGAAGAAGACATGTGTATCTCGCACAATTAAGGTTCAAAGAAATGCTCTAAACAAGCATAAACCTTTACAAAAAAATTGACTCCGTATGCGCATTCATTCGGTGTAAAAAAAGGCAAGCTACTGGACTAAGAAAACAGTAACAGCTGCGCTCTGAATATGATCTTCTCAAATTCCAGTCTTCTTTAAAGATCCATCAACTTAACAAGTTAGGCACAGTCCGGCTCACAACCTAAGCTCATGCTCATTTTACCATGGCAAATAAAGCAGCGACACTTGCACATCACTGGGTCCCGGCTGACAAGCAGAGGAGAGCAGCGGATTGTGTCCCTGTAGCAGAGATACTCACTGGGTCTAAGCCCAGGAGTATCTGTAGAAGCTGTGCATGAAGCCAGTGCTATGTCACACACCAGATCTGCTAAAGCATCTTGTGCAATAAGCAGTAGACACACATATTGGTAGGGGTTCAGCCAATACAAGGAACTGCCCCACTTCAAATGCATTCATGCTCCCAGGCCTTGGGTGCAGCCATCAGGGATTGCAGCAGTGCCTGAAACCCTCTACAAGGATGAGGGCACACCAAGGCCACCGTGGTTACTTGAAATGATCTATCTATCTTGATCCAGAACTGCTGGCACTCAGGTTCCAATGTTACGATATGCTCAGGTGCCAGAACACAAATTTGTAGAATCCAAATCCCAGGTATAGGAACAAATGACGCAGTCAAAATACTTTTTAAATAGAACAACGTGTATTCACATAGGCAGGTAACATTTTGGGGGACAAACCCGGTCCTCAGACCCTTCCTACAGCAACCACATACCCCCAAAACACCCTCTTTATACCCTTACCTGGATGGTGCACGCTCCCTGGACCTCCCAGCAGCGTCAGCCGATACCGGATATGCCCGGCTGCTCACTTCCTGTCAAGGACACGCAAGGCGTTACCAAGCAACACCCAGCTTGTGTTCCAAGAACCCGGAAGCAGCCGTGGCTGAGATCACAGGCAGCGGTGCGCTTGCACTGTTACAGTCTGACAGGGAGCAGTGACAACCAGATAAAGTACAATACTTCATGTCCCCAAAGCTGGACACCACACTCCACCAGTCAGTGGAAGGATAAGGCGGGCTCACAGCACTTCATATCGGCACAAAAAAGGTGACACGAAAAGAAGGCTGTAGTCACGCCCACCACCACCTAACTCAGTGGCCATGGGTACTTTTACTAAAAGGGATATAGAAAAAAAAACATAGTGCAAGAAAAGTACAATATAAAACATATCTATACACACATTAGACATACAGAAACCATATCACAGACTATCAGATATTAAAATAAGGCTATTCCAGCTGAATTTCTGAAGTTGAGGCCACCAGGTTGAATGGTCCCCAAACGAAAAATCCACCTGGACTCCAAAAGAAGCAATTGTTTGGCCCTGTTTCCCCCACGCATAGTTTCGGGTACATGATCTATCATGTAGTATTTTAGTGAACTTAGAGGATGGGCCATGTTCTTAAAGTGTGTATATATATATATATATATATATATATATATATATATATATATATATATATATATATATATATATATATATATATATATATATATATACATACATACATACACACACACACACACACACACACACACACATATATATATACACACACAAACACACACACAGAGGTACCTGCACTCGCACGCACCAGTATCAGCGTTGAGGGGTGCCCAAAGGTCACACCATGGTGTGCCACTTGTAGTACAAATGTCCAACGCAGGAACAGAGCACTCACCTCAAAAGTTGTTTTAAAAATAAAAACTTTTTATTTGCAACAAAGAGAGAAAAAGGGTTTTCAGTTTACATACCAAACAAAGCTGTCAGTGAAACAATCCGACGTGTCGATCCCAATTAAGGATCTTTATCAAGGAGTACAGAGACAGAATAACCATACTTCAAAAAAAGGAGCAAGCAGTCCAGAGGTCCACCCGTGACAGAACCCAGGGACCTACTGGTTGCTGTCATCGGGAGGACGCGTTCCGCCGCCCCTCTCGGGGCTCGCCACACTTCGGGGTGGCGTGGATTATTTGAATAATTCTTGGCAGCCAGGATTTCCCATGCAATTTGTTTAAGATGTTAAATGTTTTAATTGAGACAGCCTTGGAAGTTACTCAAGTATACACATGTACAAGTGTTCATGCATATTTTTTTTAAGAGTATAAAAAAATAAAAGTTATATTTAAACAGTAATTCAATAAAGAGGGAAAAAAGGAAGCTGCATTATATACGGGTCTCTTCTCTAGATAAGATTCAACTTCAGTCATGTACCCTCAACACGTCATGTTTTGCAGAAACAAGTGTACAAAGAGACAATAAGTTCACAACAAATGTTAAAGTTCAATATTTACATCCAAATACATCAGTTTTGGATGGACAGTGTTGGTACATCACCAAATGGATGAATGGAAACCAGAATTTTTATACTGGGGGGAACAACTAGATGCTCAACCCCTTTAGCTCATGTTCTCCAAATGCAACTACAGCATTTCAAGTTAACGTTGTAGGAGAGAATTGTGTCCCATTATTGCATTTCCCTTCTTTTATGTAGGGATTACTTAGTTCACCAAATCTCCAGCAGACAGAGTAACTATTCTTTTTTTTTAAATCTTTTAATGGTTATAGCATTAGATGAAATCATAAACTTAGTTCCCAGTGACTATGTTAAATCACACCTACACTCCTTCACACATCTTACCAGTAGGTTCCTGCTCCTTGTGACGTGAGCTCCATACCATCCACAGAATTATAGCTGTCATCATCCATTATTTTAGAGAGTCCAAAATCTGTGATTTTTATCTCTCCACAGGCTGTACCGTTTACCAAAAGTATATTACCTGAAATAATAGATTAAATTTTTTACTAAGTAATTCACGTGTTATTAGATTAATGAGTTCCTGAATAACAAAGTCAGGTAATTAAACACTGCAATTACTGAAATTTCATACACTGAAAAAAAGGAAAAGTTACTCTTATTACACATGGTTTATATCTCACCAGGGGCAGGTGAGCAAAGCTTCAAAAAGTGATCAAGTGGAGAGTAAAAAACAACCAGCCAATCAGCTCCCAATTGTCATTTTTCAAACTCAGCCTGTAACTTGACAGTTAGGAGCTGATTGTTTATCTCACTACACTTTATCACTTTTTTGAAGCTTAGTGCATCTGGCCCCAAGACATTACATTATTCTGCTTGTAGTCATTGATATTTAAAGAGAGGGAAATAGGTTTGCTTCAAGAGCTTGCTCACACTGGAACTGGCGCTCCAGTGTGAGCAAGCTCTCTGAGCAAAACATGCATCACTTCTGGGTCTGCACTCCCACAGATGTGGTGAGGAGACGGACCAGACGGCAGCTGCTACCTTCTCGGTCTGCCTACATCACTGGAAAACTTTTATTTTTAAAAATAAGGGCAAATAATGATTGCTACATAGCTTGATAAATGTATTAACCGTGCCCTACCAAAGAATAAAGGCAGAGATGGAAACTTTCTCCTCCCTTTTTTCATGCATATTTTTTTTAAGAGTATAAAAAAATAAAAGTTATATTTAAACAATAATACAATAAGGAGTGCCCCAGAAGAGACATTTTCAGTCTTTTTCTTGCTCCCTTTTAGCAAGACCCCCCTTTTTCACTCTTCCCCAAGACTCTGCAACGATATAGGGTCAAATTGAGCTTAAGGTGCTTTGGATATACTTGACGACCTCTTAACAAAAACTGTCCTAACATAATATCTGATAACAAAACACATTAACAAAAATGCTCGAAATGAAGGAAGAGAAACAGTTTATAAAAAAAAAAAAAATACACCACAACACATACAGACCACACACTTATAGCAGCTGGGTGGGGTGCCGGACAGTTTCCCGACAGTAATTACCCCGACGTCGGAATCCCAACAGTCAAAACCCCAACACTCGGGGTCCCGACGGCCACTTGCTATTCTGCCTCGTGGGGGTCCACAACCCCCATAGAGGGAAAATAGAATAGGTGGCAAGCGTAGCGAGCCACTGTGCCCGCAGCCTGGCAAGCGCAACGAGCCCGCAAGGGGCTTTGTTGCGCTCGCCATGCTGTCTGAGTCCGGTCAGTCGGGATCCCGACTGTCGGGACCATATACCACACCCGCTGGGTGTCTAACTGTGCATTTATACATGTAAAAAAGAAACAACCTTCCATAAAACATGTTAAAAGAATAGCTATATCTATATATATATTTTAAATCACATGGCTTTCTTAAAATGTCAGATGTATTATATAAATATAAAGATTCAATCACCTGGCTTCAGGTCATAGTGAATGATTGGTGGCTTGATCTCATTCAAGTACTTGAGGGCGTTTACAATCTGCATGATGATGGAGCGAGCTTCCTTTTCAGACATAAGCTTGTGTTGCTTCAAGTAGAAGTCCAGATCATTGCCCTCGCAATACTCTAGCACTGTGCAAAACCTGCAAGTACACAAATGTTTAATTTTACTGGACACACGTTTTTTTTTAAACTATGAAGACAACATGCCTGTCCATTCTTATTGAACTTACAATAGGATTCTGTAGAAATTGTGACATACAGTAATAGATTTAAAATCTACACAATCCCAACATAAGGTGCAAAGCAATTGATGAAAATCCAACTAACAAATTCATCACCACCACAACCACTATTCACATCATAACCAAAAATTGTTTTTCTGCAATGGTGAGATTAGCAACTTACGAGTCTGTGTCAAGAGAGAAATAGTCGTACAGTTTGACTATTCTAGGGTGATCCAGCTCCTTGTGTATACGATATTCCCTGCAGGCATGTCTATGATAAAAAAAAAAGTAGGAAGCATAAATCATAAGCAGTCAACATTACTGTAGCAAAGAAACATCAAAACAAATACAGTTTATGCTAAACATTAGAAATCTGCAAAAAAGATAAAATGCTAAACAAATACAGCCATCAAAACAAAGAGGTGGATGCGTGTAAGGTACTGGATATATGGGTGGATGTTCCAAAAAATGATGAGATCTGGAGCACAGACTTATAGGGGTATATTCAATTACAGTTTAAACTGTCTGATTTCGGTCGGAAGGGGTTCCGACCTATTTAATAAGGGCTGTTTTGGCATGCTCCGACCTGTCGGAAACCACGTGGATTGGCGGAATAGCCGCATTTACACGTGCTTTTGTTGGAAAATTGGTAAAATCAGACATGGCCATATTTCCGACACTCAATATACCTTTTTTAAAAAATCGGACAGTTGGATTTGGCCGCTCATTGAATAGGGCTTGTCGGATCCATTCCAACAAATGCATGGTAGTAAATCAGAGTTCTGTATAGCCTTTGATTCTGTTTTAGGATTTTGTGACTATAATTACTATCCACGCAAAGTATTTTTAAGATCCCAATTAAGATTTAATTTGGTTACAAAACACCTTGAAAAAGTAAAATATCCCTTAATTTATGTATGCTCAACAGAAATGCAATAAATCTGCACCTCTCCAGATATAAAGTGCAATTTTAAATATTTTAAATGTAATTATGATAGACAATCCTGTTGTCTGCTGTCAACATATAAGAAACCCATTAAGCTTACAATGGCCTGTGCAGGATTCTATCCTGTACCTTTAACATTTATACAAATTGTCTTATTAAAGTAGCTGTATACACACACACACACACACACAATTATTTTAAACACTTACTTGTGGTAGTTTTCTTTCTTTTCATCCCTCCAGTTTTTGTTTAACTGGTGGATTTTCACAGCTACATATCTTTGCTCTGTTAAATCAAATGCCTGCAGAAAAAAGAAGAATGCATGCAGAAAAGTACCATGTAAGTTATTATATTATAGAGCAGTGGTAGCCAACCCTAGCCCTCAAGAGCTACCAACAGTGCACATTTTCCAGACAACCTAGCTGCTGCACAGCTGCAATCATTAATCACTGACACACTTTAAAAGATCCACAGATGGAGCTAATTAGTTCACTTGTGATTCTGTGAGGAGACCTGCAAAACATGCACTGTTGGTAGCTCTCGAAGACTAGGGTTGGCTACCCCAGTTATAGAGTATATATTTAGTTTATATTTAGTTTAGGCCCACAGTCAACAATAAAATCACGTAAAAATCAAGGCATACAGTAATGACCGTATAAATAGAATGATTCCCAAAAATATCACACGGAATGTACAACATGGCATACAGAAACTTCCAGGCTGCGTACTCCAGTACAACCTATATAGTGCGAACACACAGTGATTTCACAAAAGATATCATCAGTGACCATATCCAGGCGTGTAGCAGTCATTAACGATAGCTTTAGATTGAGCTGCATGTACAGATACAGACAGCAGAGGACACTGCTAACGACCTGCGAGAGTACACATTTTTAAAGATATAGGGGGGTATTCAATCTGAGGGTCACGGCAGACTAGCTTGCTCGACCGCCGTGACCCAGTCCCGTTCTCGGTCAGCTCGACCGAGAACATGCAGGCGGGATTCAATGTCCCGCCTGCCAGGGAGCGAAAAGGGTGTGTGGCCGCGAGTTGCGGCCGGGAAGAGACGAGCTGCACCCTGCAGCTCGTCACTTCCTGGCTGTTCTCGGCAGAACGAGCCCGACAGCTAGTGATGTCGGGCTCGTTCTGCCGAAAAACCCTGCTCAATGCTGTCGGGGAAGACAGCATTGAATAGGGCCCGGCGAGCATCTCCCTGACGGGAGATGCTCGCCGGGGATTGAATATCCCCCATAGTGCGCACACACACACTAGACAATATAATGTGTATACACTAGACCTATACGTATACATAATTAGCTCCACCTGTGATTTTAAAATGTGACAGTGAGAATTGAGCGAACCACCCGGGTGACCTGGAAAACGGGAACTGTGTGGGGTCCTCAGGACCGAGTTGGAGAACCACTGCACTAGACAATATACAACAAGTAGTAATTATTACAGGTTGTTATTGTGCATATCATTTAAAATATTGTCTAATTCAGCTTTTTTTCTCTAATGCCATGCTGCCATTGGTCCATAGCTGATCTGGTATAATGTGCTCTCAAACTTTAAAGAATGTTTCCACAGTAACATTGTAAGCCTGCTGAAGAAATGAATCTAGCAATATTGTACTTGAAAGTCAAACATCATCACTTCTGGGCATCATACAGGAGCAAAAGATAAATGGGGATATTCAATCACCGGTGAGCATCTCCCGTCAGGCCCTATTCAATGCTGTCTTCCCCGACAGCATTGAGCAGGGTATCTCGGCAGAATGAGCCCGACATCACAAGCTGTCAGGCTCGTTCTGCCGAGAACAGGCGGAAAGTGACGAGCAGCGACTGCAGCTCGCCTCTATCCGGCCGCAACTCACGGCCACGCCCCCTTCTCGCTCCCCAGCAGGCGGGACATTGAATCCAGCAAGCTCGACTGCCGTGACCCCCACATTGAATACCCCCCTACACCTTTTTTAAAACGCATGAGTACTGTTAACATCAGTCTTCAAAGACCTAACAGAGGTTTCTTGTTTCGGCTCTAGCAGTTAACTGCCATTGAAGAAGTTGCCCAATGGTGTCATACTCTGACCACCTCTGTCCACTCTGTCTTTGATTGAGAGGTGGAGATTGTGAGCACAACCACCAACGTGTTTCATAGCTACTTTATACTTTATAAAAAATAAACTTTATTGTTCCGTACATAACAGGAAATTGAAATGAGACATCACCATGGCAGGGGCAGGGGAAGGGGAAGCCACCGCAGAGCAAACATGGTGGATAGTCAAGCGTAGCTACCTGGCCAGCGCCGCTTGTGATCATACAGGACAAAGAATGCGCCGACATCCCTGTTCTTTTCAAAGTTCAGATAGCCCTAACCACATCAAGGAAAAGGTCTCTTCCAGCACAGTATTCATAGCAATGAAAGATGACACTCTCTCATTTGCTGCAAAACAAAAACCCCACCTTGAATAAGTAACCCAAGCAAGTCCTATGGACTGCCTGATCTGTATGAAAAATCAGAAAGGGTGAGATCTAAGGTAACTAATACAAGTCAGACACTCTCCGAGAAGAGGCTATGGCAAGTAAGAAAACCGACTTCTAAATAAGTAGACAGATGTCCACCCTATGCTCAAAAGGAGTGAACTGGAAAGCACAAAAGACCAATGACATGGAGCAACCAAGAGAACAAACAATGGATGGACACGAAGGATGCTGTGAAAAGAGGCTTGTACGTCCAGTAAGAAAACTACCTGCAAGGATGAGGGCAGAGGCCCAAATCCAAACTGGCCTGTAGAAAAGGAAAGATTTGATAGAGCCAGAAAGACCTTGGGGAAACAGTGCAAAGAATGTTCACCAAACACTGAGCCAAATCCTTGTCGAATATGGCTTTAGGGCATCAAGCATTATACAAATAACCCTTTGCACTCAAAAAGCGAGGCAGGCCAGATTCAGGTGGAAGCACAGGCCTTAAGACAGAGGAAGAGGCATAGACTATCTGCCATGGCTAGATTGAAACTACGAGGTACACCATGAATAACTCTAAAGGTGCCCATACACGTACCGATTACCCGGTACTTTTTGTGATAAAATAGCATCGCATGCACAACGATGCTATTTTAGCACAAAAAGTACCGGATAATTGGTACGTGTATGGGCACCTTAAGGCTGAGGTAGCCAACTCCAGTCCTCGAGAGCTACCAACAGTTAATGTTTTCCAGATCTCCTCAACGATTCACAAGTGAAGAAATAAGCTCCAACTGTGGATCTTTTAAAATGTGTTAGTGAGCAATGAGTGCAACTGTGCACTCAGGTTGTCTGGAAAATGTGAACTGTTGGTAGCTCTCGAGGACTGGATTTGGCTACCACTGCTCTAAGGTCAACCAGCGATTAACCCACAATATTCAAATGAGGAAGATGCATATGAGCATGAACGTCCTCTGTACTGCTACAACGCCAACCAGGGGAACTCCATGCTCTCATACATACACACACACACACACACAGCAACGGTGTCTTGGCAGCCTGTGGCAAGCCCCAGTGATAACTAGGATCCAAAAGACAAGCGCCGGAAGAGGACACTACCCAACTTAGGAGAAACCGGACCTCCATTGTGGCCCCTGCCTGCGAATACCCTCCAGATGGATCTGTAGCTGGATGACCATGGCTAAGTAGCAGAGCCAGGAGGGTATACAGTTGATGGGTCTACAGCAGTGATTTTCAACCTTTTTAACATTGCGGCACACTAATAGGATTTTAAAATTGCCAAGGCATACCATGAGATTCCCACAGGGCAAAACACATTGGCCTCCACAAAAAAAAAAAAAAAACCTATTTGCCCCCATATAAAAAACAATCACACTGGTCCCCACAGGTAACATTTAAAATACATTGGCACTTTACATGAGAAGAAGAGACCAGTAAATAACAGTTGAACTGGTGGTGGCTGTAAACTGGTTAGGGCGTCTCTAGATCTGGGGGCACACTTGAGAACAGCTCAAGGCACACTAGTGTTGAAAAATACCAGATTATTACCTGGTAATGGGTTTTCCTCTACTCCGCCATGGCAGCCATCAAGAATGGGTATCTCCCTGCTGGGTAGTGCTTTGGAAAGGAAAAAAAGACCTCTGGCTCCTATAAGAAGGCTCCTCCTCCGAACACCAGTGTCTTATATTCTTCAGCTTTAAAACAAACGAACATCATTATTCCACATACACCCCCCCTTATCCTGAGCGTTCACTCAAGGGAGGGAAATACCGCTGCCATGGCGGAGTAGAGGAAAACCCATTACCAGGTAATAATCTGGTATTTCCTCTGCCTCCGCCATGGCAGCCATCAAGAATGGGTCGTACCCAAGCAGTACTGTATTTCATAGGGAGGGTATACTCACGTATAACTTAGGAATAGGCCACCGGCCCTATAATGTCTAATTCAAAAAAACGTTTCTTCATTTTCAATCCACTGCTGCGCTCAGGATCTTCCTCCCAAACTTAGCATCTGCGGAAGACCAGACGTCTACTCTGTAATGCTGTGTAAACGTGTGCGCTGAGGACCACCCTGCGGCTTTGCAAATTTCTGTTAGTGATGCAGATCCCTTCTCTGCCCATGATGACGCCATTGACCGCGTTGAGTGTGCTTTAAAACCTTCTGGTGGCTCTTGTTGTCTTATGACATATGCTTGTCGAACACAGCTTTTAATCCACCTTGATAAAGTCTGTTTAGAGGCTCTTTGCCCCTTTCTTTCTCCCTCTGATAATACAAATAGGTTGTCTGTTTTACGGAATTCGGCCGTCCTTTGCTTGTAAATGGACAGGGCTCTGACCAAATCCAGACAATGTAACCTGCTTTCTTTGCTGTTCGCCGGATTTGCACAGAACGTGGGCAATATGATCTCTTGGTTGATATGAAACTCTGATGCCACCTTTGGCACAAACAGCGGGTTTGTCCTTAAGACTACTTTATCCGTATACATTCTGAAATATGGCTCTTTTATCCATAATGCTTGGAGTTCTGAAATTCTACGAGCTGAGGTCATGGCCACTAGAAATAATACTTTCCACGACAGAAATTTTAAGGCTACTTCTTGTAGTGGTTCAAACGGAGCTTCTGTTAGTACCCCCAGTACTAGATTCAAGTCCCACGAAGGTACCGGACTTCTTACCCTCGGTTTAATTCTTCTTACCGCTTGCATGAATCTTTGTACATATCTATTCCTAGCTATGTCCCAATCCAATATGCATGATATTGCTGAGACCTGTACTTTCAGAGTACTCGGGGAGAGATTCATTCTTAAACCTTCTTGCAAAAAAGACAGTATGGTGACCACACTGCGAGGATTTTTCTTATTCTCCTTCGCCCAATACGCGTACTTCTTCCAAACCCTATAGTATATCTTCATGGTTACCGGCTTTCTTGCTTTCAGCAAGGTTTCCACTACTCCTTCACTGAAGCCTTTAGCTTTCAGACTCCTGACTTCAGCAGCCAAGCCGTCAGTTTCCACGATTCCGGTTGTTCCTTGCATACTTCTCCCTGTACCAGTAGGTCCTTGGTCGAGGGTAACCTCCACGGATCGTCTATCGCCAATTTCTGGACTGTATTGAACCACGCTCTGCGAGGCCAGTATGGTAGGATCGCTATTACCTCGATCTTCTCCCTCTGCAGTTTCTTTAGTAATTTCTGAATTATTGGTATCGGGGGAAAAACATAGGCCCTCTCTACGTCCCAGGGCACCGACAGGGCGTCTATTTGTTCTGCCAGCGGCTCCCAGAACCTGGCAAAAAATCTGGTTACTTTTTTGTTTACCGACGTTGCCATAAGGTCTACCTGGGGGCATCCCCACCTTTGCACCAGCTCTTCGAAGACCTTTTGGTTGAGACCCCATTCTCCTGGCAGACATTCCACCCTGCTTAACTGATCTGCCACCACGTTTTCCTTCCCCGCCAAGTAAACTGCCGTGATGCTTAACACCCAGGTTTCTGCCCACTCGAACAGTTTGGTGGCCACCTCCATCAATGCTCTGCTTCGTGTGCCTCCTTGTCGATTCACATAGGCCACTACCACCTGGTTGTCGGTCCTCACGATTAGTTCTGCACCTTGTAGTTGGTTCTGGAACCACCTGCAGGCTCTGACCACTGCCTCCATTTCTCGCAGATTGGAGTGAGCTTCTTTCCAGTCTTGTTGCCACCTTCCTTGAGTCACCTGATAATTGCAGGTAGCTCCCCAGCCTACTTCGCTGGCGTCCGTGGTCAGCGTCACCTGTGGCCTTATGCCAAAATATCTTCCTGCTGTTAGCCTGCTTTCTGCTGTCCACCAATCCAAGTCTTGTCTGGCCCTTGTTGACAGGATTACTTTTTGGGACAAGTCTTTTGAGTTTTTGTTCCACTGTAAAAGGAAGCAGCTCTGCAGTTTTCTTGTATGGAATCTTGCCCAAGGAACTACCTCTATTGCTGATGCCATGAGGCCTAGCACTTCCATGTAGTCTCGTGAGGATGCAGTGCGTTTTCTTCTTAGGTTTTTTACTTGGTGAATTAGTTTTTCTCTTCTGACCTCTGTTAAAGAGATTTTCTGCTCCTTTGTATTTATCACCACTCCCAAGTATGTTATTTCTTGAGTGGGGGTCAGTTGGCTTTTCCTGTAATTCACCAGCCATCCGTGTTCCACCAGACACTGCACCACTCTGTCTGTGTGTTCCTGGGCTTTCTCCTCGGAATCTGCGACTATTAGAATGTCGTCGAGGTAAGGAAATAATCTTATTCCTGTCTGTCTTAGTGCGGCTATCAACACAACTAGCACCTTGGAAAAAGTTCTTGGGGATGTTGCTAGCCCGAATGGTAGGGCGTTGAACTGGTAACTCTTGCCCATCAGCCTGAACCTCAGATATTTTCGATGGCTTATGCAGATTGGGACATGCAAATAGGCGTCTTTGAGGTCTATTGACGTCATAAAGTCTTCCCGACTTAAATCCAGAATTACTGACTTGATACTGTCCATTTTGAAAGATTTCACCTCTATGAACTGATTGAGTCGCCTCAGATCTAGAATGGTACGAAATCCTCCTGTTGCTTTCTTTACAACAAAGAAGCGGGAGAAACATCCCCGAAATTCTTGCCCTTCTGGCACAATGCTGATTACTTCCTGTTCCAGCATTTCTTGCAAACTTGCCACTAAGGCTTTTCTCTCTTCCCTGTTCTTGGGAATTGGAGACTGAACAAAAAACTCTCCGGGAACTCTGTTGAACTCCACTTTGTACCCGGAGGAAATTATCTCTTGGACCCACTTGTCCCCAGTGGTCCTGGACCAGACGCTTGCAAATTTCAGCAACCTGGCCCCTACTGTTTGTGACCTGACGTCACTGTGACTCCTTCTTGGAGGAGAATTTGTCTCGATTTCTTTGGGCCCGAAAATTGCCCCGTGATACCCAGGATCCCCTTCTATAGGGTCTACCTGGTCTATAAGCCCGTGACTCTCTGTAGTCTTGAGGCTGAAATCTCCCGAACTTGGCTGGGGGAATTCGTCTACCCCCTTTATCTTGAGGAAGCCAAACCGACTTCCCTCCTGATATTTTAGCCACAAGCTCGTCCAATTGTTTGCCGAACAAGTAGTCCCCTTGAAACGGCATGGACAGGAGTTTATTCTTGGACTGCACGTCCGCTGCCCATGGTTTCAACCATAGGGCCCTTCTTGTTGCCGCTGTCGCGGCCCCTGCTCTGGCTGACAATCTTACCGCGTCCATAGACGCTTCACAGATGAATTCCACTGCCAGCTGCACATCCTGGACCACTTTTAACAGTTCAGAACTTGCTAGTTCATCCAAAATGTCTCCCTCGAGTTGCTGACACCAGCCTCTTACTATCCTGGAAGTTACCGCCATTGCTGATGCTGCTTTAAGAGAAGCCCCTGAGATTAGATGTTGCTTTCTTAGGCCCAATTCAATTTTACGATCCATTGGATCCTTAAAAGCGTTGGCCTCTTCTAGTGGCAATGTCGTCTTTTTTGACAGCCTTGCCACTGCTGCATCTATCTTCGGTGCCTCCTCCCACGAGAGCACCTGCGCCTTGTCGAAAGGGTACATCTTGTTAACCTTCCCCGGAATAGCCACTCTTTTATCCGGCTGCTTCCATTCCTCTTCTATTATGTCCCTCAGAGTTTGGGACAGGGGAAAAGTTTTAGTTTTCTGCTTTTTATCTTTAAAAAGCATCTCCTGCAAGCTCACATCCTCCTGCTTGTCCTCAATATCCAATGCCTTATAAATCCGGACCAGCAGGTTGTCGACCATGTCGGCATTAAAGTCTGAATCAGATCTGTCTAGACCTGTATCCTCTTCCTCTTCATCATCCAAACCCCCTCCAAGCGTACTAGGTCCGGCCGACTGACCCGGCAAATCAGTATCCTCATTCAACACAAAACTTTTCCGCTTGATGGGCGTCTTAGCTGAATCCTCCTTAGGTGCAAAAGTATCAGCCAGGGCTGTTTTTAGCATCTGTACTAAGCTTGACATTTGAGCCGGGGAAAACATCTGAGACGCTTTACATCCTTCACATATAGTTCCTATATGCTTATCCGGCAGCGTTTTATCACATGCTGTACATTTGCTGAGCACCACTTTTTTCTGCTTGCTTTTCCCTTTGTCCTTACTAGATTCTGACCTAAAATAAATCATCACCAGTCACTACCGTCACTACAACACATAACACCCTGTGGACACCCTACACCATATGCTGCTCACCCTGTTTTCGCCCCAGACTGTCTGTCTTCCTCCATTATGAGTAGTGCGCTTCTGAAATAATACACACCATCCAATTTAGCACTGCTAACCCCAATACCTTAAGTATACCATTGCTAAGCACAACTGCGCTGCCGAGAACCGGCCTTTGTAACTTACCTCCTTAGTACAAAACAGCGGAAAGTACACTAGTAAGCCTCACCGCGCTGCCACACGCCCGGTCTGCTAGCCGCCACTTGCCGTGCCGCCGAGACCTCAGACCAGCGTGACACAACGCCGGCTCCCTAAGACCTGACGCGTACCGGAAGTCGCGCCCTAATGACGCGCTTCCACTGTGTACACGCCGCGCGCACTACTCGGCGCCCGCCCTTAGCACAGAGCCAGGACAGAGGAAGCATGCCGGCCACATCAGCGTCTGACCACCGCATACTTCCCCCCGGACGTCGCCGCATAGCTACCCCATGGGGCCCGCATTCGGCATTTACGGAGTTTACACTCCTTCCTCCTCTGCATGAAGCCAGAGCTGCTGCAGGGAGCGACAGTCTCTACCAGGTGAGCTGGTGTCCACATGCACTGCACTACCCGGAAAGGAAAAAAAGACACTGGTGTTCGGAGGAGGAGCCTTCTTATAGGAGCCAGAGGTCTTTTTTTCCTTTCCAAAGCACTACCCAGCAGGGAGATACCCATTCTTGATGGCTGCCATGGCGGAGGCAGAGGAAACACTGGTCTACAGTGTCTATGTGGACAAGCAAAAGGTAATATTGACAAATTGACAAAATTTGGCCCTAATTATACCACCATACCTCACTGGTACTGCCCAAAAACTTCCCGAACTTGGAAGCAAAGCAGTGAAGGGCCAGTTTAGTATTTATGAGGGAGACCCCTGAAGAAATACTGGTGTGGTATCCAAAAATTGGGCAATTACATTCCCTAAGAATTGCACTGGATACGCCTACTGCATTAACAATACAAGCTATAAATACCAAAGCTCTTTTGCTGGGGCAACTGATATCCCGAAAGGTAATCTGAACCAATTCATTTAAGGGATACAAACCATTCATTTTCGCCTAAAATCACATTGTGTATATATACCAATGATGACAAGGAAGTGATGCGCTGAATGGAGAGTAATGTGTGAAAAGCAATTTAGAGCTAATCACACCACATTTTATAGATTTTTCTCTTTAAAAAATTGTTTCTCTTTCTCTCCTTCTATGTAACAGCTCTTGTTACTTTATCTTAAAAGATCTGAATAAAATTTAAAGTTTTAAATTAATATCAAATTTACAACAATAATAGTGCGCCCACAAAGCTTTTTCTTTCTCTGTTTTGCTTCTCTCAAGCAAAGAAAACCCTCTACTCAGTTAATATACTGAATTTTGGGGCACACCACCAATCAGCGACTATTAGAATTAACTACCGATAGTCTACTATATTGGTTACTCCAAATTAATACCCAAATATTGTCTTTGTCTGTGCGGGTCCAACCACATTCCTAATATTGACAAAAGGTCAACAAGCAAAAGGTGGAGACGAGTTTTACACTTTTATTTTTGGAATGTTTCACACTTTAACATCCACATGGACTGTAATTGGGAACAATTAACTGTGCCGAGCCCAGTGGTAGTGGAGCAAGGCACCAAGCCCGAAGCTGAAATGGTATGAACTACACTAATTGGGGGTCCAAGTCGGCAGATGTCAGCATTGTACTGGTGTCAACCTTTTTGTGTCAACCTACTGATTGTCTATCTTTCCTTCCCCTTCTGCCAGGAGAAATAGTTATACCTAGGAGTCCTGAAGCTCACTCAGAAGTCTCAAAGTGTATTTGTAACTGACTTTTCTGAAAACCTGTTCAGGAAGCAGAGGTCGGTCTTTTGTTATCCTGACCGCTGGGATATCTTATGTATCCCAATAAAACATTTGGGTACAAACTTGAAATCTACAGAATCTGGCGAAATCAAGAATAGACGACTAGGGGGCAGTCCTACAGAACCGTTTGGTTATTGGCTCCTTTGCTGTTCTTGACTAATCTACAAATATTCAGTAGCAGATTACCGAGCTCCACTGTAAGCATGAGTTACGGTGAAAGTAACACAACTGGCAAAGAAATTCTAAGAAACTGGCCAATTGCTTTTATGAAAATCACAGAGGTATTTCATTGCTATCACATTCAAAGAATAAAGAGAGGCCTCTTAGTAAAGGAGACCTACAAGACAGACCATGCAGATCTCCTAGCTGATGTAATAGCCAAAAGAATAACGCTCTCTATTGAAGGTTTCAAAGTGAGGGTGCTGTAAAGTGTTCACCAAATGAGGTTCCATGGAGGCTGTACATGTAAAAAAAAAATTGTATAATGGTATTTCAGCAACTGGGGCAGGTTAAGTCAAATAAAAGCTGAAACTGTAAAACTTGAACCTTCAGTGAACCAAGTCTGTTGGCCCTTTCTGCACACAATTGAATTGCTCCAGTGGGCGCCCATTAAGTTTGGGTGTCAAAAAGACTATTGGATTCCTCCATTACTATACATACTTGGCCCAGCCCCTAGACCAGTGGTTCCCAAACCGTGTGCCTAGGCATCGTGAGGTGCCTCAGGACACTTGCAAGGGTGCCTTGGGTTGGTGGACCAGGATCAATTCATATTATTTTTGGTCAACGTACCAGGCAAAACCAGTGCTTGTGGCTGCCAATCATAATATATGTGGACAAACAGAAGCAAATCCTGTCCCTCACCAGATAACTGTGACCTATAAAAACAATGCACTTAATTTAATATTTTCTTTTCTGAATTTCTCTATAAGAAGCATTTGTTCTCGGGGTGCCTTGAAAATATTTTGATGCTCTAGGGCAGTGGTAGCCAACCCTAGCCCTCGAGAGCTACCAACGGTTCACATTTTCCAGACAACCTAGCTGCTGCACTCATTAATCACTGACACATTTTAAAAGATCCACAGGTGGAGCTAATTAGCTCACTTGTGATTCTGTGAGGAGACCTGCAAAACATGCACTGTTGGTAGCTCTCCAGGACTAGGGTTGGCTATCCCAGCTCTAGGGTGCCGTGATTCAAAAAAAGTTTGGGAACCACTGCCCTATAGACCATTGTGGGGTCTTCATCCCTAATCTATGTGAAACCCTACTACTTCTTGTTTAGAATAAAGAAAACAACACCACAGGAAAACATTTGCAAGACACAATATATGTGCTGTAAAAATACAGGTTGAGTATCCCTTATCCAAATATTCATGATGCCAATTATTCTGAAAACCATAGTCTCGAAAATATGTTTTTTTGCTAAAAAAAACTACTGGGGACATCTGTAACTGGCACTACTGGGTAAATTATATGTAACTGGCACTAAATATGTGCAAGAAAATTATTGCTTGGCATTCAAATTCAGTGCCTGAGATAGTACACAAACTTTGTTTCATGCACTAATAAAATATATTTGTGTATATTTAATGTGTTTATACAATATAAATTCAAGATACCAAATTCAAATGTCAAAATATGGAAAAATTAGTTATCCAAAATTCTTCTGGTCCCCACCATTTTGGATAAGGGATACTGAACCACATTGAGTCATGCAAAAAAAAAAGTCCAACAAGCAGAGCTCAAAGTAAATCTATGCCTTATGATTAGTCTTACCTTATACACTTCACTGAAGCCACCTCTGCCCAAAAGGTGAAGCAATAGATATCTGTCATTTAGCGTTGGGTGGTCTTTAAATCTATAACACAGTAACAAGAAATTTACTAAAACAAATGAAAAATAATCATACTGGCTCCACAGGACACTTGCTGATTAAACGGATAGCCAGACTTTAGGATGTGAGTCATTTGGTTGACAGTCAATAGGTCAACCACTATTGTTTAACAAGCATTAAGTTGACATGGTCAACAAGAGAATAGACTGCATGAATTTTCCACAATTGTTCTAATTTTTATAACTATTTCATACGGTATCAGAGCAAGGCACAGGGCAAGCCATGTGACGGGATGCTGTACATGTGCTTAAAGTTAAAAATGTACACCCCAAAAACAAGTGGTTGACCTAATGAGCCATTCCCGATTAATCCAAAAACCCTCTTCATTGCTAGGAGGCAAATTAAAAAAGGGATTTTTGTAAGAACTTACCGTTCGAATCCCTTTCTCTGATATGGTCCTGGTGACACAGCTTCACATTGGGATGTAGGAGGGTCCGCAGGAGCCAGGCACCTATCCTAAAGCTTTTGGAGGGTAGGCTCCTCCCCTACTGCATCCCAGATTCCTCAGTTCAATCTTTCAAAGCCACTGGAATACATTAACTCAGTACAAACACCTGCACATATTATATGCACAATTTTAAATTTAACTTTTCAACCAATTATAACATGAAACATCATGAACACTGGCATACTTACTGAGCGTAAGGGAGGGATCGCTGTGTCACCAGGACCATATCAGAGAAAGGGATTCGAACGGTAAGTTCTTACAAAAATCCCTTTTTCTCTTTCAATGGTCCTGGTGACACAGCTTCACATTGGGACGTTCCAGAGCCGGTCCTTTTGGGTGGGTACGCTCAGGTCTGCAGTTTTCATCACTGCTTGCCCGAATGATGCGTCCACCGACGCGAACTCACGGAACCTATCGAATTTGGCAAAAGTATGAACAGAAGACCAAGTGGCAGCCCTGCAAACCTGCTCAGCTGTTGCCCCATGTCGAACCGCCCAAGAGGTGGCAACCGACCTGGTGGTATGCGCATTAATCCTGGCCGGTACAGGCCTACCAACTTTAGTATATGCCAACGCAATAACAGAGCGCAACCACCTAGCAATGGTCTGCTTAGAAGCAGGCCAACTAAGTTTGTGTATGTCATACAAACCAGTAAAGTATCAGTCTTTCTGACACTCTTAACTCTGTCCACATAAACGCGCAAGACGCGCACAACATCCAAATTCCTTAATTTGTCCCTTTTCCTAACAACCCTCTGAGGGTTGAAACACAGGCAGAACAATCTCCTGATTTAGATGAAAAGCAGAGACTACTTTTGGTAAAAATCTAGGGGTACTGTCCGAAAGGCAGCCCTATCATCGTGACATATAAGGGAGGAAGACTTGAAGAACAAAGTAATCAACTCCGATATTTTTTTTTTTTTTTTTTTTTTCTTGACGCCCCCGCCAACAAAAATACCAGCTTCCCTGAAAGGAAACTAAGGTCAACCGACCTTAACGGCTCAAAAGGCGCCTCTTTAAGGTACTCCAGAACCAGAGATAATTCCCCTGGCGCTACTGGTTGGTTGTAGGGAGGTTTCAATAGATAAACCCCCTGCAGGAAGGTCTGTACTTCTGGTTCTAACGCAATCCTTCTTTGGAAAGAAAAATTGACACGGTCGAGATATGTACTCTGAGTGACTGAAGGCCTAACCCAGAGGAAAGGCCCTCCTGTAAAAAACTCCAACAATTTAGCCATTTTAAATCTCGATGTGCGTGACCTCTGTCTTACACACCACCATATATAGGTCTTCCAGGCCCCAAAATAATTTACAGAAGACACTGACTTTCTGGCTTTCCTCATTGCGTTAACCACCGCCTTTGAGAATCCTATATTCCTCAAAATGGCGTTTTCAACAGCCAGACCGTCAAAATTAATCGAGCTGAATCCAGCTGGTTGAACGGTCCTTGTTTTAGAAGGTCTGACCTCAGAGGTAGACGCCACGAGTCCACAGAGAATCTCTGAAGCCTCGAGTACCAGGATCTCCCTGGCCAATCTGGAGCCACTAAAATTACTGGAATTGTCTGGGCCTGTATTGTTTTCAACTCTCTTGCCAGCATTGGAACTGGCGTTAAATCATAAAGAAGATTCCCCTCCCAGGGGATAGTCATGGCATCCACTGCTTCTGCCAGTGGATCCCACGTCCTGTCATACAACCTGGGTACCTGATGGATGAACCTGTATGCCTTCAGGTCCCTATCCGGGGATTCCCCCTTATTGTAATCTAGTGGAATACTTGTGGATTCAGCCTCCATTTTCCTTCCATCAGTTTCTCCCTGCTCAGGAAGTCGGCCTCTATATTCTCCACTCCTGGTATGAAGATTGCTGATAATGCTAGAACATTCTGTTCCGCCCACAAGAAGATTCGGGACACCTCCCACATGGCCAGATTGCTGTGTGTGCCTCCCTGGTGATTCAGATACGCCACAGCTGTGACGTTGTCGGTCTGAATGCCTAAAAGGGAGCTCTTGTAATCTTTTCTCCCGCCAGAGAAAACCTCTTCCACACAGCCCTCAGTTCCAAGATGTTGATCAGTAAGGCAGACTGTAAAGTATCAGTCTTTCTGCTCTAAAGTGCACAAGCCCTGCAGACGCAGGTCCACGACAACTGCCCCTCAGCCTCTGAGACTGACGTCGGTAGTGACTACCACCCAGCTCCAGGACTGCAGGGACCGACTCCCCCGAAGGGAATCCACCTCCATCCACCATTTTAGGAAGGATCGAGTTTCTGAAAACAACACCATTTGTTCTGACCTCATGGTCTGAGAGTTCCCTGTCCGCTGGGACACTCTAGAGTGGAACCTGGTGAACTGTAACGTCTCGAAAGACGCCATCATCTTCCCCAGCGGTTTGAGTCACCCCCATACTGCTGTGCTCTGAGACCCTAGGATCTCCTGTACCAAGGCAGCCAGATCCCTGGCCTATGCCTCTGGTAGAAACACCCAATGCAACTGGGTATCCAGACCAATCCCCAAGAATTGGAGTCTCTGTGACGGCACCGATTGAGATTTTTGTAAATTTAAAAGCCAGCCGTGAATCTGCAAAACCTGATGGTTTCTGCCAAGTGACTCTTCACTTGTCTGCTGACTCCGCTTTAAACCGCAGGTCGTCCAAAAATGGAATAACCATGATTTCCGTCAGTCGAAGCACATCCGCCATTTCTGACATTATTTGGTGAATACCCTTGACGCTGTGGCCAGACCAAAAGGCAACGCCTGTAATTACAGGAGAAGGTCTCCTATTGCACACCCCAATAGTTCCGGGTGGATAGGAACCTGCAAGTATGCGTCCTGGACCTTCATGGACGCTAAAAATTCTCCCTGGTCCCGGCTTAGCAGCACAGACCGTAGAGACTCTATTTTGAAATGGTCTACCCACAAAAAGCTTTAAGTTTAGGATCAGCTGAAAGACCCGTCTGGTTTGGGCACCAAAAACAGAGTGAAATAAAAGCCTTTTTTCCCTCCGCTCTGGGGACCGGGACTACCACACCCTTCTCTAAAAGAGAATGAGCCGCTCCCAAGAGAGCTGTACGGAGCCGAGCCTCCTTTGGCAGTGGTGTAGGAATGAACCTTCTCGGTGGAAGAACTTTGAAGGGAATCTTTTAACCCTGGGTTATATTTCTAACCCAAGCGTTCCGGTCTTAACAGTGCCCCTGCGTCTCTGAACAGTGACAGACGTCCCCCCTCCTTAAACACCGCCGGGCAAAACCCCTGGCAGTATGCGGAGGATTTTTCCTCTCCTATGGTTTCTTATAAAAAGAACCAAATTTTGACTTTGGGGCCTTGCCCCTGGAGGACTGAGACTATCCCTTAAAAGACTGTCCTCAAAAGGACGCACCTCCTCTAGGGGAGGGCCGAAAGGATGGCCTGAAAGCAGAAAACCTTGATGTCTGCTTTGGCTGCAGGGGTAGGCAGGAAAGTGCTTTTTTTTTTTTTTTTCCCTGTGGCCTGCTTATTAATCTCTTCCAGTTGTAAACCAATAACAGCTTTCCTTTAAAAGCAAATGCCTCTAAGCCTTTTTAGACTTGTTATCTGCCTTCCAAGCTATAAGCCAGAGCACTCTCCTGGCATTCCAAACACTGAGGAAACTCTGGCAGCCATTTTGAGAGCTTCCTGCTCAGCCTGAATCACATTTCTGCAGCAGCATTATACTTCTCTGCCTAGTAACAACACACAAAAGACAGTATGTCAACTAGAGCACAGGTCACTGACCCACCAATCCTGGCCTTAGAGACCCAGACTGAAGCCAATCAGAGGACTTGCTTGCTTGAAGGCTTGCACTGGTAGCACAGTTGGTTTTTGACAAGTATACCACAGAAGCCTCTACCACTGGAACTTTCTCCCAGAGGTCTGCATGATCCTCAGGCATGGGATACAGGCTTAACCATCTATTTTGGCATCTAAAGCCTTTTGTCAGGGGTTTTCCAATAAATCTTGTAAACCCTTGTCTGCAGAGAGATATCAGGGGTTTTCCAATAAATCTTGTAAACCCTTGTCTGCAGAGAGATATCATTTCCCTCACGCTGTCTCTTAAAAACAACCTTAGCAGGAGTTTTTTTTTTTTTTTTTTACTCCACAGACAAATTCAATGCCTGTTTACAGCAGTAATCAAATCCTCCACCCCTGAGGGTGAGGACTCTTCAGAAACATCACCCTGAACCCAGGGTATGTCTGTGTACTCTCCCTCCTCATCAGCAGCTAATAATGGCACTGAATCAGACCTTTTAGGGGTCCCCCCAGAGTAACCATAAAGCTTGTCAAACAAGTAATTTAAACCTGCTGATTCCCATAGCAGTATCCTGCATGACTTGTATAAGTCAGGATCTGTCTGGGTCCGAGGCAAAGAGCTGGCCGGACTGCTGAGAGAATGGCCCTGGTCTAGGGAAATTACCAGCCATCACTCTGCCTGTCCAGTAATGCACCAAAGCATTTTCCGACCTGTCTCAGGGACTTAACCCTCGCAAGGTCCGATGCACTACCCTCTGGGGTTCACTCCCCATGGGTTTCACAGCAGCGCATAAAATACAAAAGCCCCCCTTAGGGACAAATTTCAGTGTACAACCACTGCAAGCGCTCATTGCATTAAAGGCTCCCTCCCCCAAAACCACAGACTGTTGCTCAGACATGATGTTCTCAATAACACAGTCACAGCATTAAATGTACATACATTATATACAGTGTACTCAGCCACTTAGCTTTCTGTAGTCTTCAGAATGGGGAAAGCGAAGCCCAGGAAATCCAATCACTCTGTCAGGATCAGTAAGCCAGCTCAGCTCCGCTGCAAGCGTTCTGAATGGCGCCAAAAACAGAGTGAGGGAAGGGACCAAGTCCCTGCTGCTGCGGGGTCTGTGACTTTTGGCGCCAACTACCCCCAGACAGCCGCTCCCATTGTAGGATCTCCTCGTTCCAGTATCTCCCCCTCAGCTGGGGACCACTCGGAACATGCCTGTAACAACACTGCTGTCCTCTCAGTATAGGAGCTCAGTGTGTAAGCTCCGCAGAAAATGGCCGCCGCCATCACGGAGCGCCTGTCCCCCATGATCCCCACCTAGCGTGAAGCCGGTTTCAGAGCGCTCCGGAGCCCAGGCAGCTTCTTAAAAGAAGCTGTAAGCGCTGCACAGGGAGGCCAGACAGCGTCTCCCTCGTGCACAGTGAGCTGACAGGACTCGTTTCTGTCAGCTCCTGCTGCGCTAGCAGTGTGAGGATTCACTAATGAGAATCCTCACACTGTGCCTACCTAGCTAGTGTAGAAGTTAATAAAATAATAAAAACCCTAACTAACTCTACTCCTTCGGCTGCTCCAGCAGCCCTTTAGAATAGCACCCACTCCAGTGGGCACCTAACACGAACTGAGGAATCTGGGATGCAGTAGGGGAGGAGCCTACCCTCCAAAAGCTTTAGGATAGGTGCCTGGCTCCTGCGGACCCTCCTACATCCCAATGTGAAGCTGTGTCACCAGGACCATTGAAAGAGAAAAATTCAATAATACAGTACATGGAAATTTTCTCTTCAGAATAATCAAACAAAATAAATATATTTCATACACTCAAAGTCTCATATGAACCTCAACCCTATTTGATCCTTACTACTTCGTAAGGATATGCTTCTGGCTATTCCAAGCATGTTTAAACTGCTGTACTGTCTTGGCCTCTACCACCTCTGTCATTATTCCTTAAGTTTCCTTTCAATATACCTTCTAGTTTCAGCATGTGTCCTCGCTTTCCAATGTTTTGCTTCCTTTGAAGAATGCCTCCCCACCTGTACCTTTTTAAAACTCTAGAAACATTTGAAAGCTGTCGCTCTATTCCCTTCTCTGCGCCAAACCTTACATTATTGAAGATCTTTTAGTCTTTCCTGGTACATTTTGTAGTTACCATTTTCATTGCCTTTCTTTGTAGTCTCTAATGTATTTATATCCTTCTGAAGATATGGCCTTCAGAAGTAATCACAGTATTCCAGATGAGGACGTACCAATGACCTATACCAACGGTAGGTATATAGGCAACTGGCGGTCCAACTCCGGACCGCGAAGTACAGGAAACCGGACCCTCTCTAGAATATAGATTAGTGCCACAGCGCTAGAGTAGCATAGCAGTCGTGCTGTAAAGATGCAGAGAGGCCACCGCATCAATCTTCCTTCCTCCACCATGGTGTCAGTAATATACCGATTGGTTACATGAGTCACGTGAGCAGGCTGACGCGGCATCCCAGGAAGTGACTGATGTGGAGGCTGAGGCTCTGAGTGCATCCCAGTCCTCCGTGCACCGCAACGTGGAGGAGCCCCAAGGACCCAGCAAACAAATATAAAGGCACATGAGATGGACTGAAATCAAGCTACTCAGCAGTGCAGACTTGTTTTAAAGTTTTAAGCCTCAAGTTTTTGGACAGGCGCCGGGGTAGGCGTCGCTGTGCCCCTGCTCTCCTGACAGTTCCGTTGCTGCTGGAGCAGGGACAGCAGCGTCCCCGGCGATCATCAAGCTGTGCTGGGCGGAAGTGTTGGGACGTTGCTAGGCAACGACCCAAACTTCCACCGCTCAGGGGGAAGCAGCAAAGGGAAGCATCGGGGACGTTGCTAAGCAACGCCCCGAGCTTCCATTCAGATCACGGGCTGCACAGCTGCGGGCAATTTACGTCACGCACACCTGTAGGCGGGGTGACTGATTTTTAAGGGGCTTGCTCCATTATCACGGCGCCGGTTATAGTTATGTATGCAGCCTTGTCTCAGAGTGTTCCCTGTTTGGATTCATGCTACCAGAGTGCCAGTTTGTATCCTGTATCCAGCATTACAGTGTCACCGTGCCAGCGAGGCTGTGCCTTGTCAGGAGTCCTGCCTGTCAGCGCTGCTGATCTCTGACTTTCCTCTGTGGCTACCATCTCACAGATAAGTCAGGGGTTCTCCCGCAGTTTATTCTGTATTGATGTTATATTTATTTATATTCCACCGTTTTGTATTGTTACATTTACTTATATTCCACCGTTGGGTATTGTTACCTTTGCATTTTACTTATATACCACCGTTGTGCATTGTTGCATTTGGGTACATACCAACACTATGTATATTTTCTGCAAGTGGTCCCACCTTAGTACCCTGCAGAGTCTTGTGTTATACCTTCCCCCGGTCTGCCTCAGTGAACAAGTTGTCTCCCGTAACACCTAACTGCAATGGAGTCTGGGCAGACCTAGTTCACCCTTACAGCCGGGGCAGTTACAGGAGAAGACTAGAAACTGCACGTGTTCACAGACACCAGTCTGGGGCAACAGAGTCAGTGGGCAGTTCCGGTTTCACCATTGTCGGCCCTTACATTTTAATTTTGGTGCTGAAACGTATACTTACATTTTAAAAGGAATGTAGTATAAGTTTCAGCACCAAAATACAAAACTAGTTTAGTGCATTATAGATAATTGATTTTGTGGACCTCGATGAAAATAATTTGAGATACAGTATCCGGACTCCATTAAAAATTAATTGCCTTCCCCTGACCTATACAGAGTCATTATTACTTCTTTGTAACTGCTACTGATTACTCTCCCCCTGAATCCATTTGACTTGCCTTCATTGCTTTGCTACATTGATTACATGCCTTCAAGTCATCTTAAATGGTGCCTTTACTTCAAACTAATGCTACTCATATGGATGCATGCCAATGCAGGACAGAATTAACCAACCTTCAATACTGCATAGGGATTTAAAAAGTGTTCTCTTTTCATGGCAACTCACATGTTAGGGCATGACTCAGGGAAACCACCTTGGACATACAAGACCAGCAGAAAAAATGCATTGAATTTAGAAAACCTTTTAAGTGTTATTTTTAGCATAAATACATAAAAAGCGTCCCCTCCTTTTTTTTTTTTTTACACTAGTGAATACAGTAACAATTAGCTGTGCAAAGGGAAATGGTAACTTGGCAATAAAGATCTCTGTATAACTATACAAGTTATGATACCATATATGTACTTACTGTGAGTTATCTTCATTGTGTATTCTTTTTAATTCCCTAATGTGCAAATTCCTTACTCTTTCGAGTCTTTCCAATTCTGCCTGTATCTCTGCTTCTTCCTGAAGAAAAAGCAATAATGACACCATGTCAATTTAGACACCAACAAAAGAGAATATTAATAATGCAAAGTACAGTGGTACTGGGTTCTTACTTTTTTAAGGTGACCTAATCGGAGTTTGAATATCTCCTCCTGTTCATGATACTCTGCTAGGGTTAGCCTGCATATGAAAAAAAAAACCTTAGTAACCTTCATAGCACATTCAATGAATTCTCAGTTGGAACAAAATTATCTATATATTTATGACCATAGATTGGACCTGAGGCAGGGATTTTCCAAGCAACTAGCAGAACCCAACAATGGTACATATTTTTATGGGCCTTTTTATATATGCAATACAAGTGCAGAGAATGGTAGCTCTTTGGTGGGTTTACACCAGAGTAATTCTGCCCCTGGTAGCCCTAAGGAACATAGCAACATAGTTGAGCTCCAATGGTGTCCTGGATAACATCCCTTTGAAGCAGATATGGTTTGCAATAGTACTAGGGCTACAGCTAGTGGCGGCTGTAGAGGAGATGCTGCAGTTTAGAACAAAATTAAATTAACCCTTAGGACAAGTCGGATTAGTGTATGAGGGCCTTAAAATTGAGCTTACATCTTCCGATATACTGGAAAAAAGTGGTATACTCGAGATGGGGTACTCAGAGTAGGAACAGGCGCCTTGTGGGGTGCGGTGTCTAGCTGCTCCAACTTAAAGGGTGTCAACCTTTAACAGTATGGGTGAAGAAAAGAAAAATAATGTGGAGCGCTAGAAACGGATCAATTCTGTAATATCCAATTGATCCGTTTCTAGCGCTCCACATTATTTTTCTTATCTTCCGATATACTGTCAGATCTGGCTGTTTGGAACAAAAACCTGGTTATGGATGAAATCAAATGACCATTGACCATTTGTTTCAAATATAGGAAAACTGACAAAACTCATCCAGATATTACCAGGTTTTTGTTCCAACCAGGCAGATCTTATGATAAATCTACAATGTATGGGCAGCTTAAGTCTTACAGGCCAGACTTTTTGAAGTCGGAGCTGAGCAAACATATCCCATGCAGTATCCAGTTGAAAGGACAACAGTGTCTAGATTGACATGACAATGAAAACCATGAAAAGGTCGCCATGAGTTTTTTTTATACTGTACCACCCACCTGTACACCGAATGGGACCAGTAAAGTGTGCCGACAAGTGTGTAACAGCAGCAGAAGCAGGGCACCTTGTCCAAAGCATGGCGATGAAAGACACCATGTGAGGGGATACTGTATACTATTTTGGGGTCCATGTGATAAAATATACAAAAACCCAACACCACCCCCCCCCCCCCCCCAAAAAAAAAAAAGCCACCAAAACTCATGGTAACTTTATTAAACGTGTCAACCATTTCCATATAGATCTTTTGTCTATGTCATCCTATTGACTTGGCCACAGTCGCCCCTTTATACACCATAACCATCTCTTGCTACTGGTTAACATGATGTAAAGGCAAATACACATAAGTGTTTTAAAGTGTAGTGATTAAAGGAATGAGTGACTGGATTACATCCTGCCAACATGTGTAAAAACAGTATGTGTCCTCATACGTTTTTGCTGAAGTCAGGCCAAACAGACCTCTAAGCGTTTCTTGCCAAAAATTAAACTTTGTCGCAGCGCAATATGAGTAGGACACACAGTGTGAGACCTGGTGCGGATTAATTTGATATACAACACTTTTATAGCTATGTGCGCATGAGTCTCAGAATCTGAACACCAGGTGCTACAATGTCGTGGGGGCAAGTTTAGTTTCCCAATACAAATTCTGTTCCATTCCATAATTGACAAGTGTCATAATTCCTAGTCGGTTGACATTGCAACTAGATGCAAGATGCATTTTCCGGAAACTAAAGGCCCATACACACAGATTTGACGTTTGGGCTTCTCAGCTTCAAAGCCGGCCAGTGTGTACAGGGCAGTGGTGAACGCTGATGCAAGCTTCCACAGCAGTGAACGCTGATGCAAGCTTCCACATAATGGATGGCCGCGCCGCTTATCTGCTGGTATTACCAGCAGACGAGCGACGTGGTGGACAGCTTTCCACAGCATCATGCTATGGAAAGTCATCCACCCCAGTAAAAATTGCTAAAATAGGCAAGTCTCCTAGTGTGTTTGCACTGAGCGATTTTCAGCACAGACATTTTTCCCATCATCACTGTCCATACACGCTGGGCAAAAACGCCCAGCGTCTATGGACCTTTAGACTGTTGACACCAGCAGAGTTGCACATGACTGGGCACTGCATGGTGTATTAAGGCTATTTGTATGAGGATGCAACTGTATATGGCAGAAATGATTTATGTAAAGAGCTGTAAACACCCAGCACCTTTAAGTGGGTGTTTGCATATACTCTTTAGCTCATAATAATGTTTACAGAAGGATCTAGAGTGGTTTGAATATAGATAAAATATTTGTACATGCCTGTCATAAAAAGGTTTCTTTATCCATTTTCAGGTTTTATTTTATATGAACGATATATTTGCCCTTACGTTTCATTCTCTGCACCGTTGGTCTTGTTTTTACGCTGTTTTTGCTCATTGTTAGCTGGTGGAGCTTGCCCCATAGCTGGAGGCTTCCGCTTGGCCAGTAACTTCCGTTGTCGCTCAATCTCTTCCCTTTGGGAATTTATTCGTTCCTGTTGCCTGAACAAAGGGAAAAAAAGTTCATTCTTCATAAATGCTGTGGGCAGATTACGCAACTTCAAATGAAAAATTGTAATTATGTTTTAAGTGTTTCCCTAAATGCCTCATTCCTTTATTAATTTTTATAGTTTAGATTTGACCATGTATGTATTCAGAAGCTCATTTAGTAAATCTTTGTTTGTGCAGGTTGCATAGATATATTTGCGATTGAAAATAACTGGTCTCAGATTGATGATCATCAACTATAGCATGGAGCGACGAATACCCATTTTAGAAACGTTACTTGAACCCAGTTTAATCTGCGCTGCAGCTCAGTGAAAAGGGTCCCGGGGGGTGGGGGACCTAGTTCCAGTGACCCAGTAAATCTAAGTCCTCAGAAGCTACTGAAATCTATTGTAGGCAGAGAAACGCGTTGAATGCAGAGCGCATATTGGCTGTACAGAGACCGGAACAAGTGAGGAGTTCTTGGACAGGGCCGCATTATAGGACTGCACCAGCAGCCGGAGAACCCCACTGGAGTCTTGGATTTGGAACTATACCTACTACTGTTAAATAATTCAAAGTATAAACCATACTGAATTCAGTTCAACATCTTTGCATAACAGTGGGGACTGAGAATGTATTACCCTTTGGGATAGGTGTATACCAGAACCTCTATGGAGTTCTATATACTAATGTAAACTAACAAATATTTCAAAGGAGTATTTACAAATGATTGCATGCAATATTGACCACTAACTTCCTGATGCAAGTTAATTTAAGGACACTTAGTAGGAATAAGTCTGAGCCTATGAATAGAATGTCATGGTTTAATGTATTGTTTCTTCATTAATATTGTATGTTTCAAATACATTTCAGATTATTTTATTATTCCAAACAGCGCTGTTTTCTTGTGTGCTGGATCTACCACAAAGGGTTTTGGTAATCTCTTTTTTGAGCCAGCTGCAGTTTGGTGTAAGCACTCAGATCAGCACTCAATAGTATTTTAAGTTTGGGTTTGTGTGTTCTGTCTTATATTTACCTAAGTCCACACGGGATAGAGCGGCTGAAGCTTCGCATCAGGCGCACTCTAGAAACGATCAGCTGTATTATTACATGTAACACCGCTTTGCCATGGAATCGTCCCATTGGTAAAGGACATCGAATGGAATGATTCAATTAAGGCGGCTGGCAACAGTGACTTGGATAACAGACTTACCACACATAGCGCACGTGCTGTTGCCCAACTACTTTTCCAGATACCAGATGTATCATTTATGGTATTTTTCTAGAATGACATTTGAGCAAACATTTTCCCAAAACCATCAGCCAAGGTTCAATCAAGTGATTATGAATTGAAAGAATCCCTGCTGCAAAACTTTAGAACTTGGTATACTCCATATGGGTAAGCAAGCAGGCTGCACATGACAGCCCAATTATCTATTAAGAAAGGATATATTGTCGTTTCATAGCTTTATTCCACTGCCTCAATTCATATAGGATTTTACATGGACAAGGAGTTCACAAAACCATTTGGACATACTGGCAGGTATTCAATGCCGTGGGCGAGTGGCGACAACGAGCAGGGCTTCCTGCTCGCTGTCACCACCTAACCTGTAGTATTCAACGCACCCCCCTCATACGCCAATTCCCCCTCGCTCCGTTTTTTTTGAGTGAGGGAGAATTGGCGTATGCGACTCCAGAAGCAGCGAGACTCGCGGCTAAATACAGAGGGTTCGCTGCATTAGCCGCGGGTCTCGCTGTTTGGGGGAATCTTTGTCGTCACAGATTTCCCCAGAAAGCTGAATAGGGAGAGCGGCTGGTGAGGGGGTTAAACAGCGAGGATCGCTGGTTTTCTGCAATCCTCGCTGTTTAACACCCTCGCCGGCCGCATTGAATACCTGCCACTGTATGGCAATTAAAGGGAAGCACTTATCAGGTAAACAAATACTGCTCAAAAACAGAACCTGTATTACAAATATATTATAAATGTGGCATAATTTACATCCTAGGAATATAGCTTATGTGCAAGTGTTATCATGTGATGAAGAACAAACTTCAACCAAAGTAATAAACAATGCTCTGTCTTACTTGATGAGGTTCTGAAATGCATATCCATCAGTCCACTGTTCAGTAAAAGAGGCTCCATGACGGACAGTAGTGAAGTGGCCAAGCCGCAGGCGATCCTGCATACTTTTATCTCGACAGGCCATCTTCTCCTGTTTGGACTGAAGCGAAGTACAGGATAGTGACATCTCTATAATACTACCAACAATACAATATTTACACAACATTAAAGCAATGATGCTTAGATCCTTGATATCCGGCACTCACTCTGGCATCGACTGATTACTGCGCCCTGGTGCCATCTTGGGAGCAGGATTTCTCCTTACATATACATACACACACACACACACACACACACACACACACACACACACACACTAGGATATATATTTATTACTACATTACACACACACACACATATATATTAGGATATATATTTATTACTACATTACACACACACACATATATATTAGGATATATATTTATTACTACATTACACACACACACTTAATGTAAGCATACATACAGCTTAACTGAGTTGCACACCCCACCTCATGCCGTGACCTAATATGCTCTACTAGGCATGAGCTATACTGAATATTTGCAACATTGTGTAGGTTTGGGTGATTCAGACTGATACTGATCATTTCTCTCAATGGTGAAAAATGATCTTGTAACAGTGTCACAAGCAGTGTTCGCACTACAATTGTGTACTATTTTGAGTTTCATTTTTTCCCCAGAGGCGACACCTTTTTAGAGGGATCTCTTACATCCATCTTGAGGTAGGTGTATGTGCTAATATTAGTGAGGACTACTGGACATGCATAAAAAATGGGGTGGTGCTATGCATGTTCATCAGGATGCACAAACATTTGAATTAGGTTACAAAAATGTCTGCCTTTTGAGTATGACTGGGAATTCAGAACACAGGGGTAGATTTATTAAGCTCGGCGAAGTGATAAAGTGTCTGGTTTTTATCACTGGTCAATCAGCTCCTACCTGTGAAGTTACAGGCTTGGTTTGAAAAATGACATGTAGGAGCTGAATGGCCGGTGACAAAAACCAGACACTTTATCACTTCGCAGAGCTTAATAAATCTACCCCACAGTATCTTATCTACAGTTAACCTGCACAAAACTGATTTTTATATTCCAATGCAATTATTCTGCCAATGCGTGACAGTTTTTCAATGGCACGGACTGGAAAAGTTATATCATTTCATGAAGATTTTGCTTTAAACAATACATAAAAGAAAGGAATTACACAATTTCAGATTTCCCCTAAGGAGGAGAACATAAAGGACAAGGATGGGAACCTGCTGGATTTACCAGCAAAATGTTAGTCTTACCTTTTCTATAAGCAACTTCTTGCTCATCGTTACACATCGATTTAACCGTTCTTTGTACTTTTCCAACATTTTCTTTTGCTCATCCATTTGCCGCCGAAGGTCGCAATTTACCTGGAAAGAGGTTATACGGATAATAAATATATGCTCTTATTTAAGATACACATAAATAATGCTAATCATTAAGATACCTCTAAAATAAAGCAAGTATATAGACCGGAAAAATAAAAAACTACATTACAGTCTCTAGTTTGAGAAATAGATGCCTCTCACAGGTCCTCAACTGGCAGCTTCATTAAATGGTACCCGCAATACGCCAGTGTCAACATCTACAGAGAAGAGGTGACTCTGGGATGCTGGCCTTCTAGGCAGAGTAAAAAAGAAACATTGGACAGAGGAATGCCTTGATAAAGAGATTTTCATCTCAAAACGCGTTGGTTGTAGGTATTGTTGTATTCTCAGGAGTCTTTTTTTGCTGGAGGAACACGGAGATGCAGTGTCCAGAAGGGGAAGGTAGGACGCTTTTATTAATATCAGTTACTACAATACTAGATATAGTACTGTGATTAAGCCTGCCTGTCCCCCCGAGAACTAAAACGTCTTCACTCTCAGCAAAATCTCCTCTTTATGAAGGCATTATATTCATTTTTATTATGGGATTTTATCCAAATAAAATTGAAATTAATCTGGAAAAAAAGAAACTGCTATGTGATTGAAATCATTAATTCAACTGTGAGTACCGGAACACCACCAAAAAGATACCTTGGTAAGATTAATTCATGTTATATACATGTGAGTAAGGTATGCCTGACTGACAACTTGGAACATCTGTAAAATAAAGAAACCCAGATAAACTCATCCTCACTACATTGATATGTAAGTGAGGTATGAAAATAATCACAACTGGGACCGAATTCTTTTTAAATACTTCCTAACTTGAAAAGTGTCCAACTAAAACCACGCTTAACCTGATCATCATTACATGTAATCTGAATAAAAAAAATGAAATTAAAGACGCAGAACAAGTAAAAAGATGCTGGATGACGTCATCTGACAAGCATGGTGGAGGTAATGTCATGGTCTGGGGCTGCTTTGGTAAATTGGGAGATTTGTATAAGGTAAAAGGGATTCTGAATAAGGAAGGCTATCACTCCATTTTGCAACGCCATACCCTACCCTGTGGAAAGAGCTTGATAAGAGCAAATTTCCTCCACCAATAGGACAATGACCCAAAGCACACCTCCAATTATACAAAAACGATTTAGGGAAGAAGCAGGCAGCTGGTACTGTCTGTAATGCAGTGGCCAGCGCAGTCACCAGATCTCAACTCATTGAGCTGTTGTGAGAGCAGCTTGACAGTATGGTACGCAAGAAGTGCCCTACAAGCCAATCCAACTTGTGGGAGGTGCTTCAGGAAGCATGGGGTGAAATTTCTTTAGATTACCTCAACAAATTAACAGGTAGCATGCCAAAGGACTGCAATGCTGTAATTGCCGCAAAATGAGCATTCTTTGACTAAAGCAAAGTTTGAAGGACAAAATTATTATATTACATAAAAATTATTTCTAACCTTGCCAATGTCTTGACTATATGTTCTAGTCCTTCTGCAACTCATTTGATAAATAAAAGTCAATTTTCATGTAAAACATGAAATTGCCTGGGTGACCACATACTACTCAAGAAATTGGGATTGCATGTTTTGCAACATGATTTCTACTTTATTGAAAAGGCCTCTCATCAGTATTTATAAGCATTCAGGTCAATTAATACCTATGTCCGCAGAACTAAGGAGGTGAGTACTGATGGATGGATGGATGGATGGATAGCCTCTTAACAATGCATCTCTTTATTTTATGGTTGTAATCTGCCAGTTTAAATTTTAAAGCACAGACTGACGCTTTACAGTGTGAAACTCTGCCTGGCATTGCTTTGTTAAATTTTATGGGGCAGCGAAATGTGATTCTGCTGAACAGTTACGCAAAGTGGCAACCTAGTCTTCAGTGCACACGTTTGTTAAGTTGTAAGGGGGGTATTCAATGATGTATTGATGTTTTTTACACTAATGCAGGTTTCACTGTCAATAAGTCAAAAGGTACTCTTTACCTAGCACGGCGCCCACGATTTTGATCGTGGGCATCGCAGGTAAAAAAATCGCGGGCATCGTGGCCATTGAATGCACTAAAAATCGGGTGCGACGCGACCAACGCGATGCCCGCGATTTCCCATAGGGAACAATGTTAAATGTCTCAATTGACCCGATTTTTCCATAGGAAACAATGTTAAATGGCCCACAGAGGCCAAATAGCCACCCTGAAGTGTGAAATGGCCCCCACAATTGTTAACGCCACCCCACGATCAACCCGAAGCGTGGCGAGCACAGCGAGCCCGCGAGGGGCGGCGGTACGCGTCCTATGACCTTTTCATACCCCCACTATCCACGTCGGCGTGGAGTTGAGAATAGAATAGTGTGGCGAGCGCAGCGAGCCCGAAGCATGGCGAGCGCAGCGAGCCCCGCGAGGGGATGCGGATACCTGTGAAGCCCGCGAAGGGACGCGTTTACCTGTGAAGGTATCCGCGTGCGCTCGCCACGCTTCGGGCTCGGTGGCTCGCTGCGCTCGCCACACTATTCTATTCTCAACTCCACGCCGACGTGGATAGTGGGGGTATGAAAAGGTCGTAGGACGTGTACCGCCGCTGCGCTCGCCACGCTTCGGGTTCACATTGATCGTGGGGTGGTGTTAACAATTGTGGGGGCCATTTCACACTTCAGGGTGCCTATTTGGCCTCTGTGGGCCATTTAACATTGTTTCCTATGGAAAAATCGGGTCAATTGAGGCATTGAACAGGAAAATCGGGTCAATTGAGACATTTAACATTGTTCTCTATGGGAAATCGCGGGCATCGCGTCGGTCGCGCCGCACCCGATTTTTTAGTGCATTCAATGCCCGCCGTGATAAGTAAAGAGTACCAAGTCAAATTAGTATCGGGTGAAAAATAGTCGAAAATGGACGCATTTTTCAACTAAAAGTGCAGATTCCCTCCCTTGGCATCTTTCAGATGTTCACAGAGTATTCAGTGTCTCCCGTTGGAAGAAAAAAATACAGAAATATTTTAACAATGAGTACAAAAACCCTGATTCCACATGGTAACTTGGCACCCACCCAAACTATCCATTTAAGCTGGTGTGGTGTTATTGGGTTATATTTTTTTCATTCATGCCATGGTGGACACTGGGAACAGTGGGTGTGGCTGGAGCTGCAGCTACAGGCACCAAGGAGAAGAACTTTCTTTGGAGTGCAGCCCGGGCTCCTCCTCCTCACCCCCTACAGGCTTCAGTTTTTTCCATGGTGCCTCAATACACAGGTTATCAGCGACAGGGCTCTGTGCCCTGTTTCAACTTTCTTATTTTGTATTTTTACTTTAGGAGACAACCTTCTCCTTTGCAGTGACTGCTCCCCTGTGGTCTGCTCTTGGCGCGCTGGTACTGTTGACCAGGCCTGCCGTCCACCTCCCCACACACGGAGAACACCTTTCCCAGCCACAGGTAAGCGGGTCCTCCTCTCTGAAGCGGCGTGCGGGTAAGGGGGGGGGGGGGGGGGGGGGTTGGTTCGCTGTTCGTGGTGCATCCCTTGGAAGCGGCACCCGGTGGTCTCTGGGGAGGGGTGCATCCCGTGGCAGCAGCACCCGGTGGTCTCTGCGTGGCAGCTAGACCACCATGGCGCCATACCGTGGAGCACCATCTTGGTGCAGGGCGCTGGATGGTTCCAGGATGAGGTGGACTTTGAGACACAGCATTCCGCCTCAATGCTCAGAGCGGGTCCTTATCTGGCCTCCCGTCTGAGCTCAGCTTTTACCCACCCTGATTCCTGCTCCTTGCACCCTACAGGACCAGGTTTTCTTAATTCTCTGTAACCACACTTCTTAGTGCTGGTACAGAGTTCTTCTGGTGTGCTTGTTTTAACCTATTTTCTGTTTAGAAGAAGAATTGATTTATATATTGTGATAGTTTAACCATGTAACCTTTTACTATATAAAGACCCAAGGTTATTGTCAGAGCTGTGTGCAGACAGGGCTGTGACCATTTAACAATGTCTCAGAAGGCTAATGTGGGGTACACACCATGACGACCCGCTCACGATGCACATTGTGAGCGGGTCGTCAGTGTTTCTTCAGACCCGCTCACGATGATGCGGGGGGGGGGGCACGACCCGCTCACCATATGCACCGTGAGCGGGTCCGATCCGATGGCGACCCGCACCCCGCTGTATGGTCGTTCTTCAGATCCTACCTGCTGCAGGTAGGATCTGAATAACGACCGACCGACCTGCGGGACCGCGCATCGGATCGGTCCACACCAGGACAGAAAAGGGCCCGATCACCACACAATCTACATCCAATTGGTCGGAATTGGATCTAGATTGATGGGATCGGACCCCTGTCGTCCTGGTGTGTACCCAGCATAAGTCCTCAGCTAAGCACTCTAGGGGGGGGGGGGGGGGGAGCTCCCAGGCTGTATGCTTTTACTTGTACCAACTGTTAAGCTGTGTACACACGGTGCGATTTGGTCGCTGAGCTATTTTGGCTTAAAATCGCCCAGCAAAATATTGCTCAGTGTACTGGCAAAATCTCTCAGCAATATATTGCTCAGTGTCTCGTTTTCATCAGCGACCAGCGATTTTGGCTGAAAATTGCAAACTATTGTCTCATTCTGTCTCTACCTCATTTTGGCTAGAGATCGCTGGTCACTGGAGCACAGTGAATTGACCAGCAATTTTTAGCCATAATTGGAGGAGCATGCTCCTACGACCATGAAGGGCTGGCCGCGGGAGCGCAATCCCAGCGATTTATCTCCCACAGCACATGAAATCACTGGCAATATGGTCGCTTAGTGACCATATTGCCAGAGATATGTGCTAAAATCGCCCCTGTGTGTACACAGCTTAAGGAGAATTACTCCTCAGAGGTCCAGGACTGTGCTGGCCTGTGTGACCGTTGCTCTGAGGTCACACCCATGACGATGGACCCTCTGGTTCAGTCACACCAGCGGAGCCTTAATGGACAGCCTCTATATCCTCAGTGATGAGAGAGTTAGCCTCCCATTTAGCAGCAGCCAGGGCACCCACACAGTCTGTTGTAGCAGTGACTGTCGTTCGCACCTGCTGAAACAGTGTCTGAGCCTGCCTGGGTACAGGTCCTGTCGTCCTCAGAGCAGGGGTTGCTGGAGGTCCCTCCACCTAAGCGCAGGCCCCCTCCACCACGGGTGATGCATAACACTAAAGATTCTGACTCAGCGGAGTTAGAGGAGGCCAATTTAGTAGACACTGAGGATGAGATGGCTGAAGCCAATACAACTCAGGACGATCAGGCGACTCATTCTACAGTTGACGCACTGATTATGGCTGTTCGATCATCTCTTAAAATTCAGGATGACCAGCCGACTGCCGAACGCTCCTCTTTTCAAAAGAAAGAAAAAAAGAGCGCTAGCCATTTTTCCCTCTAATACAGACTTGGAGGATGTATTGTCAGATGCCTGGGCACACCTAAACAAAAAGTTTCTGGTTCCCAAACACCTCATAGCTTTTTTTTTTCCCAGTTTAATGTGGCGCATTTTCCTACTATGGCTTCCCTAAAATATCCCACAGACAGGAAAATTGAGCATTGTCTCAAGTCAATCTTTACTAATGTTGGTGTTTCTGCTTGGCCGGCCTTGGCTTGGGTGGCAAAGGCAATTGGCTCCTGGGCTGACGATTTACAGCACCAGATAACCTCGGGCCCCCGCCGCTCTCATCTTCTGTCCTCTGTGGAATTAATTAGGGAAGCCACCACATATTTGGGAGAAGCGACTTTAGACGCTGCGGCTCTCTCTTCCAAGATTGATGTCCTCTGTTTCTGCCCGCAGGGCTCTCTGGTTGCGCATGTGGAGTGCGGACTCAGACTCCAAAAAGGCTTTAGAGGTGTTGCCTTTGTCCAGCGATGTCCTCTTTGGTGTTAAGCTGGACAAGATTGTGGCTACTGTCGGCACATCCAAAACTGTCTTCTTGCCATCCACTCCTCCAAAGTAGCGTCCAGCGTCCTTTCGGCTTTTTCGTCTCCACACTCCCATCCACGCGGACTGCCAGAGGTTCCTCCACATTGCAGTCAAAGATTGCCACTATCAGTTCATGGCGCTTTTCACCAAGGTTATGGCAATCATGGCCGCGACCGTGTGAACTCAGGGTGTCCGTCTGTTGCCTTACTTGGACAAGGTCCTAATCCCGGCTCAGTTTCTGGAGGCCCTCCTACACCACCTTCAACTGACCATTGAAGAAAATACAGCACAGTGCCATACCAGACGATGGGCACACACCTCGACACCAGGGTTCAGAGGGTCTATTTGCCAGGAGACAAGATTTTTGCTCTCCAGGCCCTCTTTAGAGTTCTCTCAGACATCGCAGGGTCTCTGTTTACCAGTGCATGAAAGTGCTGGCAAAATTGGTCTCCTGCTACTAGACATTACAGCTGCATTCCAGGGCCCTACAGTTGGAGATGCTCCACCGTTGGAACTATTCTCCAGGATGTCTGGCGACTTCTTCTCTCCAGATAGACTAGACTCTCAATCTATTGGTGGCTTCACTCCCCCAATCTTCGGAAGGGGCGTCCGTTTTCAATCACGGACTGGACGCTTCTAACACCCGATGCCAGTCTTAGGGGTTGGGGTGCCATCATCGAGGACCACTCCTTTCAAGGTCAGTGGGCACAAGAGGAGGCCTCGCTCCCCATAAACATTCTGGAACTCCGAGCTATCTATCCAGCGCTGACCTCTGCTCGTCCCCTGGTCCAGGCCAAGGCAGTGAACATCTTATATCAATCACCAGGGAGGGATCAGGAGCAGGGCCACCATGAAGGAGGTGCTTCTGATCTTGCTTTGGGCAGAGACATCTGCTCGGTCTGCGGTGCACATCCCAGGATAGAAAATTGGGAAGCAGACTTCCTCTGTTGGCAGGACATCAAGTCGGGCGAGTGGGCCAACCATCAGGATGTTTTTCAACTACTGGTGGAGCGCTGGGGCCTCCCACAGATGGACTTAATGGCCTCCAGACTAAATCGCAAGCTTCCCTGTTATGGGGCTCGCGCCAGGGATCCATGTTGTCACAGGGACCGTGCGTGAACCTGTATCTTCACAGATTGGATTGACCACCATGTCTCTTGAAATGGAAATCTTGAGGGCTAAGGGGTTTTCGCTTGCGGTTGTCAAAACAATGATTGCAACAAGAAAGCCTTCCTCTTCCCGTATTTAAGATCGGGTCTGGAGCACCTTTTATAGTTGGCGTTTGGATAGAGGCTTTCTGTCTCTGGAGTTTCTGGATAGAGGCTTTCTGTCTCTGGAGTTTCTGGATAGAGGCTTTCTGTCTCTGGAGTTTCGTTTGTCTAGGGTGCTGGCTTTGTTGCAGACGGGTCTGGATCTGGGACTTAGACTGGCCTCGTTCAAAGTTCAGGTGTCAGCTCTTTCAGTCATTTTTCAAAGGCGGCTTGCTAAGCGCATGGCCATCCAGACTTTTCTCCAGGTCGTCCTTCATATACAGCCCACATTTGTGCAGTCTATTCAGCCTTGGGATCTGACCTTGGTGTTATGGGCTCTCCATTCGAGCCCTTAGATTCGGGGGATCTCAGGTGGCTCACGTGGAAAAACACTTTTCTTGTTATCAATTGTCACGGCCCGTCAGGTGTCCGACTTATTGGCCTTGTCGCATGTTTCTCCTTATTTGTTTTTTTTTTTAATCCGGATAGGGCGGTTCTCCATACATGTATGGAGTATCTCCTTAAGTTATCTCCCCTACATATAAATCAAGAGATCGTTGTTCCAGCGTTTTCTCCTTCGGAGGACTCCCCAGACCTTTGTTCTCTCAACAGGACTCCCCAGACCTTTGTTCTCTCAACAGGACTCCCCAGACCTTTGTTCTCTCAACAGGACTCCCCAGACCTTTGTTCTCTCAACAGGACTCCCCAGACCTTTGTTCTCTCAACAGGACTCCCCAGACCTTTGTTCTCTCTATGTTGCTAGAACTCGTGACATCTGCAAATCTGATGCTTTGTTTGTTTTGTGCGATGTGGCTAACCGTGGTTGGCCAGTGCCAAAACAGACTTTGGCACGCTGACTGCAACTAACTATTAGGCCAGTTTATCTGGCTTCAAATACACTGGTTCCTTCATGAATTCAGGCCCATTCAACTCGCTCGGTGGGATCCAGTTGAGCAGCTCGTCAGGGTGTCTCTGCAGAGCAGCTATGTCATGCGGCCACCACTTGGACCTCGGCACATACTTTCCTCTGTTTTTACTAATTTGAAACGGTGGCCACTTCCGATTGCTTTTGGTTTGGGCGCCGTGTCCTCAGTGCAGCTCAGTTGCGTTCCCTCCCGTGACTGGACACTGGGCACCCACCCTCATGCACTGTTTTGACAATGAGGGGGGTTTTCACTTCCTGAACCTTTTCTTCCTTCGAGATGCATGGTCTCTTCTCTTTCTCTTCCTGTCCCTGTTGAACAAACTGAAGCCTGAAGGGCAAGTGGAGGAGCCCAGTTCTCCTTGGCGCCTGTAGCCGTAGCTCCACCCACACCCACTGTTCCTAGTGTACACCATGGATTCAGAATAAAAAGATTTTATAGTTAGGACCAAAATCCCATTCTTATACTTATGTTAATCATTATTATTTTTTTATTCTTCAATACGTCAATCCTGTCTCACCCCATTTCCCCATGTGGAAACTCTCCTGCCTCATTCATACCTGCCTCCCATATTCATTTTGTGTAATGAAAAGTGACAATAAAATTCCAATATGAAAGCATCATATACATAAAGCAGTTATGAAGGAAGTGTTTTTCCACAGTACAGAACAAATCATGTAAATAAATTACAAAATAAATTTTTGTTCTAGAAACTTACCCTTAATAAATCATCTATCCTTCCCTCCTTTTTTTCTAAGTCAGAGTTTTTGCTGTTTTCTAGTGCGGATATTTTATCCATTGTGAGGTCAGACTGAAAAAGAATAAAAAGCAAAGAGAGTATTTAGTCTGCACTATCAAAGTTCCAACCGCAGTCTCAGTAATTGTGATATGCAAACAGGTGTCCAGGTACATTTAGGTCCCCCCCCCTTCTATTTTAGAACTATTTAAATGCATGAGTACCTAATAAAAATATATATATATATTTTTTTTTAACTAAAATGCTAATACAAAAGTATCAATCTTTATCCAGAGATTTTTTTACCTGCGTTAGTCTGTGCTGGACGGGAATCTGTTTGATGGGGATGCAGGAATGCTCTAGGCTCACTGGTAAGGAGGAAGGAGGGCTACTTTGCTGACTCTGGAAAATAAAATCTATGGTTTAAAAGGCAGGCAGCAGAGCAAGACACATAACTAGAATGAAAGGACACATTCAGTAGTCAACAAGTCAGAAATGGGAGATAACACATTACAGGAGTGACAAAAATGAATATGGAAATGCAAAATAAAGAACAGCATACAGCAATGCTTCCTGTTCTGGAATGCTAAACTTAACATTGGAATTTGTACAGCAGGCAGAAATTACTGGTCATAGGTTTATATCTATCTATACACATACTGATCAGCTATTATATTAAAACCACTTGCAAAATATTGTGTAGGTCCCCCTTGTACGCCTAAAGAAGTTCTGACGAGGCGAGCAATGGACGTCAGACAGTGTCCTATCGTGTCTGATACCAAGATGTTCCCAGCAGATCCTTTAAGCCCTGAAAGTTGAGAGGTGGTGCCTCCATGACCTGAACTTTTTTTCTTCAAAAACATCCCACAGATGCTCGATCAGATTAAGAATGAGGAACACTGAGGGAAAGTCACACCTTGACCCGTCACGTCCCTCAAACTATTCCTGAACAACTTTGCATTGTGGCAGGACACATTACCCTGCTGAAAGAGGCAAATGCTATTATGGAATACCTGGGCTGCAAATAATGTGTAAGCAGATGGCATGTGTCAAAGTAACATCCATATGAATGTCAGGACCCATGGTTCCCTAACAGAACATTGCCTAAAGCAGTGGTAGCCAACTCCAGTCCTTCAGAGCTACCAACAGTTCACATTTTTCCCAGACTAACTAGCTGCTGCACTCATTACTCGCTGACACATTTACAAAGATCCACAGGTGCAGCTAATCACTTCACTTGTGATTCTGTGAGGAGATCTGGAAAACATTAACTGTTGGTAGCTCTCGAGGACTGGAGTTGGCTACCCCAGGCCTAGAGCATCACACTGCCTACTCCATTTTGCCTTTTTCCTACAGTGAATCTGGCTCAGCTCTCTTTAATGTAGCATACCATGCCAATCAATCACTCTACTGGCATCCAATATCCTACAGACTAAAGTTTAAACTCCTCAAGTCAATCCACCTCCCACCCCTACATTTCCACCCCATTTCCAAGTACATTTTAGCCCACCCCACAATACTCTACCAACATTGCCATATCACTACCACACTTATTACCTTTTTTGCATTTCCACATCCATGATCTTGAGTATAGTTAGTGTGCCCTCAAATCTCACCACTTCAAGCATATGTTCTCTCTGTCTACTAGGATCTATACTCCTCAGTTAGCGTCACCCTTGTCTCAACAGCCAGGTGTCTTGAGCACTGGCCTACTTGAAGGGCATACTTTTAATCTCTGATGCATACCTGCCTTATTAACAGCAGGATCTGCATAGCCATGTTCTGTATATACTATACAAATTACACATATATATTTATGCATGTATATATTTATATATACAAACAAACACATACATGTGTGGATGTCATGGTTACAAGTACGTTCATTCTTGGTACTAGTAAAGGTGCCCATACACTTATATGATTTGGGCCCTTTTCATCAGATTTTGACAGATCGGGCCGAGAAATCAGATGAAAAGACCCCAAATCTAATGTGCCTGGTCTCCGATTCAGATCCACGGTCCCGTACGCATCGAAATGGATCCGGAGATCGCAAGTGATGCACATAACATTTATCAGATCTTGCAGCACTTGCTGGGGGTTGGAGACGATACATCATATTCTATAGGACCACATACGATGTATCGTATGTGGTCCAGCCGCCGGGGGCCGTTGCTAAGGTATCGCATGCAAGGCTGCATGCGATACCTTGGATAAGTGTATGGGGGCCTTTCAATTTCTGGAAATTTTGCCAAATAGACATATCTATAGCAACAAATAAATTTACCGGTAAGGGTAATGGGTTTGATAAGGAATGTTGCGGTGAGGATCTGGCAACTGGTGGAACGCTTCTACCAGGACTTGTCCCCGGGCCACTTCCCCCAGCAAACTGCATTAAAATAAAAAGATAAAATGCCTTGGAATTATTGGTGATTGAACCATTTAGTAGACCCCTGGTGATTATTCTTGAACATAAAGGATTAATATCAACAGCACCGTTAAATAGAAACAACAAGCTATGTACTGGTCCAAATAATTAAATTAAATAAAAAAGCTGTAACCTTTAATTGGAGATGTTTGCTTTAAAATTTCTTTATCAGATTATCTGGGATTTTGTTTTGCTTTCCTCTGACTGAAAACCGGACTGCAGCATCCAAAAATACACAGGTTTTATTGGACCTGTGTTTTTTCTGGACAAAACGTGCTTTTTGTAATATATTTTTTTATCAGACAATCTAATTGGATAGCCCGATAAAAAAGCATTGGCACAACATCAGGATTTTTTTATTAGGGGTAATTGGATACCCCCCTATGAGTTACAGAACATTCTCAGTTAAAATGTACCCCAATAAATACAGCAAAAATTAACATGAATGTAGATTTATTCAGATAAAATGATTAGTCGACACTCAAAAGATTGCACATTCTGTATAAAGATGTCCAAAGGGTACTTACCTCAAAATAATCACTAATTTTATGTCCTCTAGGAGTGTTCTTCCCTAGAATAGATAACAAAAGCTGAAATTCATATAAAGTCATTCATTTTCAGTACTATGGGATGTAAAGCAGAAAGTCTGCATAATCGTAGCCAAAACTATTAACTAAATTGTGTTTATAGGTCACCCTTATGTTCAGTTATATGGTGGGGTAGAATCACTGTTTGTTCACACATATTATGATTGTCAGCCATAAGCCCTGGTTTTATTTTATTTACTAACAGTTTCTTCTACAGTGCAGAAAGTTAGGGCCAAGCACACGTAGAGATGTGTGCTAAGCTATTTAGAGTAGGCGATTTCCTGGTGTCCAGATCGCCCATGGAGAGCACATACACATGCAGTGATTTTTGCCGAGTGATTTTACCAAGCGATTTTGTGAAGCAATTTTGCTTAAGCAAAAAAAAAAAAAGGCAGGGTAAGTAGTTCAGAATGAGAGATCTCGATCACAACCCCTCATTCTGAGATTTGCAGTCACCTGCTAAGCAATTTGACTAGATTTTGACTGCATGCAATGACTTAGCGAGCAGGCAATATTAACGTGCGGGACCGCACATCGTAATCGCTTAGGGCCGTGGTGTCAAACTCATGGCCCTCCAGCTGTTGTGGAACTACATGTCCCAGCATGCCCTACCTCAGTTTTAACAATCCATTATATAAAATATGTGGCAGGGAATGCTGGGATGTGTAGTGCCACAACAGCTGGAGGGCCATGAGTTTGACACCACTGGCTTAGGGTATACACATGGAAAGATCGGTGTATGCCCCTTAACGTTGGGCTTTACTATTGTAAATATGGATAAAACAAACTGGGTTGTTACAGTTCAAACAGTAGTAAGGTGTTATCTGTTGCATAATGGTCCACCAGATTGCAAACGTTCTTGGTGGGTTGTATAATACGTGACCCAGCAATGTTGGCCAGGGGTCAGGAGGATGGAAAGGTGAGAGAAAATTTAGTACATGTTTGTACTGTGAGAAGTGTGTTTTCAGGGAACGCTTGAAGGTTTGGAGACTAGAAGAAAGTCTTATTGTGAGTGGCAGAGTAATCCACAGAAAGAGTGCAGCCCGAAAAAATTCCTGCAATCATGAAAGGGAGCAAGTAATACATGTGGATGAGAGATGTAGATCTTCTGAAGGAGTGAAAAAGTCGAGCTGTGAAATATTTTGAGATAAGCAAAGAGATGTATGTTGGAGACGTTTGGTTTATCAGAATCAGCTTTATTGGCCAGGTATAATTGCGTATACAGTACTAGGAATTGGATTTGGATTGCTGTGCAGCAGCCAGTTATGTATATCTGTACTGTCACTTTTTAACTGTAACACACAGTTATATGCTAGATGTACCCTGGGGGTTATGGCCTTGTGTGTAAGTAAAAGTATATTTATGTTATACGGCAGAATACAGGTAACCAATGGAGGAACGGACAGAGCAGTTTTGCAGATAATGAACGTCTGTCGAGGAAGATTGGCCTTGCAGCTGCATTCAATAGGATTGTAATGGTAGAGTCTGTATTGGGGAAGACCAGTAAGGAGACTATTGCATTAATCAATGCAGGAGAGGACAGCATGGATTAGAGCAGACATGGCCAAACTGTGGCCCTTCAGCTGAAACTACATATCCCAGCATGCCTTGTCATAGGTTTTAACATTCCCAAATAGCAAAACTGTGCCATGGCATAATGGAACTTGTACTTTCACAACAGCTGGAGGGCCATAGTTTTACGATGCCTAGATTAGAGTTTTAGCAGTGTCTTATTTAAAGTAGGCCATATTTTTGTATATGAGTTTTAGATATACACAACATGATTTTGAGACAGATTTAATGTGGGGAGCAAAGGACAGTTCAGAGTAAAGAACGACACATAAGCAGCAAGCTTGTGGGGTAGGATTGATTGTCATGTTGTCAACAGTGCTAGATATATCAGGTAGGTAACTATTACTGGTTGGTGGAAACATAATTCTGTTTTTGAAATATAAAGTTTAAGGTGGCGAAATGACAGCTAAGATGAAATGGCAGAAAGTCATTCAGTGACATGGACAAATACAGAGGGTGACAAGTCTGGGGAGTATAGGAAGATTTAAGTATAATATTCTTACAGATGGATCTCTCAGTCCAAAAGAGCTGATTGGTTTGCCAAGTGATAGGGTATAGATAGAGAAAAGCAGAGGGCCTACACATGTAGAGATTTTGCTGAGCAATGCAAGATTATCTTAGAAAATGCCCTGAAATCGCCCCTTGTGTAGGCCCCATAAGGCTGAGCTTTGGTACCACAACTGATAGAGGTAGTGAAGAGGATGTAGAATCAGAGAAACAAACATGGAAAGAGCGGTTAGATCGGTAGGAGGAGACCCAAGAAAAGGGTGTGTCCTGAAGACTAGGAATTGTAGTGTTTGTAGGAGACGAGTATTATCAGTGCCAAAAGCAGCAGAGATAGCTATAAGAATAAGAAGTTAGTAAATGCTTATTACATTGAATATAAACAATTTGAATTGGTATTGAACCACCAATCCAAGGCAGCTCTGCAAGTGCCACAATGCACACAGATTGGGAACCACTGAGTTGAACAATAGTCTGATTTTCAGGACCTGTAAGCACTATTAAAAAGGTTTGCATGGCTGCATCCAGGCTTGTTGCCAAGTCAACCAGGGCTCTGTGCTGTGTGAAAAGGTTCTTTATCAATTTCCCAGGTCCAGCACTCGGCATTCTGACTTGGGTTAAAAGAAGTGTTAATCCAAGGTCGGACCCCGGTTGCAATGCAGTGCGAACGGGTAATCTGGGTCAAGCGACTCGGGTCCTGTTCACACTACGAAGGACGCTGCACTTTGAGCCAGCATCAGCTCAAGGCTCTGCTTCCTTCCCTGCCCCCGATGACGCACCACCACTCTGCTGGGTCGCTGTGGGCTTTTAAACATCGCAAATTCTGGGTCGTTTCCGGGATGGATCGGTGTCCAAATCACTGGTGTGACTTGGCATGTGAAAGGGCTATAAACAAGTGAGCCTATTCATTATATGTTAAATTGAACACAAAGAATAAAATAAGAACTCTGGAAGGTTCAAATTAGAAACCACCATTCCCCATTACAAATAAGATTATGGAAATAAAAAAAATAAAAAAAATGAGGCGCCCTAAAGACTTATTGGCTGGAATTATCAGCAAGATTAATTACAGAATAAATATAATTTAGATTAGCCTAAAGATCATGAGCTACATGAAATATCTGAAATAGACAAGTTCAAATGGATTCAGATGTCCAATTACATGCAACAAGCATTTGGGAAGACATTCAGCGATGTATAAGAATCTGAACATTCAAAATGACTATGCAAATTATTTAGATTTCACCAGTGTCGACTAATGTTCATTATGCAGTGACTAACAAGACAGCTCTGCATATCAGTAGTATGCTAAAAAGGAGAGATCTACAGTTCCTAAATTCATTAAAATGCCCTGACTTTATTTTCTGGCTATACATATTTGAAATATCCTAAATAAATTCAATGGCATATATTCAATGCCGTGGGCGAGCGGTGACTGCGAGCAGGACTTTTTGCTCGCAGTCACCGCTCACCCTGTCAGTATTCAACTGACCCCCCCCCCTCATTCGCAAATTCCCCCTCGCTCCGTTTTTTGAGCGAGGGGGAATTTGCGAATGTGCCTCCAAAAGCTACGAGAGCCGAGGCTAATTACAGCGAGTTTGCTGCACTAGCCTCGGCTCTCGCAGTTTAGGGGAATCCTCGCAGTTCTGTGACTGCGAGGATTCCCCCGGAACGTTGCATAGTGCGAGCGGCCGGCGCGGGGGTTAAACTGCGAGGATCACTGGTTTTCTGTGATCCTCGCAGTTTAACCCCCTTGCCGGCCGCTCGCACCGGCATTGAATACTGCACAATGAAATCTGCATTCTCAGATTTTTCTTCCCAGTAAAATATTCTGTAATAATCTATCAACAGTATTCATCTATAAAGGTTTGCAATAATTGTCAAAGATGACTTCTGATAATACCTATATATAAATTTATCATGCAAATGAGTATTTTGATAACAAGTTTTTTTCACCAAGAATGCATCTAACACTATATTATAGGAGGTGGTTCAATGGATCTACAGTAAAAAGATGAATAGGTCAACCCCATATGGTTGAAATGCAAACAGTTGGTAGGATCAAAATGTAGACTGGAAAAAAGGTCAAGAGGGTCTATAAAAAAAATAGAAATGCAAATAGTCAACAAGATTTTTACATTTTTTTTTTAAATTTGAGGAGTGTAATTTTTATGGTTCCCAATGCCGGCCTAATAGTTGAGATCCCAACAGTCATGGCACCGGAATCCCAATAGTTCAAATACCCAAAAGTTGGTATCCTGACTGACTGGGACTATTCTTCCTCATGGGGCTCATGACCCCAAAGAGGGAGAATGGAACCTGTGGTGAGCCTGCAAGGGGCTTCTTTGTACTCACCCCTGTGTCAGAATACCGGCAGTCGTAATTCCGCTGTCTGTAAACTGACCATTGGAATTCCGACTGTCAGCCCATCATAACACACCCATAGTTTTTTATCTTTCATCATATTCAACGCAAATTAGTTACTATTCCCAATTGTATTCCACATGGTTGTAAAATGAACCAAAAGTTGAGTGTTTCATCAATGTTTCATGTTTATCTTTTGTAGCAGCTGACCTTTTGACCATGTTAACAAAATGGGGCTAGCCTACTGTCTACAACCCATTATAGTAAATATACCCAATTGTGTAACAAACACAATCTTTACCTTGACTTGTTTCGTATGGTTCTGCTTTCCTCTTGCGGTTCCTCTGATCATTCTGTTTTTTCTCTGGAGTCTGCTAAAGAGAGACCTTTTAGAATGACACAGAAATATGCACGTCTGTCCTACTGTATGAGGGGCAATCCTGAACTCATATCCAGTGAACACTTTAAAAATGATGTAGAAGATGGCAACAATAAAAACTTAATGAGAGCATATACACAACATTGAGAGTCAAAGGTTATAAAGGGGAATGTAAGATTAAAAAGGACGGGGGTGAAATCAGAAAACACCAATTATATAGGCTTGAGGATGGATACTAATAAAAACACCACATCCAAAGCTATATGCATTAATGACTTATAAAATTTAATACACATTCAATGGTAAGAAATGCATTATTTATTACCAGTTATTTATGTAGTGCACACATTTTCTGCAGCACTTTACAGATATTTCCATCAATCATATCAGTTCCTGGTTGCATCTCACGTGCCTTGGAAACAATATGCTACTGTTTTCACTGTTGTCAGATTATAGTGCGGAAAGAAATCGGATAGATAAATATCACACCGATCCAACTGGGACATACTGTGCATTGAATAAGCTCCACAATAAACCTAACCTATTGTGGCATTTCTTTAGAACTGTGTCATGTATGTATTGGTAGAAAAAGGTATGAAAATGCCTGGAGTATGGTATGCATAAGGGGGAAGAATTTTGGATTGCATCAATTTACTTAAGGTTAGCAAAAATTAATCTCTACAGTTTAAGTTTACAGTGTCCCCTCAGAGTTTAAACATCATATAGGGCCACATTTATTAAATAATCCACATAATGAGAGCAGCATATTTTATTATCGCAGTGCTACTAACGAATAAGCCTGATATTTAACATTATTTACCTCTACAGCAAAGTCCCCTCCTCAGCAGCATCACTGACTCGGTCAGGGCTGCGATGGCCCATTAAGGGTACAGGGAAAATCTGAGGGCTCAACCCATCCTCTAGGGATCAGGTTCCTACTGTGCACTTGAATTTCTACATATCTTAGTGTTCCTGCTAGGCTGTTTTAGCGGGGCGCTGCGCCCTGCCCGATTTTTAAAGGGCAAAATGCGCAGACCACCCTCCACTGCTCCCCAGCGCCTGCTGCTGGAGTACTCCAGCTACCCGGACCCTGCCGGTGCTCTCCTGCTACTCAGACCACCCACAGCCAGTGCTCTCCTACTCGCTCTTACAGAAGAGCGAGTGTGGCCGGCGCTGGGAAGCAGGAGAATGCACCATTGCGGAACCGTGGAGGCCAACACTGTAACCAGACCTGCTTCCTCTGCCCACCTTCCCCACAGTCAGCTCACTCTCGCACTACCACCCATCACCTCACCCACTCTGCCCCGACCCCCCCGGATACACTTTCTCTCACACCTCTCTAGCTCTCATTCCCTTATTTTCTATGAGTCCTCTCTTATCTCTCTCTTTCGCTGTCTCTTTCCCCGACACACTCTGTCCCTAACTCCACTCATTGTTTCTTCTGTCCCCCTAAGAGGAATTGTAGTGACAGTAGTGGGGGTAGCTCAAAAGCATAATCCGTGGTGTAACCCAGAAACAGTGGAATAGGACCCCAACTTTATAAAGTGAGGGGGTCCCTGGGACCCACATATTTTTTCATTGAGTGCAATCACTGTCTAAGCATTGGTAATTACAACTGCATTCTCCAAGTGGGCCCTTCATGCTGCAGTCTGACATTGTGCTCAGTTGCCAACAGCTTCCATCACTGGTTCCTCTGTATTCAAATGCACAATGGCTAGTCTGTGAATGTGTATTAATGTGTAACACCCAAATAATGAAAAAAAAAAAAGAGCAGCTGTGATCAGCTGAAATGGAAAAGCCCAGGTAAAATAAAATGCACGTAAAGTACGTGCGCTTACCTCAAGTTCTTTGTCACTGAGAGAACCCAGGCTACATAGGCTTTGGTTAGAAGACTCACTGTTCAATTGTCCCTAAAAAACAAAACCATTATAAGCCAAACATTATATGGAATAATATCAGACGATGTAAAAACACCATACACACTAGACTAAAAACTGTAAAGATATTGCTCAGGAGGGCCCTTCTGCATGATATCTTTTACTTTCTTGTCTAATGTGTACACTTAACATACTCATAATTAATGATGAGTGCTCCCATGCTTCATTAACCCCCCTTCCTGCCTTGTCTGTTTAGGACAGACAAGAGAGGACCTCATTTACGAGGGACATGCTGCAGCATTACCCCCTCTGGCAGAAATATCGCCAGGTACACACATTCCGGAGTCTGTACCTGGCTTAACTGTTTAGTGTGGAGTTTTTATTTCTACAGCTAAAGCTCATTATTACAACTGATCAGCATGGACTGCTGAAAATATTTAATCTAAAATGGAATGCAGGCAGGTATCCTATTAGCTGCGGCTAATTACTTCACCAGGGCAATACAATTGGCCCTATACTGGCACTCCTCTGGGGTTTAGTTTGTCTGTTTAGGGAAAACAAACCAGTTATAAGAAACCCATTTTTTTCTGAATGCGGACGTGAAATTATACAGGTCTATAACTTTTCGCAGATCCTATGTGTTTTTGCAAGAAAAGCTAAAATTTTACAGAGAAGTGAGGTTTAATTTAAGGTACTTGTGTATTATCACGGTATATACGTTTTCAGCCCTACGTATTGTCCCCGTCAGGCAGCTAGTCACCATACTGTCCGCGGAAGCTGCAGCTCTGTCCCCGGTGTATCATACAGCGCCGGTAACCGCCAGATCCCCTGCTCCATCTGTCTCAGATGCTCCTGCATCTCAGTAATTATTGCGGCAGGGTAGGGCAACCCTGCCTGTGTCCTCTTCAGGGAGACGAAAAGGGTTAGGGGTTCAGTAGCGCGTGCGACTCCTGCACAAAGGGGGGGGGGGGGGGGGTGCGGTGTGCAATTGAGTCTCATGCACAATAAAGGATGCATTTGCCAGCGCTCCATGTTACATACTGGCAAACGCCTCCATTTCAAACACCCACTATCCACGCCAGCCCGAAGCGGGGCGTGCCCCGCGAGGGGACACTGTACGCGTCCTCCCAACCTTTTTATACCCCCAATGGTTCCCACACAATGTAATAAGCAATGTAATAAGCAATGTAATAAGCGCTGACTGACTACGCTGACAGACTACGCTAACTACATAAGCTCCGGATGGCCGCGAACACGAACCTGATACCAACAGGGACGCCTGACTGACTACGCTAACTATGTAAGCTCTGGCTAGCCGCGAACAGGCAGGAACAATATGCAGATACTGACAGGGACACTGACTACGCTGGCCGCAGGAACACTATGATGATTTTGACAGGGACACTACTCTAACAACGTAATTGGCGCCGTGATAATACACAAGTACCTAATTTAATATCCCACAGAAAAAAAAGGAGGGGGAGGGGGATTAGGAAAGAAACAGGATTTTGGACACTGGGACTGAGTGGTATGGTGATCATAGACCTACAAGAGAGAGTGTCCACTAGGAGGAGCGTGAGGGCCAATGCTCGGTTTCCAAAATGGCTTTAACAAAAAAAAAAAAAAAACAGCACCAAAAGGAATTTTACAGGTAAAATATTGTGTTTTTATATTTAGCCTATAGTGGACACACTGGGACTTCCCAGAGCTGTCCCTTTACTGGCAGGAACAGTTCTGAGCTGCACTGAGGATCCAAAGCTGCATCAGCCAAGGCTGCTCCACAGAGGACCCACGATGGGCTACCCAAGAAGTGCCAACTGTTTTTATAGAATGGACCCTGACCAATGCGTGAACTGCCGTAAAAAGGAGTTCCAATTGTCGGAAGGCATGACTAAAGGCAACATAGTCAGTGGAGTCAAAGGGAACCCACAATCTCCTGACGGATATGGAACCCGGTGACCTCCTTTGGAATATAGTTGAGCAAAGTACAAAGAACAATGCAATTCAAGTGGAAGAGTACCTGTCCTTGTTAGATAGCACGCACAAGACTAAAACAGTTTCCCATGTTAGCTAATGGTGATCATCCAAGTATAAAGGCTCAAAAGGAACCCTTTGAAGAATCCTGAGAACCAAGATTATATCCTGGAGATATGGATGAACAAAGGTGGGCTGAATGTGCAGCACTACCTGTCTGAACCACTGATGAGTGGGCACCACGGCACTGTGCATAGACCTTCCTGATTCAGACCTGAATATTCGCCGGCCAGTGAGCAGGTAAACCCCACAGTATGCAAGCCAACCCACCCCCCAAAAACAATTTTGCTGCAGAAGGTCATCACATCACATGTGTAGTCAGCAGACAGCACATACAGCATTGTGGAGGCACAAAATTATGTAAATAGTCGTGACCCCATGCTGAGAAGGTCGGAACCCAGAGTTTGAGAACCACTGTTGCATGCCACAAATGGGTAATCTCTTACTCAGGTAAACGACACAGTCCCCAGATAATTGACAGGATGTAAAAAAATGATGTAATTTAGTAGGCCATTGCTTGAATTGCTCCACGGTCCAGTATTGATGCTCATGGGTCCACTGTAACCTCTTTTGGTGGTGATTACAGGTTCACCACCAAAATAGTTTACATAGTCAATGACAAGTCATTGACTATGCAGCCCCACACACAGCAAGCTGCAATGCACTGTGTGTTCTGATACCTTTCTATCATACACAGAATTGATTTTCATTTTCTAGTCTAGATCAACATGTACTTGCGATGAACCAATACATAGATTTGATAAACTACCATTTTGCACATCACTTTTGCCAGAGGCATGCTGATCCTTATAGTGTCATATCAGAGGTTTTTGGAGTGCCTCCATGTGGGTGGGCTCTCTGTTTAGAAACACAAGTGTTTTTTTCCCGAAGTAGGTGCTATTATGTATGGTAGCTTAGGACCACCAAAGCAGAGACACCCTGCCGTGTCCGGTGGCTTACCAAAACTTTACAAATGTATGTAACCAAGGTCTCTGTATTGCTACTATCATGTAGAAAGGATTTTTACTGATGACTTAGGGTGTGTTGGTGAAATTTGTTTATTTAACTTTTCTATAATATAGAACAATCTCAGTAGCTACAGTACAGTAGCTCTTCTGTGGAATCAGACCGGAGCGGCAAGCCTGCGCTCCCCAGGGGCTTTAATAAGCCCTGGGCACCCATAACCCTGTCTTCTGTTCACAGGTTGGCTTTCCTTGAACCACTACGGGAGTAGGTACTTTTTACTGCATACTGGGATCACTCATTAGATGCTCTGACCTAGTCACTTTCCCATTTTCCTGCTTCGAGCACATCCACATTAAGAGCGGAGTGTTCACTTGCTACCTTATATATTTGTCCACTTGACAGGTGCCATTGTAATGAGAATCAAATGTTATTCATCTCATTAGTCAGTGGTGTTCTTGTTATGGCTTATCAGTGTACACCTAGGTATATATATCTAAAAACGGCAGTCTTGTAGAAAAGACAACAGTTTTCGTCTAGAATAGTTCCGACTTATTTAATGCTAGCTGTTTTGTCCTACAGGTCAGAACCTTCCGACCTGCCGGAAACCAGGTGGATTGGCAGAATAGCCGCGAATCCACCTGCTTTGATGGAAATGCAAATACGACAGGTTTTGGCCGCGTTTCTGGCAATCTCAATCCAACTTGAAATTAGGTCAGAGTGAGGCAGGGAGGACAGCACGGGTGAGCAGCAGCAGCAGCTCATATGGCACCGCCCTGCCGTCAGCTGCCTACCGTACCCTCCAGCCTTGCTCACCCTGCCCCTGCGCTCACGAGGTCCCCGCGCTGGCAGGATGAGCAACATTCAGCGGCCAAATCGTATAATCAGATTTGGCTGCTGCATTGAATAGCCCATGTCGGATCCATTCCGTCAAAAGAATGTTGGAATGGATACAACGTCAATTGAATATACCCCCTAGTGCACACAGCTACTACATCAGTAAAAAGGTCACAGGACAATAGATACATTTTAGCTCCAATTGGTTTTCGGAGCTTCTGTGGCACAATAAAATTGCCTGTGCCATTTCAGATTTTTCAAGAAAACAAAATAAGTGTTGATTATTTTGAAGCTTAGTACTACATTCAACTATTACACATGTGTCTTTTCCAATATGTTTTGTCAAATATTTGTTGTTGCAACTCTATCTAACCACCAGTTGACAAACAAACAAAAATAAAATAAAAACAAATTTGTCTTCTGAAGGACAATATCCAGATTTACCTTTGCAACACCGGCTCCTGTAAATCTTGCTTCCAACAATTCCTGGCGCCGAGGGTCCAGGCTATGCAATTCTTCCATCATTTCCACTACAATGAAAATCGATAGAGAAATGAGTAATCAATACAGGGATAAAAGTCATAGGAGTCTCTAAATTCTAAGCGTATACTTTATAAAAAAATAAAAACGCATGTTTAGTTTGACATTTTAAAAAGATACTGGGGGGGGGGGGGGGGGGGCACGGTCGCTCAGGCTGCAGGAGGGGTGGTTCGGGTTAAAACACTTACTGGGCAAAGTCGGCATCCTGACTGTGGGGATTTAGACTGCCATGTATTCCATACCCAACCAGTTGTATAATACTTTCTGTTGGTATTATCATACACTGCCGCGTATTCCATACTCAACCAGTTATAGAATACTTTCTGTTGGTATTATCACATACTGCAATGTGCTTTTTGGCACCAATATTACACTGCAACCCATAATTGATAAATGGGTCCCAATATAACTGATCAGCTCTAAGATACCAAAAGGCTTTTAAACAATGTCCACACAAATACTAAATCATCACTAACTATAAAGAAAAGCTAATCATCAAACAATCAGTCACATCCTCAGACAGACTTATATCTGGTAATTACACTTCTCAATACCAAATATCTCACTAGTATACAGATTACATTCTTCTGAAGCCAGTGTTAACCAAACTGCTGTCTTATATAAAGGTCTCTACATAAATCCTAAGGGACTTACATTGGGACATATACTGGTTTAGGGTGACAACCAAGACTTTGAAAAGCTCCATTCCCCATGCAAAAGGAGTCCTTGTAATAGAATTATACCTCAGAGAATACTACTGTAACAATAGAAGGGATACCCCGTTCTCACTGCAGCCAAATTCCCGGGTCTAGCATGTAGACCCGGGAATTTTTCCTATGAACACAGGATTTTTGGCAGTGTGAACAGGTCGCATACCCGGATCTCAGACACGGGTAAAACCCTTCTTTTTACCCGTGTCTGAGATCCGGGTATGCAGACACGGGTCGACCCGTTCACACTGCCGAAAAACCTGTGTTAAAAGGCAAATTCCCGGGTAGAACTTCTTCACCCGGGAATTTGCCTTGCAGTGAGAATGGGGGTCCAGCGCGACAGTCCCCGGCATTTCTCACTTGCAGTGAGAACACGGTAGGAGAAAGTTTATTCTGGATGTTACTGCTGTAATGCTCACAATACTTTTCTTTAATTTAATGACCAATATCTTTTGAAAGAGAATAGTGAAGTTGTGATCTAGAAAATATTTACATTAGGGTTGGTTTACCAACAATATCAGTTTTGCCATTCTAGGGAATGACCCAGTCACCTTCACCGTGGTACTCCTCAAGGTCAGTCTGACTGGATTCTTGAGTTAAGACTTGTGGATTCCCATAACCCTGCACAGAACACCATCAGGTTTGCATGAATAGTTGGGGAGTGAGGGCAAATGCCAATCCACTTGTGCAATTTGGTCCCTTTTCCTTTGATTCCTGAGGCATTGGGCCAAGGAATTGGATGAAAAAAGGCCCAAATCGCATGTGTTTCACCTCCAATTCCAATCCAATGCGTAACCCTGAGCACATTGGAGCTGGAGATTGTCATTTTCCGAATGATTACAGCCCAGTTTGGGGCTACTTAGAATTATGGCAAAGGGCCCTACATGCTGTGTTGACCCCTGCTGGTATTATTACCCTGGCTTCCAGTTATTGGAAAATAGTGAGAACTACACACACACACCTACACATTCTCATTTTAAAATAACCTTTTCTTTGCCTGCTCACATCATACGGTGCCAAGCAGCTCTGCCCATTCTAATAAAAATTTGTGTGTGTTTCAGCTGGTGTGCAAAATGATATGTGGTCCCTAGGTCGACAATGTCTAATGGTCGACAGTGACTAGGTTGACTCCTAAAATGGTTGACACACGCTTAAGGCTGAAATGGACATGGTTGACACTCAAAAGGTTGACATAAGTTTTTCACGTTTTTTGGGTGTAGATCGACTTGGTTCATACTTTACTATCCAAGTGGGCATAGAGGGAGAATATAATAGTGTTTCGATGACAAGGTACCCTTATACTGTGCCCATGCTGACATAAAGAAAATGTTAAAAAACCATGTCAACATTACACTTGACCTTCTGGTAATTTAGCTTATGGTATGTTGACCATTTCCAGGCGTTGACCTAGTCACTGTTGAAGATTAGTGGTCGACCTAGACATTGGCAACCCACTATACCGTAACTGTGCAAAACATTTGAAGAGTGTAAACAGTGACAGTTCTTTCAGCAGATACAATTTGGAGATCTGCAGCAAAACTGGACAGCTGTGTGCACATCGATTGGATGCTGAAACGGTGTCAAGTTGGATTGGATGGAGGATTGAGTGTGTACCCAGCTTAAGAGACAACATAGAGGAAATGAAAAATTATTCAAAGATATTTTCTTGTGGCATGAGAACTGCGGGTATGGGTCATAACCTAGGGTCGACTGCATGTATCGGCACACTATTATATTCCCTATCCACGACCTAGTGGATGGTAGGGTATGAATTACCGCCTGTCGGTACTAGTGGCTCAAAAGCATTTGACAAACTAGTGTCCATCTTGTGACTGTCGACCTAATGCTTGTATCGACCTTAGCCATGTCGACCTATTTCATGTGTCAAACTAATAAGCCCTGTCAACCTTTAGTGGTTGATCTTCATAGTGTCGAACTAGTGACCATATGCTGAGAACCGCAATAAATATTAAATGTCCCTGATACAATGCGGGATGCTAGAACACTAATTAGGCTGTAAAATAAACATTCAGGCTGAAGTGTTTATTTTGGCTTTCGGCAACACTCCAGGCAGGAAAGAGGAACTGCACTGGTTTTTAAAAAGTACACGGTGCTAGAATGAACACTAGTATTAATCTCCTACAGTAGCGAGTTTGTACACATTTTCTCTTTCACCTCTAGATTGCTGGGTGCATGAATGGCAGAACAAATAAAATGCTGCTGTTGGACATCCTCTAGTGGTGGCCATGAAAAAAACCCAAACCATTGCATTCGGTCCGTTCTCTCCCAACCATTTGGATTCCGCAGAGTAATCTGCTGCCTGTGTGAACAGCAGAAGTGCATGCGTATGTCACAATATGTGCCTACAGCACATTCAAAAGAAACACATGCAAAACCCTCTGGAACAATGCGTGAGTAAATTTCAAGAGCTTCACTGACCTTAATCAAAGGCTAGAAAATCTTTACCAATACCACGTTTAGACCCGGGAGCAGTTCACTGCAATACAAAGCCGCTCTTATCTCCCAACACTGCCCCGGCCCTGCCTCCAGACGACATCACCCGCCCGGCTTTAGACCGGGTCGGGCTGCTAATGGGAAAGGTACAAAATCCCAGTTTGCCTAGTGGAAAAGGGGTATTAATCATCTTAAGATCACCAGTATTACTGTTTTTTTCCTCTCACTTGCTTCACTCAATTAGGTATGTAGAATTGGGATGTTTTATTAATACAGATTAATGTAAGGATATAAATATTTGATGACTGCATAAATCTCGTCAAATAAACATCCTAAAGGGTTTTTTGGGTGACTTCTGGTTGGCAGTGTAAATGTACATCGTGGCTGACCATATCCAAATGGCAGTATGAAAGACCTTCGTGGCCATACACACGCAGATTTATCTGCAGATCTGGCTGGTTGGAACAAAAACATGGTTATGGATGAGAGCAAATGACAGTTGAACATTTGCTTGGAAAATGCTGGAAAACTGACACTCATCCATAACCATGTTTTTGTTCCAACCGGACAGATATGAAGATAAATCTAAAGGAGCCCATAAACGCTCCATTCCTGCTCCGTCCGTTCTGTACTATGAGATGTGCGCTCCCGCGGCATCTCATAGTACAGTACAAAAAGTATGTGCTGCACATACTTTTTGTACTAGCTTTACATCGTATCGCATCGCATTGCATGCACAAGGCATGCGATGCGATACGATGTGTACTTTAAAAGTACAGAACGGATGCCCAGAACGGAGCGTGTATTGGCAACTCAGGTTTAGTCAATTCTCAACGCTGTAAACCGCTCAGCGAGCAAGCTCCCAGAGCTATTCTAGTCAGTGCGCTAATGGTCAGAAAATGCCGGTATTTGCAGGTGTTTAGTCACAAGAACCAGCAACCGAAGTGCCTCCACGATGCAGCTTGCACCGTGTCAGGGCACAAAATCCACCAGACAGAACTAAGCAAGCAGCATGCTGATTGCAAATGTTCTAGGAACTCCCTCCCAGCACTGTACACAACACTGATAATTGAATCAACCCCCTTTTTATTTAATATACTGCACAAAATGCTTTTTCTTTATCTTTCTTTAGAATTCAGTGACACAGCACTTAACCCATAATTAAGCTTATATTACTGAATATAAAAAATGTGAATTAGCACCCAAAAAAATATTTTCTTAAAGTAGTCCTTTCACTTAGCTGCTGACCTGGGACCCTTATGCGCAGTTGTTTGTTCTGAGAAAATTGGTAGTTCTGTAAAACAGAGCCAGCAAACAAATTGACAAAATGCAACGTGTAAGTCAATGAATATATACAGGTGTGAATTCCTTTATATGGAATGGCCATTCTGGGATGGAGCATTGTACACTGCACCATTGTAAGTTTTCTAGCAGTGCCAACATTGCAAATTTGCCATCCCAACATATAAACTAAGGATATTGGAACAGTCAGCATCATGTTGATTTTAAATGGCTCCATAGACTGTGGTTTAGGATTGGTTCTTTATTATGTAAAATTTATATTATTCATCGATTTTTAGATGGGCATGCTTGGACCACATATATGGTTTTAGGATTACATGACCTAAAACCTTACGCATAAACGCGCATCTGAAAAGTTACCTCTTTAAAAGAAAGCAGTACAATAATTGAAGCTACAAGTATACACTACCAGAGACTCCCATTAACACGAAGGCCTTAAATGGTTGACCTCTTTCCTCCCTCAACTGTAAATCAATGCAGACAAAGACTCTTTTTGGGAAAAGAAAGCCATATATAAAAAACACACACTTCATATATTTCATATGCAGCCTTAAACACCTTTTGCACCAAAATGCCGGGTCACGCGCAGGTTTTTGGGTCCCCTTATACACTGCGCCCCCACCAGGCATAATGTCAGGTGGGTGACATTGTCAGAAGCACGTCTGGACGTCTCCAAACGCCGAGAAATCCACCAGTCAGGACCCCCACAACGCCAACCAACAAGCCCGATACCCAGGAAAGCTGTTGCCCCCAGCCTCTCCAGCCTTATCCGTGAGGTGAATGGATGCCAAACACAGGCACCCTTTCCGTCATCCTCGGGTCCGCTGCTGCATAGTACAGTAGACAGAAGTGGAGGCTGTATGTGCATCCTGTCCAGCCTATGAACTGACCACAGGACATTGTGATTGGGAGGTATGGGCTCGCCCCATTGGTGTAAATGGGTTCCGGGTCAGATGACCCGTGTTTACCAATTTACACGGCCCCTGAACCCGGTCTCACCCATGTTCAACCTGGAAAATTTCCCAGGTTCAACTGCCAGGTGACAGGCCACTTTTTTTTTTATCCCCTTCACACTAAGTACTGACCATGGTTGACTCGGCAACAACCCAGGTTATTGCTTTGTTGTAACAAAGGTATTTGCCGTGGGTAATTGGCGTCTGATCAAAGCAACAAACGAACAGCTAGACGAGCAGGGAGCACACAGAGGATTTAAGTCGCGCCCCTGCTGAGAAAGAAAGAGCAACGTGTGTATAATGTACACATTGATCAGATAATCACTCTGAGGTTCTGAAGTTGAGTGATCAGCTAGTGTGTACCAGTCTTTAAAAAAACTCAGTCCTCAAGGAACCCCAATGGTCCAGGTTTTAAAGGATAACCATGTTTGGGCACAGGTAATAATTAGTACCACAGTAAATTTGGTTCAAACATCTGTGATCAGGCATCAGCCAAAAATAGCAGGTGGAATTTTCATCCATATGCAAAGGGACAACTACTTAAGACACATTCTAGTTCACAACAGCAGCATGTATAACTTTACAGGGTGCCGTGCATCAAGTAAATATCCTTGGACAATAGCACATATTTTGGGTTTGAGAATGCGGCCATCGTGACCAACACAGGACTGGTCTTGCAAACAATATCAATTCAAAAACCTGCTTTTAGGCCAAAAAGTAAAACAAACTTGAAAAACTCATATTGACTTTTTCACTGTTGACCTTGCCATTGTCGAACTAATGATTGCGTGCTAAGGATCGATCCCTTCACCTGAGATACCGACATACTGTACTTCACTCCAAGCGGACTGGCAGCCTGCCCCACACCACCGCCACAGCAGTGGCTGCCGCTAACAGCCAGACGCAAGTGAAATCACGGGAGTTCGCACAGGACACTGGTCTTGCAAGACCTCAGACCTGACTGCGGTGTAAGCGGATGGTGTGGCCACGGACCCTGCACCCAGAACTTAATTGTAGGCTTGTATTTTAAGTGCCACTGGATTTGTGTGTTTTTTCTTGTTAAACTGGAGGCTGGCACATCTCCATTCTAGTGGCTGCTGATATACAATCGTGTGTGACTTCTCCCCACTAGAGAGTTGTAGACTATTTTCCTTTAATGTTTGAGTCGACCTTCCAACCATGTCGACTTATTTCAGATGTCAATCCAATGCATTTCGATTTAAGTTGGGTCGACCCAATGACCCATACCCCTTTTGTATTTGGCTGTATTTGAACATATGCCTCTATTCGCAAGAGCAAGTGGCAGAAACTCCTAAACTGCATATGCATTGTTCCAGATTAAAATTACCTATAGACTATCTAGACACTAGACCGACAGGCAATGTGTTAACACATTGAAAAGGTCGACATGCACTAGGTTAACAATGAGAAAAGGTAGATGCTAGTGCCACGTTTTTGTGTCTATGTCGGCATAGATCCCTAATTAGTGTAATGCATTTGCTCGCCATGCTTCGGGTGCGGTGCCTTGATGCACTCAGCTCACTATTATAATCTCATGCTATGAGGTCATTCCTCTTAGGTCCGAAGTGTGCGAGGTGCCATTCGGGTGCTGTTTTCATGCAGGCAATGGCACCCAATTTAGCTCCATCTCTTAAAATTGCTTGCACCCCTATAGAGCTGCGAGTGCTTTTAAGCGAATCTAGCCCGCCGTAACGTACGCACAGTGCCACGATCATTTGTACTCGCAAATCATTCGCACCCAATAGGATCGACCCCTATGTCGACATGGATCGTGAAGCAAGAACAACGGTGTTTAAAATAGAAATAAATCATATGTCGTAATCTTCATGTGTCGGCCATTGGCATGTGGACCTTTTGCATGTGCGATCTACTGGCCAGTAGTGGTTGACCTATTGACCGGATACCCATATGGCTACTTCCTGGGCACACAGAGAGGTGTCACAAGAAATGCACTATACTAACTGGAAAATGACTTACTTGGTATGAAGTCTATGGTCCCCATCTTATCTCTAGTCATTTATATTTACTACATCCTTTAATACAGTCTCTATGTATATTAGTAGTTTCTTCCATATTTAGTGGCCAAGTACTTTTTATACAGAACCAGCTACAGCCAGCCCACAGCACTGATCTTTGGCTTATTTTTTGAACATAGACAGGTATATTCAATTAGCCATGGCGTTTGCTTCACGATTAAATGCAGGCCAAAATCCCAGCAGTACATTGAAAGGCTATTCAATTAAATCATATTTTCTCCACACATACAAATCTGGGATTACAGAACGGAAACCCATTGATTCCATGTAGACTTCTGAAGCAATGGGGTTTTCGCAACATGTGTATCCCCAATTCTGCAGCTTTCTTGCTGATTTATCATTGCAGCCTATGATGCTGAACCAAGGTTCAGTCTACCATTGGGGATGAACATATGGTGGAATCCCAACTGAATGGGTCCAGATGAAAAGTTAGCCCCCGCAGCTAATGGATTATGTCCCCTCCAGCCCAAGAAAAAAAAAAACACATCAACTTCACATTAAGATCATAACCATCATAACTTTTACTCCAATGTCTGAAACAACCTTTCAACTGTAAAGATTCAGTATACCATCTCCTCAAATCTCTTTCCATCAATATTCCTTCAATTCAATGTTCTAACCATAAATCCACTTAAATGATAGACTGAGCAACTGCCTGAATGGTACACAAAATATTGCCAACTGTTCATATAACAGTTTAACTACTGTATAATGGAGCCCACACACGCACCGATCCCGGCGTGCGCTGTGGGCTTAACTAGCACACATAGCATCGCATCGTATGCCTTGTGCATATGATGCGATGCTAGAAAAAGCTAGTACAAAAAGTATGTGCAGCACATACTTTTTGTACTGTACGATGAGGTGCCGCGGGAGCGCGCACCCCATCGTACAGCATCGCACCGCCGGCAACGATGCGTGTGTGGGCTCCTTTACTTCATATAATCCCATTGGATAACAAAACACAACATTTGAATGTACAGTATGTGCTAAATATTTAATTTCACATTTTGGAACAAATTTTGTCATATTTTTAGTTTGACTAGGCTGCTCCACAGTCATCTGTTCTTATATTACAGTCATTGATCTCTGTCCTTTCCTATGATCAGTCACAATAACAGTCCTGTTCAATCAGTTGCCATTAATATTGGCAACTAATTGAACAGATTGCAATATAATGGCTGAAAAACATATTTCTATTACAGGCTTCCTTTACGGTAACAGGGAGCAGCATTGAAGTCAGTACACCACTGGAAGGTCTGTCCACCCATACAGAGAATGGTGGCATAACATCAGATTCTAGTCTACCCTCTAAAAAAATCACAACCCTTTGTGATACCCAAAAAATGCTACCTGCTCCATTTGTATTTACTACAAGTAAATGCATTTCAGTAGCCCTTATAATGTACAACTCGCATGAACCAATTTAGCACCTTGCATGGGACTTCAACAGTGTTTGAGGAAATTCTGACATTTTCACACCAAATACTTCTGTGGCCTTCCACAGGTTTCTCTCACATACAGTACAAGGGGCGATTCAATTCATTGTGATGGGCACAATGTGCCATTCATACTGCATCCAGAAACATGGCTACTTTGTTCTCACACCAAGGAGAATGAGGGTACCATAACGGGAAGCTGGGCATTGCCCTGCACTAAACGAAAGCCCGCAACACCTTAATAAGCGATCTTAATGAAAACTAGGACACAGGACAATTTGCCAAAATAAGAAATGAGGCATATAGACATGAAATCCACCTATCACCGAAACGCTTGGGAGCACACTACATATGAACGTGCCCAACTCATTATACCTGGGGTGGTGTTGTTTCTGATGAAGGTAACAAATGAATAATAAAGCAACAATGTAAGTTGTGGAGAACATACCCCATATACCATCACACCTATTCTTCTGCTACAGCTGTCAGCCCATAACTTTGTGACTGTCTAATATCACATACAGCAGCATTACACTGTATATTAGTACATACAGGTCAGGCGAGTTACATGTCATTTTGCCACAGTTCAGAAACTTTGCAGGCCGACCCCCAGCCCCAGGCAGCATATACATTACATGAGGGGAGGCAGCGTGCCCACATAGGGCAGACCATCCAATATTAATATGGAAAGACGGTGGTGACGCCTAGGGAATAGAGGCTGCTACCTGGGTGATGCCCCCGTGTGTGTGTGTAGGCCATGGGTGTGTGCTCGGCCTCCATCTCCCTCCTGCATCTTACCTACTGCCCTCGATGTCTCTGCCCCCAGATGTCGGGGTCTCCGGCACCTCCTTGCCCCCTGTGGGGGGTGGGGATCTTGCTTTCCGTCTCACCTCCCTCCTTTCCGCCGGCGAGTTTAGCCAGACACCAGTCACTAGGCCGTAAATCCCCGACCTTTCCTACGCGCGGAGACCCGCGCCACACCTGACGAGCGCGGGGTCCCCGGTCATGGGGGGGCGGGGAGGAGAACTCCGGGTGGCCCCCCCACCCCAGGAGAGGGAATCTGTCCAACGGGGAACAGCGATATTTTACGTCACAAAATACCGAAAAAAATATATTTTTACGTCAAATTGGGCGACTAGTTGGGGGGATGGGGGGGCTGAGGTGATTTTCTGCGGGAAGGGATCGGGTCCGCTCCGGAACCACCAGCCCGACTTAATCCGGATCGGCTCGGTTCGGATTATCGGGGTAATGGGTTTAATTAGTGTAAACACGATAGTGAAACCGCTGGATTTCTCGCGAGATCCAGAGCACAATGCGCGTCCGTGATAGGGGAGAAAAAAACGCGGCAAGATCGGGGTCGCGGGGTCGCGCATCTGGCAGGGAGCGCGCTGGCTGAGGCCAGGCTCTGCCGCGGGAGCTGCTGCCGGCTGTGCACGTGCCCTCCCTGATCGGCCGCAAGGAGCTCTGACGTGATATCAGGGGCGGGCTGCCGCTGCTGCCTTCCTCCCTCATTGGTCGGTGGGCTCAGTGGCTGCCGTGCACGGCTCTGTCTGTGCTCGCCTCTCACCAATGTCACACACGGAGTACACCATACACTCACACTCACTACTGTCTTGGTCTGGCCACCTGGGGGCGTGCTGCTGGTAGTGATTGTTTTGCAGCTCACACATACCATATTACAGGGGTGGTGACGGTCACGTACTGTATCATACAGTACGTGACCGTCACCACCCCTGCAATATGTTTACTGTTCTACAGTATATTAATTCAATTAATATAGACATAAAAGTCCCAGAGATCACAATGAGGGCATACCCTGCACATGGCAGCAGCTGGGCGGGACAACTCACGGCCATTGGAACCAGCTATTTAGAGAACAATTTTGTGATTTACAGATTGCTAACACTCACCACCACTATATCACCTACTAATGTAAAACCATCTTGTGCTGCCCTCTAACGTTTGTGTGCATTTTAAAAGTACAGTAACCCATACTGTATACATGGATGGCTGATATAAAACAGTCTAGGTCGTCATGGAGAAAAATGTCAACACAAGCAACAAATCGACATGGCTGTGTTTAACTGGAGGTGTAGCTAGGAGGCGTGCCTGGAGCAAGGGTACTTTTTGACAACCCCCTCCCCTGTTTTGAATTCAGGGCATGACCAACATACAGTATGGATTCACGTTAAATTTGAAAATAAAAAATCCGAAATTGGTGACCATGCCGATTCTAGACATTGTGGATTTTGGGGGTTGGTGCCCCCTTTCCCTGCCGCATTGTGCGTTCACCTGGTGTGGGTTAAGCTGATACCAGAGAGCATTGCCTTTCATTATTGCTATTATCAGTCTAATGAACATAAAGGTGCCCATACACGGTACAATTGTTGGGTGCGATGAGATGCGAGCTCCCATCACACATCTCATCGAAAATGCGATGAGATGCGATATTCTATACAATAATTGTACCATATATGGGCACCTTTAGGGTCCAGTTACCTGGACTAGCAGAAGGACCTCTACAACCCAAATCTCAGCCAAAGCCCCACATATGAAGGTTAAGTGGCTGGTTCTGAAATTTGATTAACATGCCTGAAGAGATGATTTTTCAAGGAACGCTTGTAGGTTTGGAGACTGAAGGAGATTCTTATTGTGCAAGGGAGAGTATTCCACAGATTGGTGCAGCCTGAAAAAAGTCATACAAATGGGAGGGAGTAATAGAATAGAATAGAATAGAATCAACTTTATTGGCCATGTGTGTTTGCGCACACTAGGAATTTTTTTGTGGATTACAGTGCAGCATCAAGCAGGGATGAAAAGGGGGGGAGGGAGACATTACATATATTACATAAAGACATTACAAGCATTTCATTTCTAGCTACGACTATGGTGGTCAGGTCGCCAAGTAGGGACACGTTGTTTGGCTGTTGATATTGGGATTGCATTCGCTTTGATTGGATTGTTCAGGTGATGGACGGCTAACTGAAAGAAGCTTCTTGCTGATCTGGACGTTTTGACAGGGATGGACCTGAACCGTCTTCTGGATGGTAGGATGTCGAACAGGTTGTGACCAGGATGCAGCTTGTCATTTGCGATCTTCTCAGCACGTTACCTTACCCTGGATGAGAACAGATCCCTTATCGGGGGAAGTTCGGTCCCTATGATCCTTTCCGCAGTCTTCACTACCCTCTGCAGTTTTTGTTTGTCGTTCTCGCTTGCGCCACCGTACCAGATTGTGATCGAGGAACATAAGACAGACTCCACGATGGCGGTGTAGAATATGCACAGCAGCTCCTGTGGGATGTTGAATTTCCTGAGTTGCCTCAGGAAGAGCAGGCGCTGTTGGGCCTTTTTGATGTTTGTGGTTATGTTTAATCCCCATCTTAGGTCACTGGACATGGTTGTCCCTAGGAATTTGAAGGAATCAACCCGCGACACCACTGCGTTGGCTATTGTTAGCGGGGCTAGTGCATTTGTTTTTTTCCTGTAGTCGACCACCATCTCAACTGTTTTGGTGGGGTTTAGATCGAGGTTGTTGCTGCTGAACCACTGTGTCAGCTTCTCCACTGCATGCCTGTACGCGGTCTCGTCACCATCCTTGATTAGGCCGATAATAGTGGTGTCATCTGCGAATTTGATGATTTTCACTGACTGCTCAGTGACTAATGAGTGTGGATGAGAGACGTAGATCTTGTGAGGAGTGAAGAGGTCGGGTTGGAAGATATTTTGAGATAAGAGAAGAGATGTATGTTGGTGTAGTTTGGTTTATGGCTTTGTGTGTGATATGCCACATGGAGTAGTCTGGGGTTGCTCCAAGGTAGGTAGCTCTTAGTTTGGATATATCAAGTAAGGAGCCATTATCATGTGGCTCCTTGCTGGTTAATCGTAGACCCAATTAAGGTAATGGAGGTGTGGGCTGCGGTGCCCATGGACTGGTTGGGCTGGGTGGCTTTAGTGCGGCATGCCCTTACATTCTATTAACACTTTCCCCTCACTAACACTATCTCTCTCTTATTTTAATTACATTTAATTTTTTCTCTCTCTCTCTTTATATATAGCTTCGGCTTCCTATCACTAATTATTAACACTATAGTATTTCACTGGCATGCCGCACTGGGCTTCCTAGCTCATGATAGTTTTTGGGGTGCCACACTCAGCACCTACATATAGCGCTAGGGACCCCCAATATACAGAGAAGCCTTGACGTGGCTTGGGGGCATAGCATACACCTGCGCAGGTATATGTAACCAATATCTCTGAATTCTATTATCATGTAGTGTTCAAGATTGGTTACTAATATTATTCAGTGAGCTGGGGGAAAAAATGTCTTGTTTTACTTACTCAGTATTTAACCCCTCCCTCATGCACCTGAGTAATATTACTGAACTAATTGAGCATCTACCACTATCTGTATGTATGTTGTTAGAGGCAGAAGGGAGCCCATATTAGGAGGAGATATGGGTCCTGATATGCCACATGTAGTAGTCTGGGGTTGCTCCAAGGTAGGTAGCTCTTAGTTTGGATATATCAAGTAAGGAGCTATTATCATGTGGCTCCTTGCTGGTTAATCGTAGACCCAATTTAGGGTAACGGTGGGGTGGGGTGGGGTGCGGTGCCCATGGACTGGTTGCGCTTGGTGGCTTTAGTGCGGCATGCCTTTACATTCTATTAACACTATCTCTCTCTTATTTTAACTACATTTCATTTTATTTCTCTCTCTCTTTATATATAGCTTCGGCTTCCTAACACTAATTATTAACACTATAGTATTTCACTGGCGTGCCGCACTGGGCTTCCTAGCTCATGATAGTTTTTGGGGTGCCACACCCAGCACCTAGCTATAGCGCTAGGGACCCCCAATATACAGAGAAGCCTTGATGTGGCTTGGGGGCATAGCATACACCTGCGCAGGTATATGTAACCAATATCTCTGAATTCTATTGTCATGTAGTGTTCAAGATTGGTTACTAATATTATTCAGTGAGCTGGGGGGAAAAATGTCTTGTTTTACTTACTCAGTATTAACCCCTCCCTCATGCACCTAAGTAATATTACTGAACTAATTGAGCATCTACCACTATCTGTAGGCTTTGTGTGTGAGTAAAATAATTTTGTATTGAATACGGTAGAATACAGGTAACCAATGAAGTGACTGACATAGTATCTTTGCAGATAATAAACATCTGGCTAGGAAGATTAGCCTCGCAGCTGCATTCATGATGGACTGTAGTGGTGAGAGTCTGTATTGGGGAAGGCCAATAAGAAGACTATTGCAATAATCAATGCGTGAAATGATGAGAGCGTGGATTAGAGTTTTTGCAGTGTCTTGTGTTAGGTAAGGGCAATGTTTTTTAGGTGCATGTGACATGATTTCGAGACAGATTAAATGTGGGGAACAAAGGAAAATACAGTCAAGAATGACACCTAGGCAGCAAGCTTAAGTGGCAGATGTAATTGTCATATTCTCAACAGTGATAGCGATATCTGGTTGGTAACTACTAATTATATGAAGAAATAAATATTCAGTTTGAGGTGGCAAGAGGACATCCAGGATGAAACAGCAGAAAGGCATTCAGTTACACGGCCCAATACAGATGGAGACAGGTCTGGGGAGAATAGGTACAGATGATACTGTAATCCAAAAGAGCTGATTAGTTTTCCAAGAGATGAGGCACAGATTGATAGAAGCAGAGGACCTAAGACTGAACCCTGAGGTACTCCAACTGATAGAGGTAGCGAAGAGGAGGTGGAATCAACGGAACAAACAATGAAGGAGAGGTTAGATAGGTAGGATGAGACCCAATAAAGGGCTGTGTCTTTAAGACCTAGGGATTGTAGTGTTTGTATGAGAAGTGTATGGTCAACAGTGTCAAAAGCAGCAGAGAGATCTAGAAGAATTAGTTGTGAATAGTGGCCTTTAGACTTAGCAGTGACCAGATCATTCACAATTTTAGCCAATGCTGTCACTGTGCAGTGTTGGGAACAAAAGCCTGACTGAAGAGGGCCCAATAAGTTGTGCAAGTTAAGAAAGTTTGTGAGGTGAGTGTAGGCAAGCCTTTCAAGTAGTTTGGAGGTGCATGGAAGCTGAGAGATTGGACAAAGAGAGAGCTTGGGTCAGAATTGTGTTTTTTTCAGAATCTGAGTAATAACTGCACGTTTGAACAATGAAGGAAATATACGAGTAGAGAAAGAGAGGTTACAGGTTTTAGTTAAGGTTGGGGTGAGCACAGGAGACAGGTTTACTTATTTGTGAAGGTATAGGGTCAAGAGGAGAGGTAGTTGAGTGGGAGGAAGAGAAAAGTGCAGATACTTCATCTTCATTCATAAACCAGAAGGAGGGTCTAGAGCAGAGTTACTTTGTGTATGATTGATATACAGGTGTCTACTGCACATGCAGATAAGCTGTCATTAGTTAGCTTGCAACTGCTAAATGCCATTGCAAAGCATGTTGTCTTAGCAGCAACACCACCACTATTTAATGGCACCATTGTGTTCACCATCACTAACTTACCACACATTCTCAGTTTTTGACAATGCAAATGGTGCTAGTTTGTCAAATCTGCATCCGTTTGTAACCATCTGTTGCCATTTTCGACAATACAGGGCTGTTCCAACTGTCGGATCAGTTCCAACAGTCAGAAGGTTGAATTACAACTTTCGAATTGACGTCAGAAAACTGCCTATAGTCTGATTTTTGGAACCAAGATGGAATTCCCCATTATAAAGCATACCATTTCTATGCTTATACCTCTGTTGCACTTGTACAGGATCTCTCAATTTCCAGCAACTTAAAGGCCCATACACACTAGAAGATTTTCATTTCAAAAGACTTTGCCAAAATCTCTGATAGATCTATCTTTCCTGAAAGTAGTGCGTACACACTGGCCCTTATTCTGATCGGTGCGGATATTCCCGCATTCTTACGGTGCGGTCCGCACGCCACGGTGTTTTGCCGCGTGCGGCCATCGTCCGTAGAAACGCCCACGTGTCCTCCGCATTCGGACGGACTCACTCTTTAAGAACAGGGCGTGTTTACGGACGACATACAAACCATGCGTGTGCGGGAGAAACACTCCGATTCGGCACGGTATTACAGAGTATTACAGAGTATGCTCGGGAATACCGCATCCGAACGGGAGCCAAGCGGTGCTACCGCACGTAAGCGGAGTATTTACGCCAAACAACCCACTATGAAGTATCTTCTGCAATACATCACATGACCCACTTATTCAATTACCTACCCTCATAAAAAACAGCTTATTTGTAATTGGAATCAATTAGATTCCAATATATCCTTACAAGCATGCCTAACACATGCATAGCACACATTAACCCTTACAGCAATGTAAGTGCAATGGTTTCTATTACACCCTGTGTCAAACATTATAAACATTCTACACATATACTATTTAAAGTGCTAATAAAACCAACAACTGTGAACTTGCATAAAGAATTTATTAAAATATCTATTTAACATAATGAAAAAAAAAAAAAAGGAAACATTAAATGAGCAGGTCTTTTAGGTCCTGCAAGTCGGCTTGAAGGAGCCGGAGATGGTGCTCTGCTCGCAGGAGGGCCCCACGCACCCCCTCATCTGCCGGTGTGGTGTCATCTGTGGGCATGTCAAAGGGGCAAAAATTAGTCATGTTATTCATGCATACATTTCACATACTACGACATAAATTGCACAAATGCTAGGTGACATGTGTGTATATATATATATATATAGAGATATATATCTATCTATGTAGAGAGATAGAGACACACATAGATAAATATATATGACACATACATATATACATACATGCAAACTTATTTACTACATACTGTCTATTTTGCCCTCGACCCTTAACTCTGCAGAAGACATAACAGTCATATTGTTTCTTCTCAGTCACAACCCACCCATGACTAACCAATGTCAAGCAGGTCATGGCCTACGTCAATAACAACTTGTCACAATCTGCTCAGTCTTATGCTGGGTACACACCAGGACGACTAGGGCCCGATCAGCACAATCTAGATCCGATTCCGATCAATTGGATGCAGATTGTGTGCTGATTGGGCCCTTTTCTGAGCTGGTGTGGAGCGATTCCGATCCGATGCGCGGTCCCGCGGGTCGGTCGGTCGTTATTGAGATCCTACCTGCTGCAGGTAGGATCTCAATGACGACCATACAACCGGGTGCGGGTCGCCATCGGATCGGACCCGCTCACGGTGCACATCGTGAGCGGGTCGTGCCCTCCCGCGTCATCGTGAGCGGGTCGGACGAGACACTGACGACCCGCTCACGATGTGCATCGTGAGCAGGTCGTCCTGGTGTGTACCCTACATAAGTTCAGTGATGGTTGGTGGCATGGGAGTTATGCAAATGTCAGGAATGCACAATACACATCCTCTAAATCATAATTCTGTCTAAACCAACCTACAATTCTGTGAGTGACAAAAATAAATCAGAACTACAGGGGGGGTTTAGGTAGAGGAGGCTCCGGGGACACTGCCAACTTGTGACGCCATTCCAAGGTAGGCCGGCCCATACTCCATTTCGAGCATACATCCTACAGTTTATAAATAACATTCACCAACAATATCGATGCCACTATTTGATGGGTCATAATCTACGCTTGCAGCAGGTGATTTTAATCCACAAATGATCCACTCATCCCTTTACTCCTGGATCCTGTTTAACTACAACGGTTATGTGGCAGTCCAAATGGACCTCCAACCCATCCCACAAACCTGTGTAATTGAGAGGTGTCCTGGATGAAAGGGATGCCTTGGACTCCCCATCTAACCCGTACCTGTATCTGTAGCTACCCACTTTGGGGTCTATATGATTAGTATGTGCCCAAAATTTTTAATCACCAGTGCTACATAACATATACCAGTACAACTACTTCATGAATGATGCATTATGTAAACATACCGATCTGCGGCGAGTCCGGTGCCTGGCACGCCTCCTCCCCCTCGGAACTTGATGTGTCCGGGGCAACCGTGGCCTCCTCAGCCCCCTCCTCCTCCATCTCCTCGACCACAACAACCTCCTCCTCCAACTCCTCCTCCACCTCCTCCTCCAACTCCTCCACCTCCTCCTCCAACTCCTCCTCCACCTCCTCCTCCAACTCCTCCTCCACCTCCTCCTCCACCACCACCAGCACCTCCTCCTCCACCTCCTCCTCCGCCACCAACACCTCCTCCTCCGCCACAAACTCCTCTTCCACCTCCTCCTCCTCCACCTCCTCACGCACCACCTCCTCCTCCACCATTTGCTCCTCCTCCACTTCCTCCTCTTCCACCCTTGCCGCCACCTCCTCCTGGGGGTCTTGGGCCTCGTCCTGGGCCAGGCCTGCCTCCGCCTGTTCACGGGCCTGTCGGGCTCGGGCTCGTGCTGTGTGGTAGAAAAAAACATCATGGTCAATGTCGGCTCATTGGGGCACATTTATTCATCCATAACAAGACATACATGGAAGGGTGATAATGATGGCAAACGATGCAGGAAAGTAGCTCCTTACTGTTAATGGACTCCAAATTGTGACATTTAAATTATTATGTGATTGTTAGTCATTTGTTCACACATTACAACCCAGGCATTTATCAATGTGTAACACATATTAGATTGGGCACATTGTATGCATCAGAATCCTCAATGCTATGGCATGACATATAAAAGGCACATGACTGCATGTTAACCAGGAAGAAGCACACATAAGAGTCTATGGACTTTTAAACCCATGGACACCCACTTATCATGAGACACATTTTATTGCTTATATATGCTATGTTGTAAGTGCGAAATTTCATAGCTAAAATACTCACATTCAGCAATTTCGCCCCTTATTTGTGTGAGCAGCTGGGGCTGGCGCCTGCGGAGGTCCGACCACCGCCTCTCCAGCTGCCCGAGGGACCTCCGCACCCGAGTGCGGGCGTAAATTCGGCGCCCTGCCGCTGTGTACGCCCTCCGCTTATGGCGGTTTGTTATGAAGGGCCCCGCACGGCCCAGCCTTGTCTCCATGACGGAGACAAGAACCCTGAGCTCCTCATGCGTGAAGGGTTCTGCCCTTCGTGTCTCCGCCATGTTGACAATGGCATCTATCAACCAATCAGGTGGTGGCATTGGTTGATCACAGTTATTTGTGATAATAACTTTATTGTTCATTTTTACATTAACAGCGTCTCTGCGCCAACACAAATGGTGAAAAATTCGCATGCCTTCAAAACCGTAGTGTTGATGTATGCCAATGAACAAATCTGATATATATAAAACACAGTGTGTATGCCCTTAGCAAATCCAATAAGGCCGCGCTCCGCCAAGCAACGCGTGCTATAGCTTAGCAAGGCATAGCTGTAGTTAGCATTACTTACTCTATGCATATATGTGTATGCGTACATTTATGTGTAAAAGACACATACACACACTTGCAGGTATCCTGAAACCAGCATTATACACCAGCCCTGCCTGCCTGCCTGCCTGCCTGCCTGCATGCTCCTTGAAATGTTGAAACATGTGAATAAATTCCAACATCATATATAGATATATATCTATATATGCAAACAAATCATACATCAACACAGGAAATAATCCCCAACACATGATAGAATAAATCAATGTACTCACCAGTCATCAGGGATAGTATCAACTACAATAATGAAGATATAACAAACACATAAGATCCCTTGTCCAAGGTATAATAATTAGCACCTATATTGAACTTCCCCCAAAACTAAACACATATGCTAAATATCTCCTATTTCTTTGCCATTAGGAGGGCAGGCTGGCTAATGTTCGTTTTGTAACACTGACAACTAACACACTGGACTTATTTGAAGGGGTGATTGTGACTAAAATGGGTGTGTTATGTCAACTCAATAACATGTACCTGAAGTATCTTTGCGCCACAGAGTCCCGCAGCTGGTATCCCCTCCGGCATTCAGGGGCGCGGGATGGGCGCATGGGCGGATCTTGCGGCTCAGATGGTACCTCCCACTCATCAAAGGGTATCTCACGCCGCACAGCAATGTTGTGGAAAAATATACACAGGCCCACGATCCTCGACACCATTTCAGGCGCATATTGTAAGTCACCACCAGTGCGGTGGAGCACTCTAAATCGACCTTTTAAAAGGCCAATTGAGCGCTCCACCACTTGCCTGGTGGCAACATGCGCCCGATTGAATGCCTCCTGTGGGCCCGGTGCTGGGTAGCTGTACGGCGTAAGTAGCCAGGGCGTACATGGGTAACCGGAGTCACCCAGAACCCACGCATCACGGCCTTCCAGCTCTTGGAGTCTATGCCATATCCCGGTTTGTCGGATGACATGAGAGTCATGGGCACTTCCGGGAAACTTCGAGTTGAAGGCGAGAATCTCCATGGATGGGCCACATACCACCATCACGTTCAGTGAGTGGAACAATTTGCGGTTCCTATATATCTTCTCACTTCGAGATGGAGGCACAAATGGTACATGGGTGCCATCCACAGCCCCTATCACATTAGGGAAGCCAGCAATTTGATGGAAGGCCTGCTGGCTTCTGCGCAGGGTCTCGGTGGCAAATGTCATGGCCATGAAGTGCCCCTTGCGCCTGAACATGGCCGACGTCACACGCCTCAGGATTCGGCAGAAGGCCGGCTGAGATATTCCAGCAAGTACTGCCACTACTTGTTGGAATGATCCTGAGGCGCAGAAATGCAACACCGCCAGCAGCTGTGTGTGAGGCGGAATTGCTGTCGTGATCCCGTGTAGAGGTTCCAGATCGCTCTGAATTAAGGTGAGCAGATCCAGAATGACATGTGGCGGTAACCGGTACCTAGTAAGTACCTCATCATCGGGCATAGCAAACAGAGTCACCCGTGTGCGATAGATTCTAGCACGTCCTGGCCTCCTTGGCCGACGAGTGGGGAGAGCCGCAAGTGCCCTTAGCCTCCTCTCCATGTAGCGCATAATAGCTTCTGCAACCTATAAAGAAATGAACATAAATACTGATGCACCTATGCACATAATGGCCATATCCCACTACAAATAGATTTGTAGCCTTCAATACGTACAATAGATGGGCGCCCCATGAAATCCCGCAGATCCATTTGACTCTCTAATGATGACACAATAATATGAACTCAATACACACCGTCCAAAACACACAGATAAAGGTGTCAGCATTTTTTGCCGACATCATGTACTATGACACATTTCATCTATTGCTGGGACATGTTGTCCTGCAATAGATGAACCCACACAGGTTTAAGCCCTGTGAGTGAAATAGTGAACATGTGACATGTTGCAATAATAATACACCACTTTGCTGGCCCAACAATCTGTAGTCAGTGAGGCAATAGTGCATACATTCATACACTTACATTGTTAATGGATATCATATCTACAAGGAGCATGGAAGAGCTTACCTTAGACCCTGACAAGTCCAGATCTGAAGACAAATGATTCTAGCAGGAAGACATTATTTATAGGGCTCTCACATGTGTGGTCTATAACAGTAGAGATGAGTATTGCATGACTTGTGGCCTGGATTCTCTAAGGGAATGGGCTACTTTTAGCTTGCACTAAAACGCCACAATACCACAGTAGTCATGAATGAAATGTCATGTCATGCTAGCAAATAGCATGTGTATTGAGCAATAGTCACAGGTGTATCAGAAGATTCTATGCAATGTTAGCATTGGTGACCAGTATTTCATGTCGAACTTTCGCCAGGTTTTACACAATGGAATTTCCGCCACCGTATGCGGCGCGAAAAACCAGCGACGTACGCTCACGCACGGAACGCAGCTGCCGCTGATGTCCGCCAAACAGATTACACAAACAGTATATAAAGGTGTATTAGAAGGTGACAATGTTGTTGCTAACATGTCTGGATCCCAACCAGAGGTGGACCCAGTGCTGCAGCAACTATTTGACCAGATGGACTCCAGCACCACCTATGTGCCACTGCACATGCGGGCAGTGGGTAATGAGGAGGCTGCTGGCCCTTCTCCAGCAGGGGAACCTGCACCTGACCATTCTACAGCAGGGCAACCTACACCTGGCCCTTCTGCAGCAGGCCAACCTGCAGCTGGCTCATATCCACCATCAGCAGAATTGTTTGGAACACAACAGGGGACTTCACAAGGTAGTACCATGGCCAGCACTTCAAGTGCAGCGACTGGTGCCAGGGGGCGTGGCCAGGGACGTGGCAAGGGGCGAGCCAGTGCAACAGCGGAACCACCCAAAAAAAATAAGGCATATGAAGCACAGGAGCTGGCCATCCTGGTTCCCCGAGCACATGATTGGATAGAGTGTCCATCCGAGAGGCTGACACACACACGCAGATGGAAGATTTGGGAACAGATAACGGCAGAGATTAATGAAGTAGCGCCACAAGTTCGTGAGACGGACCATGTGAAGAAGAGGCAAGTTGTTTTGTGATACATGTGGCCAGTAATAGCCAAGTAATGATTGAATTGATGCTTAGATGCATTTAGCAAATGGCCCGTGAGGTTGTTACGATACACATACATTATTGCCATGTAATTTCATTGTGAGTTAGAGTAGGGTGATTGTGAATGTGTATTGTAACGGTTGATATCATAGTTGCATGTAATATTATATATGGGACAATAATCACATGTTGTAATATGTAGCACAGAGCAATGGCTGCAACAGCTAACATTGGGAGTGACATGTATTAATATGTCAACTTACATTGCAGGTGGCAGGACTTCAAAACCAACCTGAAGAGGAAGCTGACCAAGCGGTGGGACCACAGCCAGACATCTGGGGCCGGCCCCATGCCATCAGGGCTAGAGCTCACCCCCCTGGAGGTGATGGCCGAGAGCTGCATATCAGTTGAGGAGATCCGGGGGGTGAGCACTATGGATAGCGAGGCCCCAGCTGAAGTGTTTGCGTCTTTTCTGGAAGGTAAATATTGGTCATGCCATAAACTTGGGCAAGTAATTATCGTAGAATGTCTCCTAATTGTGTTTATCTTTGCCCACAGACACCCCACCGCTTGGTGACGACTCTGTTCAGGAGGTGGAGGAGTCCGTGCCACCTGGCCCCAGAGGTAGGCCTGTGCAGCAGCAGGCATCGGGCCAAGCCGATTTGGCCGCCTTGGCCGAGGTGCTTGGGGACATCAACCAGCAGGGAGACTTGGCATCAGAACGGGTGCGTAGGACCGAGGAGATCCTGGCGAGCTTGGTCAGCACCCAGCAGTCCATGGCTGCGAGCATGCAGGCCATGGCTGCAAGTGCTCAGGTGCTGGCCGAGCAAGCCACCCGCCAAAATGATCTCCTCCTCCACCATAATGAGCTTATGGTGGAGCTGGTTACCAGCAACAGGGTCCTAATGGCATCCGTTTCTGGTGCATTACCAGCGGCAACACTCCCTGCTGGCAGGAGGGGTAGACCAGCCAACCCCTCCACATCATCTGCTCCACCTGCCCCAGCATCTGGCCGTCCCCGAAGAGCTGCTGCACAGGCCAAGGAGCCTACCAAGGCCAAACGTGGTCGGAAATGAACTTGTGGCTGCATTAATCTCTGCCGTTATGTGTTCCCAAATCTTCCATTGTGCTGTGTGTGTCAGCTTCTTGTGTCCAATCACGTGCTGAGGGGAACCAGCTGAGGCCTTGCTTCATATGTCCTTTGTGGTTCCCCTGTTGCCCTCTTTTGCCTGGCATTACTGTCAGCTGTACTTGAAGTGATGGCCATGGTACTATCTTGTGAAGTCCCCGGTTGTGTTCCAAATGATTCTGCTGATGGTGCATATGAGCCAGCTGCAGGTTGGCCTGCTGCAGAAGGGCCAGGTGTAGGGTGCCCTGCTGTTGAATGGTCAGGTGCAGCTTGCCCTGCTGTAGAAGGGCCAGCAGCCTCATCATTTCCCACTGGCTGCATGTGCAGTGGCACATAGGAGGTGCTGGAGTCCATCTGTGTGCAATTATATTTGTTTTGTATTATTATTTATTTTGCGGCATTCCTGCCATGTTGTTTATTGTTTGTATGTATTATTTTATGGTCATTGCATCACACTGCCATTGACTGTGACATGAATATAAATAAATGTGTTTACTTTACCCAAAATGTGTGGTTTCATGAGTACATGTCAAATACACATGTGTATTGCTAGTATTAATATTCTGTCATGTCCATTGTTAGCAGTTTGAAAGTGTCTGACAAGTACAGCATATGTGGGTGTTTAGTACGGGTTCCTTGAAGCAGCAATGGTTTCAATTAAAGCACTGACAAGCGTCCTATTAGTGAGTAATGAGTAAAGGAGTAGATTCTATTGGGTTCAGGTGTTAATGGTTGTAGTCATTAGGCGTACGTTCGCCTACCGCATGTACGAGTGGTGTACGCAAAGCAATAGTACACTTGTGGACACCGCACATTTCTGGCCTTTTTGATCGCGTGCATTCGGAGTGGTTTCCGAATGTACGCCCCCCAACATAAGTGTACTCCCCCGTGTCCGCCCATGTTTCCGCCCCGTTTTGCCCACTTTGAAACTACGCCCATGTGCCATTCCGCATGACGCCCATAATACGCCCATATTTCCCGACTGATTGCGGCCAACAGTTTTGGACGGGATTTTGCCGAACTGGTACGGAGTCTAGGCGTGGCACATGCGCGTTGCGTTCTCCACGCATGCGCAGACGGCGAAAATACGCGATCCGTAAGAATGCGGTAAAGTCCGCGTCAATCAGAATAAGGGCCACTGAGCTATTTTCCCCAAAGAGCAAGACATTTTCAGGAGGCGAAAGACTATGCTGAAAATCTTTCATATAAAAGGCTATTTACATAATGGGCGGGGTTTGAATTCCAAGGGTGGGAGCAGAGGCCATTTTATTCAGTGCATTTCTGTTCTTGGTGCCAGATTGAAAACGGATAGCTGAGCTGCATATATTCAGAGTCCATAGATCAGGTACACGCCGCCCCACCCGAGGAAATCCTGCCCATGTGCACGGCTACGGTTGTATTTGCAACCGTGCATGTAGGGAGAATTCCAATCACCTGCGCCAACAGTGTATAATCTACTGACATAATAAAATTAGGGTTACCACCTTTGTTTTGAGAGATCCCTTACAGTCGCCCACCCACAGACAACCTCTTTGCTGCCTTTTCATGTTTTTTTTTTATATTTGCTAATATTCTATTCTTGATTTTGCACACCGTAATGCCACTTACACATGCTGCCACACATCGTAATGCCCATTACATGTTATGCCACACACTGCAATGGCCATTGCACATTATGTCACACACCGTGATGCCCACTAAGTTACATACCATAATGCCTATTACACATATTGCCACACACTGTGATGCCCATTAAATATTATGCAACACACCGTGATGGCCATTACATTTTATATCACACACCTCAATGGCTGTTACATATTATGCCACATTAGTACCGCTTAGCTACATGTTAATTGCTAGGGGTTACTTGCTCAATGCCAGCATCTTCATGCTTGATGCCATGGGGTAGTAAAGTGCTTGTGACCAAGGGGGAGTTACGTGTATACATTACCACCATAAAAAAGAAATTGGTGGCCAGTGGCGGCGGTAACGTATACTGGGGGTTATTCACGTTTCTTCGGTGGTGCTGCGCATGTACAGAAGTATGGTGTGTGCACCCACGGCTGCCTCATTACCATATGAGAATGCCCAGCATTCCATGGGCGTTCCCATGAGACGCTGGGCGTTCTCATGGTAATGAGGCCATGACACAAGAGCGGGGGCGGGCAGCTGACATCACCTGATGTCAGCTGCTCACCCATAACCGTGCCAGCGTGCACGCATATGTAAGTGACTTAAAAGTCACTAATATGCGTGTACCTTCCACATCTTTTGATGTTCGACGACCATCGAAAGATGTGGGCAGTTACCCTCAGCATGCGAATGGATGTTTATGCTAAACATCCATTCGCAGCCTGCGCGGGCGAACCCGCACTTCCAGGGGGGCGCTGGTGGGCGTTCATTCGCCGTGCGGGGGTTGGTGGACTCGCAAGGCTGCGATTTCAATCAACCAGAATCAACCAGAATAACCCCCACTGTACATTGCTGGCCTGCATGGCAATGTATACATTGCCGCCATAAAAATTATACATTGGTGGGCAGTGGTGCCAGTGATATACACCGTGTATATTACTGGGTTATCATAAATCTGCATTGGTGGGCAGTGGTGCCAGTGATATATACATTGCTGGCATGTGCCAGCAATGTATATATTACTGGGTTATTATAAATCTGCATTGGTGCCCAGTGGTACCAGTAATATATAGATTGCTGGCATGTGCCAGCAATCTATATATTACTGGCTTAAAAAACACATTGGTGGCCAGTGGCTTATATAAACACATTGGTGGCCAGTGGCGTTTATATGCTCCACAGTCACACTGTGGAGCAGCAGAGCAGTCAGCCGGGGGCGGGGCGCTCCGCCGGGCTGCGTGTGTGTGACCTGGCCGGGGACTGACTGGGAGACGCAGAGCAGCGGCGTGGACACGGCGGCAGGTAAGTATGTGACAGGGGGTGCGGGGGCGACGGGGGTGCGGTGATTGTGGGAGGCGGGGGCAATGGGGGCGGTAGCGGCCGGTCAGCTGGGCTGAAAGTCTCTGATCTTTCAGCCCGGCTGCCGTACACACCTGGCGATGATGGTTCAAATATAAGCCATCATCTCCAGACATGCTGGTAAAACCAGCAGACGGCCCACTTTGCTAGCGATGATGCGGGAGCGCGCATCATCGCTAGTCAGGCATCGGTAGCCTATACACACTTGGAGACTTTAAGCTGAAACTCGCTCAAAACGGCTGTTTTGAGTGAGTTTCAGCTTAAAGTCGGCAAGTGTGTATGGGCCTTAACTCTTCCTCTTCCATTAATCCCTTATGTTTCTTTGTCTTGTTTTATTTGTACTAAAATATTAATGCGCAATGAAAAGAGAGGCATGTGCTGATTAAAAATAATGGAAATGTAACATACATATCTGCATATTTAGGTGAAAAAAGAAACATGAATTTACCATTCACAATTTGGCAAAGCACAAACAACTTGGGGGTTATTCAGACTTCAAAGCATATATATTTTTTAAGAAAATTAGCAAAACCTTGTGCACTGCAGGTGGGGAAAATGTGCAGAGAGTAGATTTGGGTGGGATATTTTGATTGTGTGCATGGTAAATACTGGGGCTGCTCTATGCAAGGTACCGGGGGGGGGGGGGGGGGGTCGACCAGCTGCAAGGTACCAGGGGGGGCCGGGACAGGTAGCTGGGGAGGGGGAAGACTAGTGTGGGATCCTAAATTCCGTTTCAGAGCCATTCTCCCTGGATAGAAAACGGCTCTGAAACGTGTAGGACTCTGCTTTTTAAACGTGTTGAAAGAGTCGAATTATACTCACAGATAATTCCTTTTTCTTCCTAGAGATCCCATGGCAGCCATACACTGGGATATTCCCTTCCCCCACTAGAGCAGACAGGATTGATTTCCCTTGGGACCGCCCACCTTGGGTATAATAGACCCCTCCTTCTCCTCTCCTGTATCTTTTGAGTGTCTCCGTACCATGGTCCCTAGAGAAAACACATCAGAATACAAGGGAGGGTAATCAGTGGCTGCCATGGGATCTCTAGGAAGAAAAAGGAATTATCGGTGAGTATAATTCGACTCTTTCTTCTACGATCCCCATGGCAGCCATACACTGGGACATACCCAAGACGGGAGGGTAATATGATGCATGAAAATATATTTATTATAAGGAGGTATTAACCGGATACTGCTTCCTGAAGAACATGCTTCCCAAAGTGGGCAAGAGAAACGTCAAGTGCATAATGGTTAACAAAGGTGTGTACTGACGACCAGGTAGCTGCTTTACAGATTTCGGTCACCGACGCTTTGGCCTTGTTCGCCCATGATGTAGAGACTGCCCGTGTGGAATGTGCCTGTACTATAGGAGGTACTTTCTTGCCTTCCTGCTTGTAAGCTGCCACAATCGTCTCCCTTATCCATCTGGATATAGTTTGTTTCCCAGGTTCCTTTCCTTTTCTGACTCCATTCGGAATGACAAACAAATGTTAAGTTGATCTAAAGTCCTTAGTTCTTTCCAGATATATGGAGATGACCCGGACCAGATCCAATGTATGCCAGCTTTATCCAGTTATTATCCTTTGTTAGAGACAAAGTTTTGTTTCATCCAGGACATTAACTCTTTAATGACCTCCGTATGTTCTGACTTTTTAGGCACCTTAGATTGTGCCATTTCACATAATTCACATAAAGCTTTCTTCTGTGCTGAGGCAAACGTTTGATCACATGTCATGCACACAGATTCTATGAACTTCTTCTTTGCAGTCCTTTTCTTATGCACAGGAGAGACAGGCACACTAAAAAGATAGAGAACTACACTCAATATCCAACTAAAAAATAAAAAACTGATGCCCAAAATCAAAGGGCTTACCTCACTGGGGCATCATCTGGCTTCTGGGGAGAAGGCGCTTCCATGGTAGGTAAATCACAGCAAGTGTAGTACTCCACGCTCCAAACACGTTTGAATGGCACTGAGAACGCCATTCTCCGCCTTTTAACCCCTGAACTACGGCCCTCTGTATCCAGGATGGCCGAGCGGAACGGAACATACAGCCTGGAGTTGTCAGGGGACTGATTTCCAGGAAGCACCTCCAGCGTCTGCTAAGGCAGAAGGGGCGGAAGTGCCGGGAACGCGTCACTTCCGCCCCTTCTGCCTTAGCTTCTGTAGCGTGCAGCCGTAGCTTCCAGCGGGGCTGACGCTGCGGGATGAACTCCAGTCAGTAGGAGTCTGTGTCTGCCGGGAGACGCCAGCTACAACCCTGGTCTCCAAGCAAACGGCAGGGTATGTACATGCAGAGAGATGAGTCAGACTGGTCTCCTGCACCTTCCTCTCCCCGGGGAGCCACCCCATTCAGCTGTCCATGCTGTCGAGGTAACCCTGCTTTAAACAAATAAAACTGTCCTACTCTGTCTACTCTAAAACGGAGACAGGAAAAAAAGATACAGGAGAGGAGAAGGAGGGGTCTATTATACCCAAGGTGGGCGGTCCCAAGAGAAATCAATCCTGTCTGCTCTAGTGGGGGAAGGGAATATCCCAGTGTATGGCTGCCATGGGGATCGTAGAAGAAATACCGGTTATCTTGACCGGTAAATCAACTCTGGCGCTTTCCCACTGCAACCTTAAACATTTAGAAATGGAAAAAAAACAGCAATTTACCGTTTAAGACCTGCAGTGAGAAAGGGGCATTAGATTTGTGTGAGTTATTTTGTTTCTGTGCACGGTAAATACTGGCTGCATTATTTTTACACTGCAATTTAGATTTCACTTTCAGCACACCACACCCAAATGTAACTCTCTTTCCACAGGTTACATCTGCTCCTCCTGCAGTGCACATGGCTTTGCCCATTTTCCGAACAAATTTGTACTGAGCTCAGATCTGAATAAGGCCTTTTGTCTGTGTTATTTATTATGAAAGAACAGGTCTTTTGACTTGAATGCACTGCAAGAATTGTAACTGGACAAATTTTTCATTCATGCAATGGCAAAAAAATAAAAGGGGTTGAATAAATTCTCGTTTGAATATTTGCTACTACCACCAAGATCTGCACTAGATGAAATGTACACAAACTAAATTGTTTAAAAGATCTGCTGCTGATATTCTATGGTTGCACACAAAAACAAACAAATAAAAATAAACAAAATATATAGGGCAGTATTCAATGAGAAAAATTCTCCGTGTTTTATGGAGAATTTTTGCTTTTTTTGCCTTGGACGGAGCATTTTGCTCTCCAAAAGTGAACCACCCTATTCAATGTGAAATATTCGCCGTCTTTCTAAGTGATTTTCTCCGTCTCTCTCCGTGTAGAAATTCTCCATCTTTTGATGGAGAGCTGGAATGTGAACTTTTAAACTAAAAGGTTTTTTTTTTTTTACACAGTGCAGCCAGCAGGGGGCCGGAGCGCTCGAGCCGCTCATTAGATATTTATATATTCACTGCACCCGATCGTTAATATGCACGGGTGCAGTGAATACTGGGTCCCCCGCTGGCTATAGGGGGGGGCAGCCTGTGCTGCCTGGGTCCCGGGGAGCCCACCTCCCCTCCACATTCCTCTGGAGCAGCCAGGGAGACTTTAATCTCTCTGGCTGCTTCCGTCCCCCGGCTCCCTGAAAGCTCCCTTCCGCGGAAGCTCGTCCGCTGCAGGGGTTAAGACTCGCCGCGAGTGGCGCCGAGTCTTAAATACATTGAATAGTGGGAGCAGGAGGCTCCAGAACAGGGAGAGTGCATGGCGAGAGAAAAAAATCTCTCGCCATGCACAGAGAATTTTTTTCATTGAATACTGCCCATAGTACTAAGCATCGCTAATAATAAACTCTGCAATCTAACAGAGCAAGACTGTGGTGCTTGGCATATATTTTTGGACCGAAATAAATGGGCCCATCAACCGTGACAAAATTAACTCTAGAATGTCTGTGTGTGCGTGTACATGTGGTAGGGAATATAGATTGTAATCTCCACTGGGGCAGGGACTGATGTGAATGTTCAAATATTCTCTGTAAAGCTCTGCGTAATATGTATGCGCTATATAAGAAACTGTTAATAAATAAAAATAAATCATTTGTTGGGTCCCTAATCAGATGTACACACAGTTGTACTTAGTTTCTATTAGATTTCAATTAGATGTCCTTTTGGCTTATTCAACTTCCTTTAGATATAGTCTTGCCTGCACAGTCTATTTTTCTATTTGATACAGGCAAAATGAATGGAAATCGAACACGGCTGGAAACCCTTTCGATTTTGACTATATAAGCAAAAGCGAATAGAAAGTTAGTCAAAATAGAATTGTATGTACACCCCAAAACACAAAGGTTTAAGTTCAGTCCTTCAAGTCAGCACAGGCCAACCACCCCAAGGTATTACACTAGTGAGGTTCAAGTGTTACATAAATAAGAAGCAACAGCTATGTGTTAGGGGTGTAACATTCTTGAAAAGTAATAATTAAAATGTTAAAAGGCGGTAAATAGACATAAAACTAATAAGGTGCCTAAAAAAAGTATTGCAATGTGATTCCCCAATCAATCCATGGGGCCCCAAGTGACAAACATCCCTATACAGTACCTGAAAAAAATTGTATATATTTATTAAGGACTTCCCATCATAGTGCCTTTCCTAAACCTGCTAGGGTAGGTGGTACCTTATAGTGTACATATTATATAATATATGGGGGGGGGGGGGGGGGGACTTTTGACTGCACACCCTAATTATCAAAGTGGAGAGTGATAAGCAACCAGCCAGACAGCTCCTAACTATCATTTCCACAAACCCAGCCTGTGGTGTGACAATTAGGAGCTGGTTGGCTATATCACTTTCTGAAGCTTGATACATCTGGCCCATTAGGAGGTTATAAAATATATGGCCCAAACAACCGACCAGGTAACCTCATGTGGTGGGGTCCCTAACACTGAGGTCACCTGGTCGTGCTTGGTGGGTGTATATATATATATATATATATATATATATATATATATATATATATATATATATATATATATATATATATATATATATATATATAGCTATAGCAAGTACCTCAATTTTGCTCTAGGTTACACTGCAAATGTATTATAATCGCTCTGATTAGAGTTTGCGTCTGCATTTTTTATTTTTTTTGTGTGAAACTACAAGTCTCAGCATGAGATCACCTCTTATGTTTGGAATAGGGGTGTGCAGTCCGCCCACCCCCTCATATATTCTATATTGTGTCACAACTTTAATTAACATGTGTAAGATGGTTTACAAAGTAAGATTTACTCTTTTTTTTTTTTTATCACACATGAAACAATGCAATATATTAAAACAAGTGTAAAATAAAAATGTAATTAAAAAAAACCTTTATTTGAATAAAATATGCTCTGTTCCTATGCTGATCATACAAGATACAATTTAGAGTGATTCAAACAACAATGGCAGTAACAGTTAGGAAAGGGTTGATTAAAAGGTCACAATGCATCAAATGCTACAGTACAGAAATGCACAAATTGCCCCCAAACTGTCCCTAAAGTCCTTTTACCATAAAGTTAAAGGTTTCTTAAGAGCAAATACTGTAATATATATATTTGTGGATATGGACATGTTCTTAGTGGCAGATGTACCATTGTTTTGGCACAGAACACAAAGGGCAAATGATGGTGCTGCATTCTCAGCATTTAATGTCCACTGTAAACGGAGCATTCTTCTCTTTAGCAGTCCAACGATACACATAATCACAATATAGTTCATCATCGGTCTTGTAGTTGTGAGTTACATGGTTTGCGGTATTTACACTGGTTCCACACACGGTACATTGTCAGTTGTTTCCCACGGTTTACCTGCAGCCGCCGATCCACTATATTCTGCATTTTCTCTAAACCAGCATTAGTAAACAGATCTCCAAGTTCATCTGAGAAGAAATACATGTCTCCAATCACAAGGTAGAACAAACAATAATATTGAATTTACATTAAAAGGTTCAAACAAGCTATAAAAAGGGATACCGGAGACAGAGGCATAAGTACATAATTACACCGGTTATAAAAGGATTGGACTATCACCTGCATTAAAAGGCCAGTAGCTAGGTTTAATTAGACATTTAAGGACTAAAAAAAGTGGGGTCTTTCATGCACATGATGCATTACTCAATTACATCCAAGCAATGGACTACAACAGACCTCATGTTTGCCCTGCACAGTACCTCCCACACCAACTGCAATGACTGTAGCAGTCAGCTTTTAATGCGGTACAGACAAATCCGCTTAAGAAAGCCAACTGCAAGTTTGTCTGCATTTCATATGACATGCAAATTTGTGTGTATAAGTAAAGGTCCATTAACTACTACAATCACCAGGTTGAGTTAATAAACAGTTTTTTAACTAGCAGTGACGCCAGGCAAGAGTCTTTTAAAACGGAAATATGCAGCTTTCTGCATTTTGGCACTGTGTACTCATAAGGACTCTACGGGTCTGTTGGAGCATTTGGTCTCTGCAAACATTGCAGTCTGCTTTTTTTTTTTCCAGCTTATGGAAGATAATGTAGCAGAAGCCATTTCAAAGCTGCAGAAGAGAAATGCTACATATAAACACTTCTGAAATGGTATGTGTTTTTTTTCTGTCAGAAATGCAGATTCCTAATATGGAACTTGAAAGAAAAAAAATGTCAACTCCCGTATGGTTTATTTCTATCGTGCAGTTCATAATTTGGGCTAAAACACTGCATGCTGCATTGGTGGGCACCAACATTGAGCTAAACAATTATGTAAAAGGCAATTCTGTTAAATAAAATGCTGTACCACAATATTGCAGATTAGTTTAGGGTCGCAAAGGTGGCTGAAACCACTATGGAATAAATCAGCCAGCAAATTGTATCATATTGCAAACATTCCAATTTGCATACAATGAGCACCATAAAATAAAAAGTTTGCAGCTGAAAAATGTGAAAATAGCGATTTATGCTCATACATTATTTCAGTCTTAATGATGTCTTACAATGTAAAGTAAGAGCAGGTCCTGACAGAAAGCTGCACATAGTGCAAATGGGATCATGCTTCCATCCCAATCTTGTAAATAATGTAGGGTACACACCAGAACGACCATGATCATGCGACGATTGTGAGAAGATTTCCTGAAATCATAAGACGGTTGCGCGATTAGATTGGAGTACACGATCGGTACCCAATCCAATGTAGATGGCAAATCCTTAGTGCAGCAGGTAAAATCTCCAAAGCGACCAAACGACCGGCAGGGACGCACATCGGATCGGAATCGCATTAAAAACCATGTACAATTCTACTCTTTTTTTTTTTTATTCGAAAATTTCTATTGTGATTTTTAACATAAACATAACACCCGATGGTACTTATGTAGTATCTGGGTGCCCGATTTAAAAATCGGGTCGGATCGGGCACATCGCATGCCCCGATTTTTCCATAGGAATCAATGTTAAAATGGACTGAGTCCATTTTAACATGGAATTCAATGGGAAAAAGGGGTCCTTTTCATACCCCTACTATCCAAGTGGGCATGGAGTTGGATATAAACCTGTAGCGAGCCACCGAGCCCGAAGCGTGGTGAGCCCCGCGAGGGGACACAGAATACCGTCCGCTCGCCACGCTTCGGGCTCGGTGGCTCGCTACGCTCGCCACAGGTTTATATCCAACTCCATGCCCACTTGGATAGTAGGGGTATGAAAAGGACCCCTTTTTCCCATTGAATTCCATGTTAAAATGGACTCAGTCCATTTTAACATTGATTCCTATGGAAAAATCAGGTCATCGCATCGCATTCGATGGTCGCATGCGATGCGGCATCACATCTGATTGTATGCCTTAACTTAAGGCATACAATCAAAAAATCGGGCGCCCAGATACTACATAAGTACCCACCCGACATAAACATAGGGTATAATAGACACAGACAACAAATTCCACGTATAATGAAATACAGTGACAGGGTGCGTATACAGCATGTGATGCGCAGGATATCGATAATGAAAAAATAGTATATGGAGACCGAAGTAAATCTAGGGTATTATGTATGGAGACGTCAAGCAGTCGTTTCGTTACAGGATGTAGAGATTCCTGTTACCCAAAGGCGCCATCTGGGCTCCAGGAATAACGGGTATATACATGCGCAACCATGGTAAAATATCACACTAGAATATAGCCAAATATCAACCTTGCAAACAGCGTAGTCTGACTTGACAGTGTATTACCCATTGCGAAAAGATCACTATACTGAGAAAATGTGACATTGCATAATCAAATGTCTGGTCCAACAGAGGAAGTAGGAAATCTAAAATTAACAAGGCCCACCCAAAAACCCAAAACAACCCTCCCCACCCCCCACCCTGTACAACCCACCCCCAACTAGGCGTACCTGGATCCCTTAACGTGACCCCCCACCGGACTAAACTACCTATCTATTACCCAGCTCCCCCCCCCCCCACCCCCCCCCCACCCCCCCCCCCCACGCACACACATATAAAAAGGAGAATAACCGGATAATAACTAGGGGCAACCCCCACCCTTTATTTGCAGGATAATAGAACAGAAAATATATATCAGGAGTAGTGGACTTGACCTTTATGTGTAGGCAGCTCAAAATAAGAACACCTCCCCCACCATCACTGTCAGTGAATGTGCATTCGTCATGCAGAATGTGTATGACAGAATCACATGGTAAGCATTAAAAGTAAAATCAGGATATTTATATATGCATAACAGAATATTACTAATAGGAAACTAATAGTGCTGTTAAAGAGGAATGAGTAGGAACAGTGGGAGAGATCACGAAGAACAATTTATCAATCCGGCCAGTCCTTAAGTCCATATAGTATAGGAGAAAAAGCAAAAAGGTGTCTGTCTCCAGCATCTCGGGGATAATCCAGGCAGCGCTGAGGACATGCAAGCATAGCTACCCAGAGACTTAAGGCCACCAAGACAAATTTTACAGCAGACAGATCCATAAAAATATATGTTTCTGGGGCTGATATAGGAGCTCTATAATTCAAGCATGCAGTGTATGTAGGCATGTTGCCCTCCACAACCTTTACAGTCTCCATCACACCATCAGGGATACAGAAAGAAGACGGGCCACCAGAACATATATCATCAAGCTTGCTTAGAAGCCTGGCAGTAGAGGCTTGAATCGCCAAAAGTATTTGTTGAGCGGAGAGTTCCATGATCCAGCACAGCATTCAGTATATAGAAATAGTATTGATTGATACAGTAGATCCTTGGCTGCAAATTAGCTAAGCACACATGTAAGGGCGACGGCTAGCACGTCGCCAGGTGTATAATGAATATCACTGGTATGTAGAAGGTGCAGTACGATAATAGAGGATTCAAGAATAACAGCCAAATATCTGTGCAGACTATTTGGTGGCAGGAATCCACGCTCATTCACCTCCAGTTGCGACACTGGTATAGCCCAGCGTGGATCAAGGATCTCCACAGTACCAGGCTTATAGCCCGCCTTGCAGTTTCCAGAAAACGGATATCATAGGTACCTGTCAAGCCCAGCGCAGGATCAGTTCTGTGCAGGTACCGCAGCCCAGGAGACAGGCAAGCGAAATGACGCCAGCCCTCCGTGCGGCGAGACAGCTCCCACTCTCTGCCGCCAATCTTCCGGAGAGTCACCAGGCGCCCCCACCCGCCCAGTCGCCCGGCAAAAGTCGCCAGCACAGTCGGACACTGGAACCGCACAGCAGGGACTCCAGCTTCATTCAGAGCCGACAGAGGATCTAAAATGGCGCCCGCGTCTGGAGAGGATACACGAGGCCCAGCCAATCGTTCAGGATTCCACAAACTGTCCAGGAGAGCCGCAGGCAGCGCCGGAGGCAAAGGAGCTTCTCAGGAGACAGCGGAGGTAAGTAGGTATTGTCCGTGGGTCCCGGTGCAGGATAATTATACAGGATTTATGCGGAGCTCAGGTCCCCCACACCCGCTCCCAATGCCGGTCAAGCCACGCCCCACAATTCTACTCTTTTTACATACAATCGGTCATTAGATGTGTCAAAATTGAAAGAATTGAGGCCAAATCATTCTGGTGTGTACACAGCATTACTCTGAATACCTGTACCTGGTTTTGTTGTGTAACACTTACTCCTGTTCTCATTGCCTTTTGGATGCCATAGACTACTTTACAGTAGTAGGTTTTAAAACACAACAAGTACAGCTCTGCTTAACTTTTTGGGTACCAGTTGAAACTCTGCTTCTTTTTCCATGTACCGAACCTCAGATTCTGGCTCAGATTTTGTTGTTTGTCACCAGCCACTGGATTCTATCCCTGAAAATTAATTGATGCAGTACTCCTGCTGTAGTTACCTGTGACGGTCCATTTGGGGACTGACAAATCTTTGTAGCAGTAGCTGTGACACTTTCTGAGTTGAAGGCCATTCCTCAGAATTAGTTGCTTTTGAATTGAATAGCCCAGGTCTAGATTTTCCTTGTCTCCAACAAAGAATGGTAAATGTGATGATTATCATGGGCAGAAAGAAGACTCATTTTGCTTCTTCATAAATCATTACTAGGCTTCTGCTGCCCCTTGATGATTTTGGATGGCCACTACTACTACTACTACTACTAGAGTGCAGTTCTAGAGTCTGGTTTGCATTAACCATTCTAGATCTGTCAGACATCCCTTGTGTCTTTTGCACATAGAGCAGAGAGTTCTTGGCTTTCTCTTGACAACCTTAGGTTGGAACCAATAAAGTTTGCTTGTAGTCATACAGCGTAAAGTACATACTGACTACATGATATGTTGCCTTAACCCGTGGGGGGGATGTCACTAGTGATGACATGCATCATGCTGTGTTAAATCAGCAGCGATTTCAGGCTGGGTACACATGGACCGGCAAGAACATTTGTGTGAATCTGGGTGCAAATCGGCTGAGCCTAGGGTTCTTTAAATGCTGCAGCAATGGCAATTCACACCTGTTGCCAGCAATTGATTAAACCAATTGATTGATTCACAATCTATGTTTATGCAGAGAAGTTATCACTTGTGATCATTGGGTTTTAACTGCCTGTTCTGATTTGTCATCCAAATATGGCCACAACTTGACACCACCTTCTTAATCCAGCTATTAATGTTACTAGTGCCTCTGTGAAAAGTTATTTGAGATGCTGCCAAACTAAAAGGCAGAACTGGAACAGACATACACATATACTTGCCTTGTGTAAAGAAGTAAACCCTTGTTCCATCTCCTCTCACATAAAAGTTCTCAGACAGACATCGTCCTACAGGATTAGAAAGACACACTGCATGAGAGCACAAAGTCATTATATATGAATATTATTTATACACACATCCTGTGGGTAAATGTCACAAGTTATCATATGCAAACATTCAAAGACTTCATAGTACCAGTAGCTTTCAGTCTCTACAGGTGAAATAAGGGAAACTACCCTGCTGTAGTTTAATGTTAAACCTTCTTGATGGCGTTTTTATCTTTGTATATGTAACTAGATACCAGGAATGGCCAATTGGTGCCTGGTGTCTACCAGTGATGTCAACAGACACTTGGTCAAAACAACTTCCACAAAAACAAATAAAAGCCCTTCTCTACTGGTAGAACTCCTAAACAACACACATTTCTGGTCATTAGGCAAGAGCATCAGTACCTTTTTTAAAGCGGAGCTGGGCCATGTCATAGCGGCCATAGTCCCTTAAGAGAATGCACCCACCAGGTTTCAGCAGCTTGCTAAGTCGTGTAATCGCACCTTGCATCCTACACAAGGAAAAGGACAGAACGAACAGTATTAAATGTAGAAACAAAGCTGTACAGTATGTTGTAAAGAGAAGGGCCCATTGCATAGGTCATGTGTAATTGAAACAAACTACAGTCATACAAAAAGGCTTATTCCATAAAATGTTGTCTACACCCTGTAGCAGTGCAATTTAAGACTGAAAGTGACTTAATTAAATGTATAATAAGGAAATATCACACTATTAAGGAGTGAAGCAAATGTGTAGAGTGAGGTCATAAAGAAAATCTCTCATGTACACAAGAAAGCAGCCATTTTATGTAACACATATTGGGTGAAATTTAATAGGAAGAGAGATTCTGAAAGTGAGAGATTTGGTAAGAAACCTGCAGTTTTTTAAAGCGGCAATCATTTACACTTCTAAATCAAACTGGTTTTGCAGTGTAAATGATTGCAGCTTTATAAAAATTTTTTTTTTTTTTTTAAATGGAGATTTTTTTACCAAATCTCTCACACTCTGAATTTCCCTTCCTATTAAATTTCCCCCAGTGTTCATAATATTTATAAAAGGTGTGACCAATTTTAGGATGCTCTAGTTCCTAAACTACATATAGCCACTGGTTCAATTTACACAACAGTGATTTTGTCACCTTCCTTAATTAAATGTCATTAGCTATGGCTTATAGCTTATGTAACTCTAAAGATCCATACACACTTAGCGGCTTTCCCCCTGCCTGACGCTGTCAGCGTGGAGAGGACAGCTTTGCATAGCGCAGCACTATGCAAAGCCGTTTTCAAAGCTGCTCATCTGCTGGTAATACCAGCAGATGAACGGCTTTCCATGCGATGATGCGGGAGCTCGCAGCAGCGCTCACTGCTCATCACCGGGGCATACACACTGGGCGTCTTTGAGCTGAAAGCCGCTCAAACCAGCTGTTTTGAGTGACTTTCAGCTCAAAGTCGCTCAGTGTGTATGGGCCTTTAGCTTGCCATCTTGTTCCAGTGAGAACCAGTTTCCTCTAACTGCCACTTAGAAATATGCATTTCAGATGAATGAAAAGAACATATTTTATTTGTGTTTCCACCTACAGTATATTTGTGCTAATCTCCGCATCACCAACAAAGAGAGCATTCTGTTACTAGTGTACCAATTATGTCCACTTCTGTAAGTCATTCACGATATGGTTACTGAACCTTATTTTGGTGCGAGTTGGTAACTCTTGTATGCTTTTAATGTGTCATTCATGTTTAGGTCTTTTTAATAACCTGCATTAAAATTATAAAATTTATGTCAACATATTGGGAAAACAGTCAAAAGAAAAAACATGATTCCTTAAAAGCAGCAGCATGCAGAATAAGACAATTTGGTACTTATGTATTATCTGGGCTCCCATGTTAAATGCACCCCATTTTTTCATACCCCTACTATCCAACTACGCATGGAGTTGATTTTATATAGTGTGGCGAGCGCAGCGAGCCACCGTGCCCGAAGCGTGGCGAGCGCAGCGAGCCCCGCGAGGGGACGCGGTCTCATAAGAAAAACGGGAGACCAGATATTACATAAGTACCGACAATTTTACACATGCTACATCTATAAACAGATTCTGATTGGAAGCCCCAGTATGTGCATATAATAAAAGCACACCAATGGCTTCTATTGATTAAACAAAATAGTTAAAAAAAAAAATTATGAATAATGATGATTAACGAGGTGCTGAACGCTTAGAATGCCTGATCTGCAAATATCCCTTTCTGGTTTCAGTCTTGGTGCAGAATCTGGCTCACTCACTTGCTTGGATGGATAGCAGAAAGGACAAATATCAAGATAATAACATCTAGGCTCTCATCTGGAATAGGAAAAGAGGACTTCTCATCGGAGAGGTCATGGACAAAGGCAAAGCATCGGGATGGGTCATAATGAAGATTACTCTGCAAAGAACACAAAACACAAGTAGGAAATTGGAAATCCTTTCATCAACACTTGGTACCAAAAAAACACATCTTTGAGATACATACACATTGAATTTAGGAATAATATGTTTACGTAAAAATATATGTATGTACTGCATTGCCGTGATATAGATGATATATATATATATATATATATACATGGATGACAGTGGCACACACTCGGGTTTACACAAAAAGCAGTCAGACTACAGCAGTAGTTTCCAACGTTTCGGAGTTTAATCCGTTGTCCTTGACAACGGATTAAACTCCGAAACGTTGGAAACTACTGCTGTAGTCTGACTGCTTTTTGTGTAAACCCGAGTGTGTGCCACTGTCATCCATGTCTATCTACCTCTCTGTGTGACAATGAAAAAAGCTGACGTACCATCGACGTGACGTTTCGGTCTTGTGAAAGACCATCATCAGGATTCCATACAGCAACTGTCAGACAAGCAACCTGGCATCCATCCCTGGGATGGATGCCAGGTTGCTTGTCTGACAGTTGCTGTTTATAAGCTGTATGGAATCCTGATGATGGTCTTTCACAAGACCGAAACGTCACGTCGATGGTACGTCAGCTTTTTTCATTATGATGGAATAAAATACAAAAATTACTTTTAAAATGGTGAGTGCCCTTTTTCACTTCCGATATACCTTGATGTTTAGTCATCTGTCGGAGCACCTCCCTCATCTATGACGCAATATATGAGTGCGGACTTTATCGAAAAAAAAAATATATATATATATATATATATATATATATAGCACATTTCTAAATAAGTGTCTTTTCCTTGTTACTCTTCTTTAAGAGTGTTCCACCTTTACTTCGTTTATATCTATATTATTTCATCAGATAATTGCCTGAATATTTTCTGTCCATCTGCCAAGCCAATTTAAGGTATGCTTTAGATCCTTACATACCTTCACAATGTCCACTGCAGTACTTGCAAAATCACAGCAGTATACAAAAAGGCCGGGGTCACTAAGAACAAACAGAGAGGACAGTCAAGAAATATAACGTGTTATTCACAAGCTCACCCAATGTCAGGTGGTTTTATATTTACATTTCCTCATATGCAAGGTTTCTTTTGACCTGGAGCTGTTATATTAGTGTTTGTGTGTGAGATTTCTCGGTTTTATGTCCTTTTTGTGTAAACAAAACACATGTTCTGATGGAAAAGGGTGGGCTGAAGTGCTACACCTGTCTGTGTTTGAATAAAGGATTTGTCAATGTTGGGTGCAAAAGTGTTTTATTTATAATGATGCACTTTACATATTCAAAAAATGACATACAAGGTGTAATACTTGGTAATTGACAAGTTGGGCACGTTTGCACAATGCTGCCGTGAGCCCCCTTGGGGGAATCAGGGTATCAACAGATCCCTTTTAACCAAACACCCAATTGGGTTTATGTCTCTCTGTCCCGGGTTTATGTCTACTGTCCCGGGTTCCTGTGGGTAAAGTCTTGCACTTGGTGCTGCGATATGCCTTTTTCCCCAAAAAGGGGTATGTTGGGTTTGTGTAGGGGATAAGCAGGGAGCGGTGTCCCGCAGACATTTGAGATCTCAAATACATAAATAAAACTAGCATAGGACTGTGGCCATTAACATCCACTAACACCCAGGTGCAAGTGACATCACCTGCAGCTCACTTCTAGTCAAACCAAACACTAATACAATCTTAAGTCATTTAATTAGAACAGGACTTTTTTTTTTAAATCTAGAAGCCAGGACGGAAGTGTAGGAGGCCAGACAAGCTTAAGGCTGCCCATACATGGTGCGATGTGCCTGGGCAACAGAAGAGAGCAAAGGGGTGAGGTGATGGGATTTGAGAGGGAGTGAGGCGACGTGTGGCAAAAGAGGGTGGGGTGGAGTGAGGTGAGAGAGGGTCCAGTGATCGCGGTCAGTGAAAAAGTGTGGGTCCTGGAGACCCCTGACTTTTTATAAAGTTGGGGTCCTTCTCCACTGTTCCTGGATCCCATCACATATACTTTTGAGCTAGTCTCCTGCTAGTAGGAAAGACAGAGAGGGACTGTCAGGGAGGGAGGGAGAAATAAAGAGATGTGCTGCCACTGCTCTGTTAGGAGGGGGGGGGGATGCGCTGCTGCCACTGGGGCAACGCTGGCCCACGACCAGATGCTGCTTCCTCCCTTGTGGCAAAAAAATAAAAATAAACCTGATCTGGTTGCCATGGCGACCTGGATTTGTTGAGCTCTGAATTAGAACACATAAAATCCACATTTATCCCTTTAAAATAGTAAATAAATAGAGACAAACACTAGTAGCTTCCTAATCAAGAGAGATCACAAAAAAAAGGCTTAAAAGAATGGCAATTTCTGTTCCTCCCAGCCAAACACATAACAGTACTTACTTATTTGTCTGTAAAATTGGGAAGACTGTATTTCCAACACCACAGCCCACCTGAGTATATAGAAGCAAAAGGGTTACATGTCATCTGCAGTTCCCAGGACATAGAAGGGCACCTTGTTCTTGGGCCAAGGTTCCATCAGACTGATGTTACTCACTTGAGTGTGTCTGACTTTCAAAACTGAATCAGCACAATCCCAGCATGCTCAGTGATCTGTGGAGTACAACCTCTGACTGTCTCACATATTTTATAGTGTACATTAATCAATAAGACATTAAGGGCCAGATTCTCTAAGCTTCAAAAGTGATAAAATGGAGAGTGATAAACAGCCAGCCAATCAGATCCTACCTGCAATGTCACAGACTGTGGGGTTTATTCTAGTTCATTCTTTCTGACAAAATCCTTCTTAGATGGACAAAACCATGTGCACTGCAGGGGGGCAGATGTAACATGTGCAGAGAGAATTAGATTTGGGTGAGTTATTTTGTTTCTGTGCAGGGAAAATACTGACTGCTTTATTTTACACTGCAATATAGATCTCACTTTGAAGAAAAACCCCACCCAAATCTAACTCTCTCTGCACAAGTTACATCTGCCCCACCCGCAGTGCACATGGTTTTGTCCATCTAAGAAGGATTTTGTCAGAAAGAATGAACTAGAATAACCCCCTGTGTTTGAACAAGGTCAGGTAGGATCTGATTGGCTGGCTGTTTATCACTCTCCATTTTATCACTTTTGAAGCTTAGAGAATCTGGCCCCATGTGCATAAAAAAAAAAAAAAAAAAAAAAGGTGAGGTTTGAAAAAACAAACAAAAAAAATGGGTACAACCAGTATGTGTAATAGATTTTTTTAGGTCGCTGTCAACGATCTTCAAAAAAAATATCACTCACAGTGACTGAACTTTTCTTTTATAAATAAAAATACAGCCAAGTGAAATCCACATTTGCGGATAACGACCATTTGTTATGACAATTTTTTTAATTTGTCCAGTGTGTATCCACTACATTGTTAGCTATGTGGAGGCACATTATACAGTATGTCTCTCAGAAAGGTCTAGTTTTCCCTTCTCTGCACTAGGGAATTAACCCATTTTTATAGGGTTGTCATCGAATTAAAAGCTCACAACATGCTTCAAGGAAAATAATGCTAGATATTTGCGCTACGATGTCAGATACAAAATCGCATGGGTGACGTGGGTGGCCATATAGTTACCTCTAATATACGATAACATGCTGAAGATCCTGGAAACTCTTTTTCCACATTAACCACAGCCACTTGTGAATCCTCCTTCTGTCCTCCATCTTCGTCCGGCTTGCTCTTAAGGTTTGAACACAGTTCAGGGAACTCCGTGAAAAGCCACTGTCTGTCTTTGAAGAATTTATTTTCATGGATAGTGTAAAACTTGTCCCAAAAGTTGTTGGCTTTATTTTCATATTCCTCTGAGAAGAAAGACAAACGGGTTTCAAGAAACCATAGCTGGACACAAATTTCTAAAATGGCAATGACATGTGCAGACACATTAATAGATTGGATCATTCTGGCAAATATAAATAGTTATCGACTGTCTATGCAAGGACTAGAACCTAATTAGCATTATGATCATGTCAATGTAGCTTTCTCAGATGATTATCTAGTTCATGTGCATGGTAAAACTAGGTACCATATATACTCGAGTATAAGAAAAAACAAAGAAATAGCAGCGCTAATAATTAATGAGTGAATCAATTTTAAAGGTAAAAATACACACTTATTTATTAATACCTATATGGTATAACATTTCAAACATATAATAGTAAAAATGGACAAAAAAAATATAGTAAAAATGTTGGTTTAAAAATAAGGTTGCCAGATCTCACGTAATAGGAGTAGTCCCAAGGCAAGGGACTATTACGTGACTCCTATTACGTGAGATCTGGCAACCTTATTTTTAAACCAACATTTTTACTATATATTTTTTGTCCATTTTTACTTTTATATGTTTGAAATGTTATACCATATAGGTATTAATAAATAAGTGTGTATTTTTACCTTTAAAATTGATTCACTCATTAATTATTAGCGCTGCTATTTCTTTGTTTTTTCTTTGTCTCTATTTGAGGGGACTGACCCTCCCTCTTTATAGCAGCAGCTTATTGACTAAACAGTTCATAACAAGCGCTCCCGGGGGCGACACCTAGTGCTGACCCCCCCTTTTTCTCCTTTATACTCGAGTATAAGCCTACTTTTTCAGAACATTTTTTATGCTGAAAAAGCCCCCGTCGGCTTATACTCGAGTGAGGGTCCCACTTGAGTCAATATGTTTTACCAGTTTTTTGTTGTAAAATTAGGTTCCTCGGTTTATATTCGGGTCAACTTATACTCGAGTATATACGGTAACTTTTTTTTTTTTGCGGGGTAGAGGGAGCAGGCTGCACACATCTACAAATTTCCAATTTAGTAAGCTAGGAGACAGTTGCCTGAATAATAGCCATCATTATGCGAAGAACCTCTGAAATGCAATACAGCAATATTATTAATAGGTTTAGCATTTATAATTAGTGTGCACCTGTGATCTCCTCCTCCTGCTTGCTACAGTTACCTGAAGCAGACAATAAACTCAGCTGTGCTGGCAGGTAAAAGTTAGTAGCATATGGGACAAGGAGATATAAAGTTATTTCTCTCTCTTTCACCTACTGTCTTCGGTACAGCCTTACATGTGGGGATGGACATTGAATTTGGATAGTTGCACAAAATCTATTTTTTCTTGTGACGGTAGATTGCAATCAAATGATTTTTAAGATCGAGAACAGCCACGGGTCATTGCCGCACATGTGCAAACCATCATAGTGTATTTATTAATACATATTTTTGTTTCTGTGGTTAGTTACCAACACATTGAATGTTTTGATGATGGAAGCTCAATCTCCATAACTACATAGGACTCAAGATCGCTACAGCATTTATACATAGGGCCTTATTCAGACTTGATCGCAAATCATCATTTTTCTCAAATGGACAAAACCATGCTGCATTTGAGTAAGGCATGTTCGAACTGAAATCTAAATTACAGTGTAAAAATAAAGCAGCCAGTATTTACCCTGCACAGAAACAAAATAACTCCCCCAAATCTAACTATCTCTGCACATATTACATTTGCCCCACCTGCAGATGCATTTGTGAAAAAAGGTTCTTTGCAATCAGGTCTGAATTAGACCCACAGGGGGTTATTCTGGTTCACTCGCAAAGGCAAAGTCACTCTCACACCCCATTCTCACTGCTAGGCAAATTCCATGGGCTAGCGCGTCGAACCGGTAATTTGCCTTTTAACAACTTTTTTTTATCAACCCGTGTCAAAAATTCCTGGGTCTCCAACCATGCTTTTACCCGGATTTGAGACCCGGATATGCAGACACAGGTTGACCCGTTCACACTGCAAAAAACAAATAGTGTTAAAGTTTTTACAAGGCAGTTTTAATGTTTGAACTTAGCGCAACCCCCTTAAGAAGATGTTAGATGCACAAAAATTTGTTTAGAAATTTATTGTGACATGACAAATATTGACATTTGTTGGTCATAAACAATTCAATAGACATACATATATAGCAAATTAAAAATTCTTCACCAAGCAATAAATGGACTGGGGATTTATGCACAAATAAGTAGGATTTTATCTCACCATAGATGGAGATTGAGGTGGGCTATACTTCTATTTGAAGTTCTGCGGCACCACCGCAGATGGCTTTCTATGGAGGAGTCCTTAATAAAGTGCTGGTGTGTAGCTACTCATTTGGATACAGACTACCAATCCCAGTGCACTTCACACTTTGCACTTTTGGACACCAGGACACTTTATGGACGCACCAGTCCATTTATTGCTTGGTGAAGAATTTTTAATTTGCTATATATGTATGTCTATTGAATTGTTTATGACCAACACATGTCAATATTTGTCATGTCATAATAAATTTCTAAACAAATTTTTGTGCATCTAACATCTTGGGGTTGCGCTAAGTTCAAACATTAAAACTGCCTTGTAAAGATTTTCCCAGAAGGTGGTGTACCTTCTTTTCTATGTTTGACAAGCTGCACCCTACTTAACTAATTGCGCTGCAATATTCCACAAACATTTGCCTTTTTTGAAATTGTGTTAAAGGACACTTACCAGGTAGAACTGCTTCACCTGGGAATTTGCCTTAGCAGTGAGAATGGGGGTCCGTTGGTGGAGCCCCGGCATTAAAATGCTGGGTAAAAGCCAGGTATTTCACACGAGCAGTGCTAACGCGGCATCAGATTAACAAAACCATGTGCACTGCGGGTGGGGCTGATGTAACATGTGCAGAGAAAATTAGATTTGGGTGTTATTTTGTTCCTGTGCAGGGTAAATACTGGCTGCTTTATTTTCACACTGCAGTATAGGTATTATATTGAAGTACATCCCCCACCCAAATATAATTCTCTCTGCACATGTTACATCAGCCCCACTTGCAGTGCATATGGTTTTGTCCATCCGAGTGTGAATTTGTCTTTGCCATTGAACCAGAATATTTCCCATAGTTCCAAATTCATTGTCTCAGACAGATCTATCATCAGCATTGCGAAGGGTAAGGCTGGTTTCACACACTCTGGCTCCTGCCGGACGGTGAAATCCCGCACGGCCAGGGAGCCGTGCGGCACACATTAGTTGTGAATGGACACTATTGTGTCCATTCACACGGGACGGCCACGACCCGGCCGCACGGCTGCAGCCGGATCCCACCACTGGAAGGGACGGCTGCCGGGCTGTGGCCATCCCTTCCATGTTAAACTTGTGTGTGCGGCACAGCTCCCTGGCCGTGCGGGATTTCACCGTCCGGCAGGAGCCGGAGTGTGTGAAACCAGCCTTAGGACACTGCCACTTACCTTGCTGCTCAAGTGACACCGGCTGAGAGCTATTTTCTAGGACTTTCTCTTGAGCTGCTAATTCCTGCTCCTCAGACCATTGAACATTGTCCCTAAAATAAAAATGAAAAGACTTCTGCAATTCAAAAGAAATAGATTTTCAACATTGAAAAAGGTTAATGTGCGTGAACATGAAAGAAGTGTAGCCCACCAAACCAGTGCTTGTGCAAAGCGAAAAAAAGTAAAATGTATGGGTCCCAGAGACCCCACGCCTTACAAAATGGGGTACTACTCAACGATTTGTGTGTCTCATCACATATAATGGGGGTTCAGGGCACGCAGCAACTCAGACAGTGCTGGGGGAAAGTAGTAGTTAGGGTAGAGGGGGTTAAATGCAAACAGCAGCTGACATAGATATAATTTAAGCACTAGTTCTAAAAATACAGGGGGGGGGGGGACAAACATAACGGTGTCCCATGGCCAATGCATTAACCCACCCTAAATAGTCAGCCCAGGCGTAGGGTTCTTGGGGAGATGGAGACCATCCCAAATAAAGGGCAGTCCCCTTCCAGGGTACCCCAGACCTGGGCTATCCCCCACCCCTAGGTGGTGGATAGCTTGCGTATAAAGTAATATTGTCCTTTACAGTGGAATTAGTACCAGAGTAGGTGTGATTCCACACCGACCTGTGCCTAAGAATACTATGGTGTTTATTTGAACAATATAATGAAGGATAAACCTGGGTACAATTCCCTGTTAATTTATTTGGTGGTACTCCCAGGAGTCTTGTATTGACTAAAAAAGAATAAAAAAATCTTTCTTTGTCTTTACAGTGGGACTAAAGGTCCATACACACTGGGCGACTATGCCCAGTGTGTATGGACAGCGATGATAGTGTTCATCGCTGGGGGGAAAGCCGCTCAGTGCATACACACTGAGCGGCTTTCCCCCTGCCAGGCACTGACGGAGGGGAGAGGACTGCTTTGCATAGCGCAGAGCTATGCAAAGCCGCTCATCTGCTGGTATTACCAGCAGATGAATGGCTTTTGCGGGAGCACGCAGCAGCGCTCACCGTTCATCGCTGGGGCATATACACTGTGCGGCTTGGAGCTGAAAGCCGCTCAAACATGCTGTTTTGAGCGACTTTCAGCTCAAAGACGCCCAGTGTGTATGGGCCTTTAAGGTTAAGCAAACATACCCAACCTGTTGGTACTTGGAGAACCACAAGTACCAGCATGTGGGGCATTAAAGGCCTGCTGGTATCCATAGTCCCACTGCAAAGGCAATAATAAAATAACCACACAACACCTATTGTTTTAATAATCTATCTGCACCTTTTTTTTTTTTTTTTGTTATAACTTTTTATTTTATTTTATCATATTCCAGAACATAATTCCAAACATATATATCAATTATACATATCCCTTATACATATTCGCAAACAAAGCATTTTCAAACATTTCGAGATGTGAATTAATTTCTCTTAATACTCATCCTTAAACCAAATTTTCTATTATCAATTCCTCTCCTCAAGAGGTTTCCTCCTCTTAGCAGATTTCCCTCTATTTCTATACATATTATTCTATCTTTTTATATACGGAAAATCTTGCTACTTTTTATGTCCTTTCTATATACTTATATATCATGCCCTTATGTGCGATCATTCTACTTTTAAACTATATTTCAGTGTGTGTGTTATTCTATTGAGCCTAACCCTTGTGATTTGACTAGTGTAGTGTTACTCTGTGTCTTTAAATAATTATTTCCTCAGTTTCTCTTCAGTGTCTTGTGGTCTGTATACTAAATTTAAATAAAATAAAAATACATAAATAAATGGATAAATAAATAAATAAATAAAATATTCTTGTGTGGTGCGCTGGAGGTCTTTATCAAAGGTCTCCTTTCCTTTAACCCAAACTATAAATACCGTGATTTTTATGTGATATACTATGATCGCACATTCCAGGCATAGTATATTAAATCCTTCATTTACCTCTTCACCCCTTATGTTCACGCTTATGTATATTCACTTATAACATAATTCATGTCACTTACTAACAACACACATTAGGTAAGGAACTTAATCCGATTCTAGTCATATATTATGCAGTCATACCCTTCGTTAATTTTGTCTCCAAATATTTACTAAATGTATGAGGTAATTTTATTTGCTCGCTTTATTATTTATTCATTTCATATCATCCACAATCCTATTCATGTATTAACTTCCTCCTATTCACAATATTTATTAGTACTGTCTATGCGCAGACCAATTTGTATTCTCAAACAATTTCAAGATATGTTCTTTTGTTTGCTCATCCAATTGTTCAATATATACCCCCCATTTTCTATAGAAAAGTATAATACCTTTTTCCACATCTGGGAGGGTTGCTCTTCTTTCCATATATATTACCTTCAGAAGCGCATTTTTAAGTTCCATAATTGATGGAGCGGACCGTTTTATCCAATGATTTAATACTAGTCTATTAGCTACTCCCAGAATAACCATCAAAATAGGAGTAAGAGATTTCTTATTATTTCCCAGTTCCCATTCCCTCATATTTAGCAGTAAACATGCTAGGGGAGATCTAGTTACTCTTATCTGAAATGTAGCGTTGACAAAATTAACAACTCTATTCCAAAAATGTATTATTTTCCCAAACTCCCAAAGATTATGGAATAAAGATGCGCCCTGTCTTTTACATTTCACACAATTGTCAGAAGCCTCCACTATCATATGAGCCCTCTGAGCCGGTGAAATATACGCTCTTGACATTATTTTTATAAATACCTCCTGAAGTGACACCGAAAATAGTGATCTATATGCTTCCCCCATATTTGTCAGAATATCTTCTACTCCCTGTATACTGGGAATATCTGTCTGCCACTTAGTTACTGTTTTTTGCCATTTTCTATCCCTGTTGGTATTATGTAAATGGGCATAGTACATTTTCAATCTATATATATTAGATCGGGTAATCTTATACAGTACTTGTATCGGGTCCTGCATACTTTCTTCTCTAATTGCTGAGGGATGACAATTTACAAAATGTCTCACTTGTAAATACATAAAAAATTGTGAATGTAATAGTCCATACTTTTCCTTTAGTTCCAGAAAGGATAACATTCCCCCCCCTGGGTCATATACATCTCTAATAGCCGAAATCCCCTTCTCTCGCCAATTTAGGAAAAGATTATTTTCCAGCCCAGGAATAAATAATGGGTTTCCCCAGAATGTTGTAAATCTTGAATTTTGTGGGTGTCGTATTTTCTTATTTGTCTCTATCCATGCTTTATATATGTCTTTAAATAGTACCCTGTCCCTGATTTCTGGTGGAATTTTGTTTCTAGGCGTGTGGAGGAGGGCACTTGGGGAAAAAGGATATAAGTATTCCAACTCTAACTCATAGTTAGTGAATATAGATCTACCCCCAAACCAATCTACAATGTACCGAAACGCTATTGCTCTACTTATTACTGCCATATCTGGCATATTGATCCCCCCTTCAGCTTTTGGAAGCTGTAGTTTGGTATACGCTATTCTAGCCTTTTTCCCCGCCCACAAAAAGGAAGAGAATATGGTATGAATATATTTCCCATCCTGTTTAGAAAGTGCTATGGGTAGCATTTGAAGTAGGTATGTTAGTTTGGGGAGTACTACACTTTTTATAACTGTTGCTCTACCTATCAATGACAATGGTAAATTAATCCATCCATTAAGAATTTTGGTGATTTTTACCAGGACCGGTTTAAAATTACAAATATATAGCTGGTCAATATTTTTGGGGATTTGTATGCCTAAATATCTAAATGAGTTTGTCCCCTGCGGGAACTGAGCTATTTCTTTGTCCAATTCCAGAGGTTTGGGATCACCTGATAATATCATGAGTTCTGATTTAGTATAGTTAACCTTATATCCTGAAAAGGAGGAAAAATCATTAATTAACTGGACAATAACTGGGATTGATTTAATAGGGTCTGATGCGAATACCAACATATCGTCGGCATATAACGCCAGTTTTGCTTCTATATTTCCGACCCTTATCCCTTTATATACTGTCGATGTTCGCAGAGATATTGCCAATGGTTCTAATACCAGGGCAAATAGTAATGGTGACAAAGCACACCCTTGTCTTGTCCCTCTCTGAATATGGAAAGGTTGTGAAAGAAATCCGTTTCCCAGCACTTGTGTCATTGGCTTTGTATATAATCTTTTAATACAGCTGTTAAACTTATCCGGTATCCCAAACCTCTTCATTGCATTAAACATATATTCCCAGCTTACCATATCAAACGCTTTTTCAGCGTCTAGTGATATTATTACATTTGATTTATTTGTTGGGTGATGTTTGATCCAGTCCATGATCGTAATTACCTTTCTTATGTTCCCTACTGATTGGCGACCCCATATAAATCCAGATTGATCTGGGTGGATGATTGTGGGCATAATTATTTTTAATCTATTAGATAGAATTTTTGTCATTATTTTATAATCTGAGTTTAAAAGTGCTATTGGTCTATATGAGCTTGGTTGTTCCAGATCCCTCCCCATTTTTGGCAATACCTTTATAATTGCTGAGTTAAAATATAATGGTACTTGTGTATCTTCCATAATCTTATTGTAGACTTTAACTAGCAGCGGGCTGATTTTTAATGCCAAGATATAAAACTCATTCGACAGCCCGTCCGGTCCTGGGGATTTCCCTGTTTTTAAGGACGTTATTGTTTTTATTACCTCTTCGTTAGTTATTGGGAGGGCCAGAGACTCAGCTTGTGCCGAAGAAATCTGAGGGATTTTTATTCTAGCCCAGAATTCCTCCTGTTTTTCTCTATTTATAGGTGGGGCTGAATAGAGATGAGAGTAAAAATCCCTAAACACCTGAGTTATCCCTGATGCCTGTCTTATAAGTTTGTTATTGGATGTTCTTATGGTTTGAATGGTAGGTGATTGAAACCGATCCTTGAGTAAATTTGAGAGCAATTTCCCTGTTTTATTACCGTATCTGTGAATTGCCGCGTCTCTATGGAATGAATATTTTGCCTCAATTGAGGAGAGGATATTATCAAAAATTTGCTTCTTTTCTACATACGTTTTTTTATTTTGTAGAGACTGGGATTGCTTAAACTTTTGAAAGGATTCTGTTAGAGCTTTTTGGGCCTCTAAGTATGTAGAGCCTAATATTTTTTCCCTATGTTTACAATAAGATATAATATTTCCCCTAACTACAGGTTTGAATGCTTGCCATAATAGCATAGGATCCCTTTCTTCCAACTCTATATTCCCAGATATGTATTCCGACCATGTCTCTTCTATCATATTGTTAAACAGTGGCAAATTAGTAAGATGTGATGGAAATCGCCATTGACGTATCGGACCCTTATCCACTGTTGTTGCTATCTTCATCCAACTGAGCGAATGGTCCGATATACATATCGGTTCAATATTAGAGTCTATTACCCTTGGAAACAAACTCGTCGTAACCAGTAAATAATCTATTCTCGACATTGTTCCATGTGCTGCCGATAAGCACGTATATTCCCTTTCTGTAGGAAAGCAAGCTCTCCATACATCTACCAAATGTAACTGTTGTACTATCTCTATAAATAACGGGTTTGTTTTCTGTTTTCCTTTAGAGGCGGGCATATTCCTATCTAACATGTTAGAGGCTACTAAATTTAAATCTCCTCCTACAATTATCTCTGCTGTGGTAAAAGACTGAAGTTTATTGATCAGGGGTATGAAAAATTCCCGAGATTTAGTATTTGGTGCATATATATTACATATCCCATATTTTTTCCCTTGAATAGTGGTTTCCATTATAACATATCTCCCTTGAGCATCCTCCTCTACCTTATGTACCTCTATATCCAGGGTATTTTTAGCTAGTATAACAACCCCTCTGGCTTTAGAATTAAAAGTTGCCGAAGCAACTACTTTCCATTTTAATATATTCAGTTTTATGACCTCGGAGGGGAGAAGATGAGTTTCTTGTAACAGTATCAGATCTATCTTAATTTTGTTTATGTATATCAGAATTTTTTTCCTTTTTGCTGGAGTATTAATACCTCCTACATTTAGTGTCCCGATTTTCAAACTTATCATATCATCTTAACACTGGGCATGTCATGTATTTTATCCAAAGGGGAAACAAAACAGGTTACATGTGGATAAACAAATACATACATGGGGGTACTTACAAACAAACAATAGATGCTGTAGCCCTCTGCTACAGCCACCTTTACTAAAACTAATATTAGACTTCCGGTTACATTATGACTTGCCCCCTGGCTAGCCATTCTGATCACCTTCTGTTAGCAGAGTTGTCCCTAGCCGTCCCCAGCACATTGTATCTGAGCTTTATTTTTCTATATTTTTATCTGCGAGAATCACTTTTACTTTTTTTTTTTGCTGATCCTTAATTTTTAGCCTCGTCCTATGTTTTTAGCTATAATTTGACACAGATAGGAGATGGTATAAAAGAAAAAAGAATATGGTACAGCGCTGTGTTGAATATAAATGTAATTTATTAAAAAGTATACAATTTCATGGCCACAATAGACAGACAAGACTCACAATACATATAAAGCTGTTAGTCCATTCCCATCACAACCAAACTGGTTAGTAATTTGCTGAATGCATGCCAGCGTTTGTTAGTTGTATATCCAAAGCTTAGGTTGATTATAGCTTAAAAGTTAATTTTTGTTATGCACATGCAGAGGTATAATAAACTTAGGTTTGTCACCAGTCTTGAGGCAGGGATGGGGTGTTTCTTTAGGCTTTTGCAGAACCCACAACGTTGTCTCCGACCGTTGGTGCAGTCCCTATTATACGGTCATGTCAAAGAGCAGTAGGTTGGTACCTGGTTGTAGCCAAGAAGATGTCCCCTCAGACCTCTACGCGTTTCTCCGCCTCGATAATCGTGTCAGCGGCTTCCTCAGGAGTGGAATAGTGCTGTTAGGTGACTTCCGCTGTCCAATCCTGCGCTCCTGATCAAGCTGCTGGCGTCTCACCCTCTGTGCTGCAGGTAGTAATGCCGTATGCAGGCCACCTGCTTCTGTAGCCGATACGATGCAATGTGCCGCGTTCTGTTATTTGACAGCTGGTCCCTGACTCAATTTTTGCTTGATCTACTTCAAGGGGCTTAGGTAATTTCCCCTTTTGGTACAGCTGCAGTGTAGAATATCCTAATCAGCGCTCATATCTTCTGTATTTCTTGTTCCTGTTAGGAGATGGTATAAGCCACTTCTTGAACATGTGCTTAACAGACATAACATTTCTCATACATTTTCTTTATGGACTTAATTTTCCACAATGACCTTGTTCCCATCTTAATTTTGGACATTAAGTGCCCCCATTAACACCCTCCCTCTGTTGAGACCCAGATGCTCTCTCTCTCTTCTCCAAATATTCTTCTGCTTCCGTAATTGTGGAGCAGTCTTTAAAGGAGTCCCCTTCAAAGATCCGTAATCTGGCTGGGAATATCAGTGAAAACTTAATTTTTGCATCAAACAGCTTAGCGCACATAGGCACAAATTCGCGCCTTGCTCTAGTCACTTCCACCGAATAATCTTGAAAGATTATAAATTTTTCCCCTTTCCAAGATGTGTCTCTCTGTCTCCGAGAGGCTGACCAAATTATTTCTTTATGGCGAAAACTTAAACAGCGGAAGATCACCACTCTCGGTCTACTGTTAGAAGCCTTTCGGGGGGGTCCCAGTCTGTGGGCTCTTTCAATTACCATCCCCTCACATTCTTTTTGTATTTTAAGTATATCAGGCAGTGACTGCAACAGAAAGTTAAGCAGGTCTGGCCCTTTTAGGGCTTCATCCAGCCCCACTATGCGTAAATTATTCCTTCTGGAATTATTTTCCAGTGCATCCACTTTATTCTGGAGCTGGTAGACAGCTTTTTGAAGCTCTCCATTTATTACTTTCATATCAGTAACATCTTTGAATAACTCTCCAACCCTGCTGTCTGTCTCCTGCTGGCCTTGTGTTATCACTTGCAGCTGCTGCTTTATATCTTGTACCGCCAGAGAGAATTTTTCAGCCTGTGCTTCCATCAGGGGCCCCATAGTAGCTTGTATGGCTTTAACCACTGTCTCATAAAGTGCCGGTGGGTCTGTATCTGGTATCAAGGCTTGGGGAGAGGGTGGTTTCTGTGCCTTGTGTTTAGAACCTGGTGTGGTCTGCATTGCGGCCGCCATCTTAGCTTCTGCTGCCTTCTGTCTTGCTTTGGATGGCATCTGCTGTATCAAATATTTGTCCATATACCAGCTTATGTTCTCCTACTGCTGGTTTTATCTGTATGGTATATCTGTATCGCAAGAAAGATTTTTTGCAATTTCGCCGCCTTTTATCTCCCATTTACTATGGGTCTCCTTTATGTTTGTGCTCCCCTGGTCTCTTCCTCATACAGCTCCTGTGGCTTAACTTGTCTAATTATCCTCCTCCTCACCCGACTGATTTGCAGTTCATACAGGCAATACAGAGAGGGATCTTATGGTGTTAAATTGTTGCAGTCTTGTATTGATAGTTACAATGTACAGATACAATATTGGAGCTCTCACCTCCAGAGAAGACTCAGTGCTTTTCCATACAATATGCTGTAGTAGTGGGTATTAAAACTTCAGTGAGAGTTCAAATCGCGGGGTCCCGCTCTGTATGTATAATTTCCAGGCAGATAGCTGATTAGCCGTTATCTGTGTGACCACACTAGCCCAGATATCCAGTTATATTGGCCAATAATACAGGGATATTATGTAGCAGAGCCTCAATTACCGCAATTGGCCCCTTCTCCTTCAATAGGCTGTAGTCAGCATGCAATTATAATGTGCTGCAGGGGCCCTCCCCAGGTATACTTTGCTCTCCTGCCGGGTATCTCTCTCCCCCACTGTGGCCGTGCTCCCGGGATTTCACCTGCCCGTGGCCGCCCGCTCACCTCCAGTGTGGCACCAGCCGTTGCTCTCAGCTCAATGTGTCGCGCCGGGTCTGCAAGAGGGGGGGGGGCTAGACGCCCGCGGCTCCAGCTGTCCGTCACTTTCCCTCCTCAACTGCCGATACGCAAGCCTGCGGGGTCTGTGGGGAGAGAGAGATGATGCCGGCGGCTCCAAGTGTCAGTCTCTGCGTAGGTCTCAGCTGTTCTCTGATGTCAGGTAATTTGACTGGTTCTGCTGGTGGAGGAGAGATGCCTTGCCGCTCTCAGCTATTATCCCATGCTGCGTCCGCTTATGCTGGGTGTCTTAGAGGCAATAGGGGATCAGCGGTCATTTCTCTTGTGCTGCATATGCTGAGGCAGCAGCGGGGCTTGCTCTGCTCGCGTCCGTCCACTCACATCGGGAGTGACGCCGGAAGTCCCTCTAGACCTATCTGCACCTTTAAGCTTTTTTGCATTGCTGATGCCTCCCCAGGTCTTCCTCTGGAATCTTTTTCTGTGATCTTCACCTGTCATTTCAAATGCTTTATGCAAATGTACTAAAGGTGCATTTTCACTGTGCGATGCAATGCATGCTCCTGCGGGCATCGTATTGCACAATACAAAAAGTATGTGCTGCACATACTTTTTGTACTGTGCTCGCATCGCACACAAACCGCATGCGTTCCGATGCGATCCAGCCCATAACGGAACCCGATCAAGCCTCCAGGGGCTGCTGCAAAGGCAGCCCACGGAGGTTTAGGCCAGCGCATGAGAAGTATGTATGAAGTTACCGCGCATGCGCTGGCCCCGTGCAGGGGACTCAGGAGTGCGGCGGCCGGGAATCACAGCAGTGGCAGAGCCACCACTGGGTGCGATCATCAGCATGTATGGGCACCTTAAGCCTTATAGAGTGATAAGTGGAGACATAATCCACCAACTAATCATCTCATGTCACACCACCTTGATATGAATCACATATGTACTAATATATGCAATTAGTATTGCAAGGAACAGGGTGTGGGTAAAAAACGGACATAACCGAGGAATGGACGGACATCAAACTCTGCATTCCGGAGCTTGTACCCATGTACCTGGTGAAAGGTATCAAAAGGCTTTTAGCCACATTTTTTCTTTAATACAAACATGTCCAAACTATGGCCCTCCAGCTGTTCTGAAACTACACATCCCAGCATGCCTTGCTATAATTTTAGCATTCCCTAATAGCAAAACTATGGCAAGGCATGATGGGACTTGTAGTTTCACAACAGATTGAGGGCCATAGTTTGAACATGCCTGCTTTAATAGATCCCACCCTGAGTCTGTAACATGACAGTTAAGAGCCGATTGTCTGGTACTTTATCTCTCTGCGCATAATCAATCTCCAAGGCTAAATATTAATCATTTCCTTAACTACCTGTCTCTACATCCCAAACGGTCTATAAATGTGATCCCTTACCATGCATTGTGTTGGAACACCTGACTGGGATCTCTCAAGTGCCGATGGCCGAACTGTGGCCTCTTATCTTCCATAGTGGTTCTTCCCGTAGACGCTTCTTTTACCACAGACATGATGAACGCTCTGGAGAATATCCAATCAGCGACTGCCAAGGGCCGGTACCAGGAACGTGTGAGCCAATCAATAGTTAAACAACGCCTCATCAGGAAGTGGACGTTCTTGGTGCTATTACCACCACCACGTGTGTGCTAGGAGGTTAGGTTGTCAGCAAACAGAGAACGCTGCCACCGCCGGCGCCGCTACCTCCGGTCCCCAGACCAAGCTGCAGTACAGGCGCGGATGTTTGTAGACAGCGCCAGCTCCGGAATCTTAAATACGAGACTTTGGGTACTATCACATTTGAGATACAAAGTAAAAGATTACGTATTATTACACATGAAACAAACACCATGAATATATCCAATGTACGTATCTGCCGTTGTACTACAACTCTCAGCATAAATTGCTTCATTCGAAACTAGACGGTTACGGGATTGTAATAAGCTAATAACTAATACTCATTTGTGACCTAGGTTGTGCAGGATTCAGTGAAAGCTATGTACTACATCAGGTGTAATTTAGTAACCTTTTAAATGTGCAAGCTATAGCTTGTTGTGCAGGCATTCTTTAAAGCAGAATACATCATATATAACGTGTAGGTAGGTACCTTCCGTTCTGTCAGTCAGCGTGAAGGGAAGTATATGTATCCACTCAGGAAGAGGTGGAGCTCTGGGGTTAATGTAGGAGATTATTTTAGCTGCTTCTGAACTAGCGTCGTTGCGAAGGGATGATCAGTCTTGTTGGAAATGAATGAGACACGATAAATATGCAAGGTTAATAAAATAATCCGTCCTCCAGCTGTTTTTGAACTACACATCCCAGCATGCCCTGCTACAGCTTTGCTATTTGGCCATGCTAAAACTGTAGCTGGGCATGCCGGGATGTGTAAAGCTAGCCATACACTTGGATATTTATTGGGCAATCTGGTTGGTTGGCACAAAAATCTGTTAATATTTGAATAACTTTTTTTTGTCAGTTTTCCAGCATTTCAAAGCAAAAGGTCAGCTGCTCCCATAAATTACCAGATGTTAGTTCCAACCAGCCAGATTGCGCAATAAATCTCCAAGTGTATGGCCAGCTTTACTCAACAACAGCTGGAGGGACAGGAGTTCCCTATCCAATAGGTGATCTCTGTTTGAAGCTGTGTGAATAACAACACAGTTTGCTGCAAGCCTTTAGATCAGATTCAGGCTCTCAGTAGGTCACTAGGTCAACATGCATTGGATCGACCACTGAAGGTCAACACAAGCATTAGGTCGACAGTCAAAAGGTGGCCATGAGTTTTTCACTTTTTTTTATTTTCTTATTAGCTATCATGTGCCAACAGGCGGCATTTCATGCCTTACCATCCAGCAAAGCAGCGCACCCTGCCTGAAGCATGCGAAGGTACGTGGTATACTTAGATGATGTCCATGTCAACTATGGTGAGCCCTGTTGACCCAATGCATGTTGACCTTAATTTGGTAGATGATAAGTATAGCTTCAGAGACTTGACAGCCAGTTTCAGGATGGCTCAGTAAGCTGCGAACATTGCAGCTTACTGTGACGCCGCCTGTCCGAATTCCCGCTCCACCGCAGATTCCTCTTGGTAACATGCGAGGAGATGAGTAACGAAAACACATCCCCTCGCATGTCTCCGCTGCAGTAGAAATTATTCAATGGTCGCCCACCATCAAATGATTTCTCCTGCCTTCCGCAAATAGAAGTCAGGTGCTGACTTTTATTTGCGTATGCTAGGCCAAAGGTGGGTCAGGCGTCTGATGTCATGTGACGTCAGCCGTCCCAGCAGGCATCGGCCTGCCCTTGTACCCATGGGAACGCCCATAAAATGCTGGGTGAGCTCCATTACCGCCGCTGTCCGCTCCGGTGTTTGCGAACGGCTTGGTGACTATGCAAGTTGCCAAAGCCATTCGCAAAGAGGAGCTGCACATGCACATATTGGGGTAGATGTATTAAGCCTTAACAAGAGATAAATGCAAAGGTGATAAGGTAGGAGATTCGGTACTTATGTAGTATCTGGGCATCCGATTTAGAAATCGGATCGCATCGCATGCGACCAAATCGTATGCGATGCGATGGTCAAGATTTTTCCATAGGATTCAATGTTAAAATGGTCTGAGTCCATTTTAACATAGAATTCAATGGTGGTGAAAAAGGAGCGCACTGATTATGCTAATATGAGTGACACCTGTAGAAAAAAAATTTTTTGGTTACAAATAATGTTTACACTCCTTTTGGAGTATTTTGAGAGAGTCCCTAGTTTCCTTACTTTCCCTACCTTCCGGTTGAGCCAGCGGGGCAGCTCGGCGGCTGTCAGATGTTTTATCCCGCGGCTACGTGTCACGCCGGATTTTCAGCTTCCGAGATCAGTTTCGCCAGCGTCCCGGCACGGTCTCTGATACTGCAGTTGGTGGTAGTAGTAGTAGGGATGGTCGGTCGGGTGTATTCTCTCCGCTCCAACGCGTTTCATGCCGCATGGGCACTTTTTCAAGGATCCATAGTGACGCTTCAGGCTCGGTGGCTCGCTGCGCTCGCCACGCTATATAAAATCAACTATATGCCCACTTGGATAGTGGGGAAATGAACAGGACCTTCTTAACATTGAATCCTATGCAAAATCGCATCGCATCGCATCTGATTGTATGCCTTAAGGTAAGGCATACAATCACAAAATCGGACGCCCAGATACTACATAAGTACCGGAGATTCTCTAAACTAAAAATGCGGTAAAACCCCCGTTATCAGGTTTTTACCGCATTTTGGGATGCTCTAAGCATCCTCCGCTGGGTTACCCCGGCGGGGGGCATCGCCAGAAAAATCTGGCGATGCCCCATAGACGCCTATGGGTTTCTAACGCCCCATAGACGCCTATGGGTTTCTAACGCAACCCCCGCCGCCCCGCACCGACCCCCTCAACTGTGTCTGGGAAGCACAGCGCAGTGCTGCCCGGACCTGTGACCTCCTCCTCCATGCACTATGATCCTCTTCCGGGTGCAGGGAGGAGGAGAGCCTGGCGCAGCAGCAGCAGCGCCGGGTAAGGGAGGGAGGGTAGAGCCGCCGGGACCCCATGGGACCCGCTGACTCTCACCGCAAAGGACAGCTCTTAACGCAAGAGCTGTCCTTTGCCATAACTATCACATATGTTAGTGCATATGCGAAAATTATGAATGCGGTAGCAGGCGATAAGGGGGCACGGATGTTAGAGCATCTCCCCCAGTGAGAGATAAACTTCCAGCCAATCAGCTCCTTACTGACTTTTTTCAAACACAGCCTGTCACATGGCAGTTAGCAGGTGATTGGCTGGACGTTTATCTCTCTTTATCACCCTTGGATTTATCTCTTGTTAAAGCTTAATACATCTGCCCCAATAGACCAAGTTCAGTCCCCAAAACATCTATATAGCGAGTGAATCAGAATGACCCCCTTGTGTTGATCCTGTGTTGAAACAGACATATATGCTAGCTAAGTATACATACATGATAAGCTGGCTGCTCTGTAATGCACATGTGATGGCTAATCTGTGCATGTGCAGATGGCTAGTCGGTGCATGTGCATTCCACTTTTTCCTCAACTCATTTTTGCCTTGGAGGCTTCAATAAAACAAGTTTACTGTTGTATGTTAAATACTGAAATGAGGACATAACCCCTTTAGAGAATGCTGAATGAGTTAGGTCTAGTTTTTAAACGGGGCTCTATGTATGCTGGGGATGGTCATTAATGGTTTGTAATCATCAATGGTTTATATAGAATACTTTTGCCATCGATGGGGAGAAGCAGATGGTTTCCCTACAATCAATAGCACAGTATAACCAAATAGGTGTTGTGTTTTTTTTTCTACAAGGTACCAGGACACGGAGCATAACTCTCTCCCTGACACTTGCGAAGTCCCATCCGGTTCTGATTGGCCTAAGGGCCAGTTAGATAAAGAATAGGGATGATGATGGGAGAAACCATTGATGGTCATCTATTGCATAGTATGCTGCCATGAATGGCCACATGCACTATCGCCACCAGTGTCAAACATCAATGGTGACCACACCGGTGGCCATCTCAAATGTATGCTCCCCATCCTGCAGTGAGTTCTGCTCTGACCCTGATGACGTGGTAGAGAATCCATATAACATTTGTAGCACCATAAATATGTTACATCTACTTGCACAAAGGGACTTAAGCCCCATAAACACTACACGGCAGGCTTTATCATTAGGGATATCGGCGGTAATCTCGAGCGACCGATATGTATACACACTGAACAATATTGGTAACGGATATCATCAGTAATATCATCTGGCCCCAGCTGACAGCATGCCTTGTTCATGATATAGTCAACATTGAGCATGCTACATATGCAAAAGGGGGAGGGATTGTTAACAATGTGCAGTGTTAACAATAATGTCAAGAAAATGGTATAGGGTCGTATTATCGACCACACTTAGGTCGACTCTATTGGGTCGGCATGGGACAATGTTAACATGGGTTTAAGGTGACATAGCGTTAGGTCGACAAGTCGCGAGGCTGACATGAGTTTTTTCACTGTTTTTGGAGACGACATGTGCGACAGACGGTATTTCATGCCTTACCATCCACTAGGAGTGGTGGGAGAATAAAATAGTGTGCCCGAAGCATTGCGAGAGGAGCGAGGGGCTGTGGTTGACTTCCAACTGTGTCCATGTCGACTGTCGACATTTGGGTAAAAAACAGTGGAAAAACCCATGTCGACCAAACCCATGTCGACCTAAGGCTAAACGGGATGCGGTCATCTATTAGAATGAACTTAGGTCTACAGTCATTAGGTCGACCCCACTAGGTCGACTGGCAGGAAGGTCGACCTGACTTAAGGTCGACATGGGCCAAGGTCGACATGACTTAAGGTCGAATTTGCATAAAGGTCGACATGAGGAAGGTCGACTGGCCATAAGGTCGACATGGGTTTTTCACTGTTTTTTGAGCCGACATGTGCCGACAGGCGGTATTTCATGCCCTACCATCCACTAGGGCGTGGTGGGAGAATAAAATAGTGTGCCGAGCGCAGCGAGGCACCGTGCCCGAAGCATTGCGAGCGATGCGAGGGTCCGATTCTCATTGCCAACTGTGTCCATGTCGACTGTGTCGACATTCGGATAAAAAAACAGTGAAAAACCCATGTCGACCTTATGACCAGTCGACCTTCATCATGTCGACCTTTATGCAAATTCGACCTTAAGTCATGTCGACCTTGGCCCATGTCGACCTTAAGTCAGGTCGACCTTCCTGCCAGTCGACCTAGTGGGGTCGACCTAATGACTGTAGACCTAAATGCAGTCTGACGAATGATCCCATTCCGGCTAAACCCATGTCGACCTTGTCCCATGTCGACATAGACACCCGTCGACCTTCAACCATGTCGACCTAGTTGCATGTCGACCCAACGGTGTTGACCTAATGACTGTCGACCTAAGTGTAGTCGATAAAATGATCCACACCCAAGAAGATCCTCAAAATTTAATTTGAAGATGAACCTTCATTGGGCTTTTAGTTTTAGCTAAACACTACAAAGTAGAGATGATCAAGCTCAACGATTTATGGGATAGTGAAGGATTCATCTTAGAAATATTCAGAATGATAATGAGTGTCAAAAGAGTTTGTCAAGCCTGAGGGCCTGATCTGACCTTGATGTTTTAATGAAACTCTTGCTCATTGGAGCAGAGCCAGAAGAATGAGGAGATGATGGTTGAAGATAATACTGCCAGAATGTGTACTTTTTATTGTACAAGATGAAAATGATGTATGGTCCTGTGAGGCAATAATAGATACAGTCTGTAAATAGGAGGGGTCAAAACTGGAACCAGAATGTAATTAAATTGTGCTGGAACTGGAGTAGACTGATGCCGGTCCGTAACACAGTAGTTACCAATGGACAGCATGCTGTCCATTCACACGGGACGGTCACGGCCTGGCCGCCCAGTTGCAGCCGGATGTCACCACTTGCAGCCGGATGTCACCAGCCGGGCTGTGGCCATCCCCACCATTGTTTACTTCTGTGTGCGTCACAGCTTCTTGGCCATGCAGAGTTTCACAGCCTGGTGGCTTCCGGTGTGTGTGAAAGGGGCCATACCGAACTGGAACCGGAAGAGGCTTAAACCAGACTGGAACCTGAATTGGCTGGACCAGATTGAAATGAAAGAAAACACAGGAATCATATGGAAAGTAAACAGGTACCAATGAGGTGTCGATGGACCTACAGATGATGCCCCGATATCGAAGAAGGTATCAGTGATGCAAGATATCGATGGAGGAGTTGTTCAGGGAGTGTCTGGAACAGAAGGGAAAGCCAGGCAGCTCAGCAGGGTGGATACTTGCTCTAGACCAGTGGTTCTCAAACTCGATCCTCAGGACCCCACACAGTTCATGTTTTCCAGCTCACCCGACAGGTGCACAGGTGCATTTATTACTGACTTACACATTTTAAAAGATCCACAGGTGGAGCTAATTATTTCACTTGCGATTCTGTGGGGAGACCTGCAAAACATGCACTGTGTGGGGTCCTGAGGACCGAGTTTGAGAACCTGTGCTCTAGATACTTTGCAACAAGGAATTTCCAAAGGAGCTTTGCACAGCATGCAGCAAGGCTGAGGAGAACATTGCACTGGTGGTTTGGGAGTGGTTTTCTGACTACCTTTATAGCAGGGGTAGCCAACTCCAGTCCTCGAGAGCAACCAACCGTTAACGTTTTCCAGGTCTCCTCACAGAATCACAAGTGAAGTAATTAGCTCCACCTGTGGATCTTTTCAAATGTGTCAGTCAGTAATGTGTGTACCTGTGTACCTGCGAGGTGAGCTGGAAAATGTGAACTGCTGGTAGCTCTCGAGGACTGGAGTTGGCTACCCCTGCTTTATAGGAACCAGTATCAGGTGATTTGTTGCAGCTATCAGCTGACCGACAGTAACACAGGATTGGCTGTGGAATGGTCATGTGATAGAATCCAAGATGGTTGCACCCATGTTTGAATTCTGGAGGGAACTCTGACGTGCTGCTGGTAGGCCAAGAGCAATGGAATACTGGGGGAGTTGTGTCTGGGGAAAACTGGATTTAGAGCCTTTCAGCCCCATTCGCTGGTCTATGGATTTGCAGCCCAAGCAATTATCAGGACAAGCTCTCCCTGTGAATAAAGCCAGAGATAGCTTGTCATTTTCTTGGAGTACTGCAGAAAAACGCAGGCAGCTCCTGGCCGTTTGGAGGGAGGGCCACTGGTGTCAGCAGCGGCCCCGATCTCCCCAGGGTCATCGCAGCATTGAGGAAGTCTAGGCTTACATGTTCGCTGTACACGGGTGGAGGTGGGGGGGGGGGATCCATTTGATGGTTATGATGCCTTTCGCTGCCATGCACAGTTGCAGGATTTCACTCTGGCGGGGAGGCAAGGCAACTAATTGATAGCTCGGTTGCAAAAAGTAGCAGCCCAGCAATAATGTCTGAATTATCCCTTTAAAATGTCGTGCTGCACAGCAACAGCATGGACAATCCTCAGTGACTGCTGTGGAGGAACAGCAGAAAATACCCAAGATCTCGGGCACATGGCAGAGGTAATTCACCAAATTATATGTATTTAGTCAGTAATGTGTCAGAGGCAGTTCATACTTCAAATATTGAAACGATGACAGGGAAAACAAACAACAAAAAAGAAAAATAGACCGTCTAGCATCTATTTGAGACGTATTCAAACATTTTGGTGAAAAACTGCCAAGCATGTTATTCTGTTGGGGAAGATTACACAATAGCTGAAAAATTGGAAGCCTTCCGAGGCAGATTTCTTTTCATACAGTATAACCTGTTAAAACCAGCAAAATATGGCATCAAAATATTTGCTGTAGTCGATTTGAAAAGCAACTAGAAGGACCTTTCAAGTCAGTAATAACAGTATAGCAACAGGAGACTGAAGACTAAAGAAAGCCTGAAATAACATAGTATAACAAATATAAGCTAAAAGTTGACATGATGGACAAATGTGTTTTACTTATAATGTTCAGAGGGACACTAGAAGGTTGCTAAAGGTTGTGTTCTTCTCATTGCTCAACATTGCGGAAATCATTTCTCATTACTTATTTGGTAAATGGACATGATGTACCACCTTGGGCAGTATTAAATGCTTTTTGTGAGCTGAGTCAACAAGCATTTTTGACCGCTTGCGGTCACAGCTTGCACGGTCCGTATTCAACTGACCCCTGCACACGCCATTTCCACCTCTCTGGGTTTTTACAGCAAATGGCATCTGCGGCCGACAAAACAGCAAGGCTTGCAGCTAAATGCAGCGTGCTTTCTGTTTGGGGGAATCCTCGCTGTCCTCTGACACGGAAGATTCCCCGGAACGTTGAATATGGGAAGCGGCCAGCGTGAGGGTTAAATGACACGGGTAGCTTGTTTTTGGCGATCCTGGCCGTTTAACGCTCTTGCAGGCCTCATTGAATATGGCCCACTGTCGGGAAGAGAACTGATTAATGGCCAATTGGTGAAGTGATTGCTTCTCCCCCACCTGCCTCGGATGAGTTCTGAAAGGATCCAAAAGTTTTTGTCCAAGAATCAGCAACCTGAAATATCTAGTGGCAACAGTCAAAGAAACTAAAGCTGGGTACACATCTATACAATCCCTATTTCTGGCAACCGTTCGGCCGACCGTACTCACGTCGGACCGTCCACACACAACAGCCGACACGCGCGTACACACCTGTACGATTTTACTTGCGCCGTCTGATGTACTCCCGTCCAAACAGTCGCAAGAAAAAGATTGTACCACCTTACACACTGTCTCGATTTGGGCTATTGACACGTCACATGTGACCAAAATTATCATAATGGGCTGGGTTAGGGCATAATTATAGCTGTCACCCTTTTACCTATTAAAAAAAACCGGCGTGGGGTCCCCCCCACAGCCGTAACCAGCACCAGGCTGAAAGAGCCGGGGCTGGTATTAAAAAATCAGGAAACCGGACAAATAGGGCTTCGCTGATTTTTTTAAAAACCAGCTCCAGGTCCGGGGCTGATTCCCAAAATACGGGGGACAAAATGACCAGGATCCGTAGTAATCCAAAGGGTTACCTGCGGAAGGAAATCCTACTCACCTGTCCTCTGGCGTCCACCCCGGCATCTGCTGTTGAAGTCGCGCTGCTCCCGGCTGCAGTGGTACCCGCTCCGCCTCCGCTATACACTAGAGACGCAGAGATCCTTCTTTCTCGGCGTCTCTGCTCAAAATGATTTCTGGCCAATCAGGAGCCGAGAAAGATTGGCTGTTTTTTTTTTTTTTAGTCACCCTGTAAGAGATTATGCATCTATGGAATGCCCACATGGACGTTCTAGCTTTGGCAGTATAGTCGCAAGGACAGCAGCATATCGGTCGAACGTGCATACACACTGCACTTTTGTACCGATATGAGGCCGTCCTGTCAGATGAAAATTAAAAAGCAAAGAACCGTCGAGCGACCGACAGTTTTTTGCCGTTTATCGCTCGTACGGGACAGCGTACACACATATACAATTGAACGGCTGTCCGACCCAGAACGAAAGAACGGCCTGACAATTGTATATATGTGTACCCAGCTTAAGGTGAACAAAGTAAGCATCGCAAACCCTGTTGGCAAAAAAAAGAATGACAAAGTGTTCCTGACAAAAGTGTGGCCTATATTTCTGCCTGCAGCGTTGTACTTTTGTTTGTGCTATAGGTTGCAATTCGAGAGCCTCCGAATATGAAGATTAATGAAAACAACATATTTAGTGTTTAGTGAGATCCAAGTCATTTATTGATTAGTTAATTATCGTATACAAATTATGTTAGTTACTATTAGCTTAATAGTTAATTGCTTAGGCAAAATTGTTTTAGGCTTATGAATATTATGTGCTAAAGGTTGATCAAGTAAATACAACATCTATTTCTCTTTGATTTATTTTATAGTTTTTCTAAGTGATTTTTCTAAAATACATTTTATGAGTCATTTTCTAAATATACTGTATGCTCTTAAAAATGCAGTTAATGGTTTCCTCACTTTCCAAGAAAAATTAGATATATGTGCATAAATATCTTTATAGTATCTCCGGCCCCTTTAACACTGCACCTCAGACCCGGGATATTGCTGGGTTGCTGATGTAACGACCCGGGTCAAGGTTAACATAACCCGGGTCGAGCAACCCAGCAATTTGATCCAGCTTATAACAAATGTTAAAGCCAGGCTGCCCTTTTGTCTAATGGGCGACCCGGGTTTAATGTGAATGCGCCGATCCGGCATTGCGATGTGAAAGTGGCATCAGATACAATGCGGGCACCTGTGTTAGTCCAAGCGAGGTGAGCAATGGAGGGTTAAATAACATACTGAAAACAATTGATTATTGGTAATCGATACACCAAGACATTAGACAGTAGTGCTGCTAAGCTGGTTGTATAGTAGTTCACTCTGTAGTTAGCGTTCCTATTATTTGTTCAGTAGCATAACCCTAAAATTGTTTATTCATTTTTATTAACAATAACAGTGTTTTTCAGTCAGTTTTAGTCTATATTATAATCAGCATAATATCAGTTGCTTCACACTAGAGTTGAGTGGCTGGAATGACATTCACATTGGTTCCGCCCCACCTCCAACCGGTCAGTGAATATGAACAGTGTGAGCTGAGTGGAGGCATGTACATACCTCTTCCTCTGCATCTCCCCTGTAGTCAGGATGCCTCTTCTTACCTGCCATGGCTTTCTTATGGCATTTCTAATATTGGCAGGAACAACACATGTGCATATGGTGTTTAGGTTTGCAATGTCGGTATATAAGAGAATGACCACTAAAGACTCAAGCTGAGTGCATACTATACGATGTGTACCCAAATTATAACAAGGAGGTCAACACCAATTCGTACCTTCATTTCCAAAGTGCTCATTATCCTCCGTGGAAACGTAACATCCCGAAAGGACAGTTCCTGCGTTTACGCAGGAACTGTTCAGACGTGGCTATATATCAAGCTCAGAGCAAAATTATGACTGATTCCTTTCTAGAGAGAGGATACCTGGAACAAATAATAGAGAAAGCCCAAACTGAAGCAGAAAAATTAAATAGGGCAGAATTACTGGTCCCTAAAAAGAACAAAGAGGAACAACAAATCCCGGATAACGAAGTTTCGTTTATATCCACTTACAACAGCGAATATGTACAAATCAAGAAAATTGTAAACAAAAATTATAATCTCTTGAGATGCGATCCGATTTTGAAAGAGCAGATTCCGGAGAGACCCAATTTCATTTTTCGCAAAAATAAAACTGTAAAAAATCTTTTAGCACCCAGTTTCTTTGATCTAAAAGAATCTAAGGATTCGAATTGATTACAATCTATAAAGAACAGCATGACTGGTTGTTTCAGATGTAACAAAAATAGGTGCATCACTTGCCAGTATATTCAAAATAACGTAAAAGAACTAAAAACAAGTGATGGTAGGATGTACAAAATAAAAAGCTTTATTAATTGTGAAAGCACATACATAATCTATATGTTGTCCTGTTCATGCGGACTGATCTATATAGGACGTACCACACGGTCCTTAAAGAAACGGTTCCTAGAACATAGGAGGAATGTTATAAACAAATTTATTAATCACAGTGTATCGAAGCATTATTTAGTTCATCATAACAGTAATCCAGCCTGCCTCAAAATCCTTGGTCTCGAGCACATTGAGAATACAAAAAGAGGAGGAGACCGTTTCAAAATTCTGTGTCAACAAGAAATTTATTGGATGCACCGCATGAACTCCATATTCCCTGAAGGACTTAATGACCAAGTAGAGCTAAACACATGTCTATAAGTATTAATATAAATAAAAATAGAATGACTACATATATGTATATGTATATATTCTCTCCATATACATACATCTATATGTATTTATTCATCCTTCATTCTGTATGTAATTGTTTAATTTGTGAAAGATATGTAATTAATCGTAATACTTTAGATCTATACAAAAACATTTTAGTAAATGTTCTTGATGAGCACAGCTCGTTTCTATACATGTTTTTATCATAAACATAATATTCCTACACGATTATTGAAACTTGCTTGTCAAATAACTGCCTTTTTGAAACATACATTCACATTTATTTCATTATCATTTTCCTCCCCCCATTGCTTCTCATCTCATTTCAATTCATTATTATTATTTTAATCATTATTATTATTATTTTTATCATTATTATTATTTCCATATTAATATATCCAATATGCTCTAGTAGTATGAACTCCCAGTAATAATTGTATTATTATACTGCATATTCCATTTTTCTCTTTCAATGGTCCTGGTGACACAGCTTCACATTGGGATGTAGGAGGGTCCGCAGGAGCCAGGCACCTATCCTAAAGCTTTTGGAGGGTAGGCTCCTCCCCTACTGCATCCCAGACTCCTCAGTTCGTGTTAGGTGCCCACTGGAGTGGGTGCTATTCTAAAGGGCTGCCGGAGCAGCCGAAGGAGTAGAGTTAGTTAGGGTTTTTATTATTTTATTAACTTTTACACTAGCTAGGTAGGCACAGTGTGAGGATTCTCATTAGTGAATCCTCACACTGCTAGCGCAGCAGGAGCTGACAGAAGCGCGTCCTGTCAGCTCACTGTGCACATGGGAGACGCTGTCTGGCCTCCCTGTGCAGCGCTTACAGCTTCTTTTAAGAAGCTGCCTGGGCTCCGGAGCACTCTGAAACCGGCTTCACGCTAGGTGGGGATCATGGGGGACAGGCGCTCCGTGATGGCGGCGGCCATTTTATGCGGAGCTTACACACTGAGCTCCTGATATGAGAGGACAGCAGTGTTGTTACAGGTATGTTCCGAGTGGTCCCCAGCTGAGGGGGAGATACTGGAACTAGGAGATCCTACAATGGGAGCGGCTGTCTGGGGGTAGTTGGCGCCAAAAGTCACAGACCCCGCAGCAGCAGGGACTTGGTCCCTTCCCTCACTCTGTTTTGGCGCCATTCAGAACGCTTGCAGCGGAGCTGAGCTGGCTTACAGATCCTGACAGAGTGATTGGATTTCCTGGGCATCGCTTTCCCCATTCTGAAGACTACAGAAAGCTAAGTGAACTGAGTATATTGGTTCTGTATACAATGTCTGTACATTTAATGCTGTGACTGTGTTCATTGAGAACATCATGTCTGAGCAACAGTCTGTGGTTTTGGGGGAGGGAGCCTTAAATGCATTGAGCGCTTGCAGTGGTTGTACACTGAGATTTGTCCCTGAGCAGATAAGGGGGGCTTATGTATTTATTGCGCTGCTGTGAACCCCAGAGGGTGGTGCATCGGAGCTTGCGTGGGCTAAGCCCTGGGCAGGTCTGAAAATGCTTTGGTGCATTACTGGACAGGCAGAGTGATGGCTGGTAACTTCCCTAGACCATTGCCATTCTCTCAGCAGTCCCCTAGCTCTTTGCCTCGGACCCAGAGAGATCCTGACTTATTACAGGTCATGCAGGATACTGCTATGGGAATCAGCAGGTTTAAATTACTTGTTGGACAAGTTTTATGGTTATTCTGTGGGGACCCCTAAAAGGTCTTATTCAGTGCCATTATTAGCTGCTGATGAGGAAGGAGAGTACACAGACATACCAATCAGGGTGATGTTTCTGAAGAGTCCTCAGCCTCAGGGGTAGAGGATTTTATTACTGCTGTTAAACAGGCATTAAATTTGTCTGTGAAGGATAAACTCCTGCAAAGGTTGTTTTTTATGAGACAGCGTAAAGAAACTGATAGCTCCCTGCAAAGGGGCCTGGAAAACCCCTGATAAAAGGCTTCAGATACCTAAAAGATTTCTAAGCCTGTACCCCATGCCTGAGGCGCATGCTGATCTCTGGAAAAAAGTCCCAGTGGTAGATGCTTCTGTGGCACGTGTATCAAAGCCACAGGTGGAGCCACTGTGCTACCAGTACAAGGGGTTGCAGCGTTTAAGGACCCCGTAGACAAAAAGCTGGAGGGTAACCTCAAGGCAATATTTGAAGGGGTGGGATACACCCTACGCCCTCTGATTGCTTCAGCCTGGGTCTCTAAGGCCATGATCGTGTGGGCCAGAAATTTGTGCACTATTTTACACGCTGACCCTTGTGTGTTATTGCTTGCAGAGAAGCTTAAAAGCGGCTGCAGAGCATGTATTGGAGTCTGAGAGGAAGCTCTCAAAATGGCTGCCAGAGTTGCCACAGTGTCTGTAAATGCCAGGAGAGTGCTCTGGCTTAAGGCTTGGGAGGCAGAAAATGTGTCTAAGAAAGCCTTAGAGGCATTAGCTTTTAAAGGAAAGCTGTTATTTGCTTCTGAACTGGAAGAGATTATTAAGCAGGCCACAGGTGGCAAAAGTACTTTCCTGCCAGTCCCTGCAGCCAAGCAGACATCAAGGTTTTCTGCTTTCAGGCCGGCCTTGCGGCCCTCCCTTAGAGGAGGTGCGTCTTTTCGAGGGCAGCCCTTCAGGGTAAAGGTCCAAAAGTCTAAATTTGGTTCCTTTCATAAGAAACCAAACACAAAAGTAGAGGACAAACCCTCTGCATGACTGCCGAGGGTTTTGCCCGGCGGTGGTCAAGATGGGGGGACATCTGACACTGTTCAAAGACGCATGGGCATTGTTAGACCGGGATTCTTGGGTGTTAGAAATTTTAACCCAGGGTTACAGAATTCCCTTCAAAGGTCTTCTTCCAAGAAGATTCATTCCCACGCCAATACCAAAGGGGGCTCGGCTCCGTACAGCTCCCTTGGGAGCGGCTCATTCTCTTTTAGAGAAGGGTGTGGTGATCCCGGTCCCCAGAGCGGAGTGGAAAAAAGGCTTTTATTCCACTCTGTTTCTGGTGTCCAAACCAGACGGGTCTTTCAGACCGGTTCTCAATTTAAAGTCGTTAATTATCCATTTGTGGGTAGACCATTGCAAAATGGAGTTTCTACAGTCAGTGCTGTTAAGCTTGGACCAGGGAGAATTTTTGGCGTTCATGGATGTCCAGGACGCGTACCTTCATGTTCCTGTTCACCCAGGACATCAGGCTCTATTGAGGTTTGAGATAAGAGACCATGCACATTGCAATTCCAGGCGTTGCCCTTCGGCCTGGCCACAGCGCCAAGGGTATTCACCAAGATAATGTCTGTAATGGCGGCTGTGCTTCGACTGAGGGAAATCACGGTGATCCCATATTTGGACGACCTGCTGTTCAGAGCGGAGTCAGCAGACATGTTGAAGAGTCACTTGGCAGAAGCCATCGGGTTTTTTGCAGGCTCACGGCTGGCTGTTAAACTTACAAAAGTCTCAGTTGGTGCCGTCACAGAGACTCCAATTCTTGGGGGTCATTCTGGTTACCCATCTACATCGGGTATTTTTACCGGAGGCAAAGGCCAGGGATCTGGTTGCCTTAGTCCAGGAGATTCTCAGCTCTCGGAGCACATCAGTATGGAGGTGCCTCAAGCTGCTGGGGAAGATGGTGGCGTCTTTCGAGACGCGGCAGTTTGCCAGGTTCCACTCTCGGGTGTTCCAAGTGGAACATTTTGACGGCTTGGTCAGGAAACACACAGACCATCTAATCCGAACAGATAGTGCTGTCTTCGGAAACTCGAGCCTCCCTGAAATGGTGGACAGACGTGGACTCCCTTCAGTGGGGTCGGTCACTGCAGTCCTGGGCTGGCTGGTAGTCACTACCGACGCCAGTCTCAGGGGCTGGGGGGGGCAGTAGTCTTGGACCTGCGTCTGCAGGGCTTGTGGACTCCAGAGGAATCTGCCTTACCGATCAACATCTTGGAACTGAGAGCTGTGTGGAAAGTGATTTCTCTAGCGGGAGACAGGTTACAGAGGCTCCCTTTAAGTATTCAGACCGACAACGCCACAGCTGTGGCGTATCTGAATCACCAGGGAGGCACACGCAGCAAACTGGCCATGTGGGAGGTGTCCAGAATCCTCTTGTGGGCGGAACAGTATGTTCCAGCCTTATCAGCTATATTCATACCAGGAGTGGAGAATATAGAGGCAGACTTCCTGAGCAGGGAGGAGCTGAAGGATGGGGAATGGAGCCTAAATCCTCAGATATTTCATCAAATTACCTTGAAGTGGGGAAACCCCGGATGTGGACCTGATGGCATCCAGATTCAACCATCAGGTGCCCAGGTTTTATGCCAGGACGAGGGACCCACTGGCAGAAGCAGTGGATGCCATGACTATCCCCTGGGAGGGGAATCTTCTTTATGTTTTTCCCTAGTCCCAATGCTGGCGAGAGTGTTGAAAAGGATACAGGCCCAGGCAATTCCAGTGATATTAGTGGCCCCAGATTGGCCAAGGAGGTCCTGGTACTCGAGGCTTCAGAGATTGTCTGTGGACTCGTGGCGTCTACCTCTGAGGTCAGACCTTCTAAAACAAGGATCATCCAACCATCTGGATTCAGCTCGATTAATTTTGATGGCCTGGTTGTTGAAACCGCCATTTTGAGGAATAAAGGATTCTCAGAGGCAGTGATTAACACAATAATTAAAGCCATAAAGTCAGTGTCTTCTGCAAAATACTATAGGGTCTGGAAGACCTATATTCGATGGTGTGAAAGACAGAAGTCATACACATCACGCTTTAAATTGGCAAAATTGTTGGAGGTTTTGCAGGTTGGCTTTTCCTCCGGGTTTAAGCCTTCAGTCACTCAAGGTACAGATCTCGGCCTTGTCAATTTACTTCCAAAGAAGGATTGCATTGTTAACGGAAGTACAGAACTTCCTGCAGGGGGTGTCTCGATTGAAACCTCCCTACAAGCAACCAGTAGCACCATGGGATTTATCTCTGGTTCTGGAGTGCCTTCAAAAGGCACCTTTTGAACATTACGGTCGGCTGACCTTAGATTCCTTACATGGAAACTGGTATTTTTGTTGGCAGTGGCGTCTGAAAAAAGGGTATCGGAGTTGGGAGCCTTGTCCTGCAAGGCTCCCTTCCTTATATTTCATGATGATAGGGCGGTCCTTCGGACAGTACCCCAATTTTTACCAAAAGTAGTCTCTGCTTTTCATCTAAATCAGGAGTTAGTTCTGCCTGTTTCAACCCCCAGAGGGTTCAAGGAAAAGGGACAAATTGAGGAATTTGGATGTTGTGCGCGCCTTGCGCATTTATGTGGACAGAGTTAAAAGTGTCAGAAAGACTGATACTTTGCTTGTTTTGTATGATGTACATAATAATGGTTGGCCTGCTTCTAAGCAGACCGTTGCTAGGTGGTTGCGCTCTATTATAGCGTTTGCATATACTAAAGTTGGTAGGCCTGTGCCAGCCAGAATTAATGCGCATACCACCAGATCAGTCACCACCTCTTGGGCGGTTCGACATGGGGCAACAGCCGAGCAGGTTTGCAGGGCTGCCACTTGGTCTTCTGTTCATACTTTTGCCAAATCCGATAGGTTCCATGAGTTCGCGTCGGTGGACGCATCATTCGGGCGAGCAGTGATGAGAACTGCAGACCTGAGCGTACCCACCCAAAAGGACCGGCTCTGGAACGTCCCAATGTGAAGCTGTGTCACCAGGACCATTGAAAGAGAAAAAGGGATTTTTGTAAGAACTTACCGTTCGAATCCCTTTCTCTGATATGGTCCTGGTGACACAGCGATCCCTCCCTTACGCTCAGTAAGTATGCCAGTGTTCATGAGGTTTCATGTTATAATTGGTTGAAAAAGTTAAATTTAAAAATGTGCATATAATATATGCAGGCGTTGTACTGAGTTAATGTATTCCAGTGGCTTTGAAAGATTGAACTGAGGAGTCTGGGATGCAGTAGGGGAGGAGCCTACCCTCCAAAAGCTTTAGGATAGGTGCCTGGCTCCTGCGGACCCTCCTACATCCCAATGTGAAGCTGTGTCACCAGGACCATATCAGAGAAAGGGATTCGAACGGTAAGTTCTTACAAAAATCCCTTTATCATAAATAAAGAGATCAACAGTCCCACCTGAAGCTCTTATATTTATAAATCCATGTCTCCTTATATACCTGGAATAAAATCCCCCTTAAACGTATATTGAATGGCATGGAACGCATGACTTCCTGTATTGTGCGTTCCATACAGATACAGAGCGCTGACTTGGATGCTTCCTAGAATAAAATCCCCCTTATATGTATATTGAATGGTATGGAACGCATGACTTCCTGTAGTGTGCGTTCCATACAGATACAGGATGCTTCCTGCGTTCCAAGAGTCGCGTAATACGGCTATCAAACCGGAAGCTATATGTGACGCCGATCAGCGCGTCTTCCCTGGTCCACACCAGGTCTGATACTAGCGCTTCCCCCGCCCTGTGCTAGACAGATGCACTACTATCAAAACAGGAGGTGAACTATATAGTTGTGGCACAATAAAAATACACGCTGTATAGCTGATTAAAAAAGGCGCCAATACTATATGCGTTCCAACAACCGGAAATATGCATCCGGAGTGCGTTCCAAAGACAGGAAATGGATCATACTTGTATAAAAACGCAGTTCTATACCTCTAAAATCACTGTATATTCTCTAATAAAGTAGTATAAATGCTTATATATACCTGACAGGTCTGCCTCCTGTCAGAACCCATTCTTTAGATGAAATTGGTCAATTGGGTAATGTTTTTACTGTTGCACATTGCACTTCCTGTAATAGGGTATAAATAACCGGCCAAGCCATACAGCAGTATCCCTTTGAAAAAGTTACCAGTTAGGTAACGAAACGCGTCAGGATACATTGGTGTATTGGGACCTGAAGCTTTACAGCGGGACACTCCCACAATTGCCTTGCCTGGTACCACTTGTACCCAACTTCATTGCACCCCTACATTGGAAGAATCATGTTTGGGACACTATCACCAGCCTAATTGGGAAGCCGTTTATCCACCTGTGCAACCGTCATTCCAACTAACGGACAGTAAGCTCTGAGACACAGCGGCCGAATTCATCCCAGCATGGTCATGGACACCCATCCATTCGGATCCCCAATCAACTAAAGGGGTAACCAAGGGGCACCTTGAGATCTGGACTATTGGCAAGTAGGAGAACGCATAAATACTTAAGCTCGGTCCCATCTATACCATTTTATACAAATTGCTTTTATGGTAGAGATACCACTGTTCTTATTATTCACTGTATGAGCATAATCGATTATTGCTTCTTTCATATGTGCTTAAATAAATGTATTTTTATTGTGATACCCAATTGACCTAATCCAATTTTTTACCTAGCGCTCCACTTCTTGTTTTTCTTTTTTATTACGATGTGTACCCAGCCTGACATCAGCTGAGATGCAGAGAGTGATGGAGCAACATGCAGGGACCATGCTGCATGACATCCCGATGGATGGCACTGATGATCTGCCAACAGGGAGTGTGATATGCTGGTCTGATCCGCAGGACATGACAACATGCATGTACATACTATGTGATGATCTCTTTCATTCAGACACATGCATTTATAAATGTGTAACATGTTTATTATAATAATACTTTTATTTTTACAGCACATTTCTCCCACAGGACTCAGTCGATTTGCAGACATCAAAACTGGTACATTGTACAAAGGATTTAGAATTAGAGTTAGAAGAAACAACATACAGGAATAGTTAAAAATAACAAAAATCTAGGAAACACAGTAAAGGTGCATACACACTGTACAATTTTTTTTTGACCAATTTAGTTGAAAGACATTTCCCTTGAACCCAGTGTCCTGGACGAAAGATGTTGAGGACAGACGAAAGATCTAGCTACAGTTTATAGGCTCTTTTTGAAAGATACCCAAATTGAGCTCAGTTAACGAAAAACCTTGATGAACAACTGGCGGGTATGTGCATTATGATTCGTCGTTCATCGCAAACTCACAAAAAGATATTTTGACCAATTTCATCCAGAATGGCAGAAATGAACAAAATTGGTCAAAAAATTGTACAGTTTGTATGCACCTTTAGTATGATACTGGGCTGGTGCAGACCTTTTGGGGTACTACCATGGGCTGTTCATTTCACCCATAAAAAGGTACCAGGTGAGGCAGCAATTGGGTGGACTACGTAGGCAAGATACGGTCACTAAGTCTACAAGCTTTAGGTCGACATGCATGAAGGTCGACATGACTGAAGTTTGATATGGGTTAGGTCGGCAGGGTCATTAGGACGACATGGGGTTTTTCACTTTTTTTGAGCCGACATGTCCTGACAGGTGGTATTTCATGCCCTACCATCCACTAGAGCGTGGAGGGAGAATAAAATAGTATGCTCGAAGCATGGCGAGTGGACGCAGTGCTACATTTCAGTGTCCATGTCGACTGTGTCAACACATGGGACAATAAAAGTGAAAAACCTCATGTTGACCTTTGGACTGTCGACCTTCCCCATGTTGACCTAATGCTTCTGTTGACCTAACCCATGTCGACCTTCATGCATGTCCACCTAGTTGCTGTTTATCCAATGATCCATACCCATGTAGGCTTACCCTGGCTGGGATAGATTAATGATCGAAGAGATGACACAAATTGGATGTTGGTAGTTTCCTAATATTAATTGCTTTGCCTGCACGGTCTATTTTTGCTTGCGATGCCGACCTTGCGGGGCAGTGCATCGGTATCGCAAGCAGGGTTATCACTGTGTCATTTTTGCTAACTTTCCATGCGATTTTGACTATACAGACAAAACTGAAAGCCAAAGTCCCACTGTGTGTATGAATAACCTTCAGGTTATTCAACATAACCTTCAGGTACATGGATTTTTCATCCCATTCACAAGCATACCATGTGAGATAGCCATGTTGGGCTTACTTGGAAGGTTACAATGTAGTATGTTATCAGTGTTTCAATTCATTTGTTATATCAAATGTTTTCCCAGCACTTCAGTTACATTCAATTACTTGCTAATACTTTAGACACCAATCAAATGCTTCAGGACAAATATATACTGTACTGAAGATTGTTCAATATTTATGAGATCATTCCTTTTACAGCAAAGCATATACTGTATAAATATGCATTAGACTCCAGTGGATGGCATCCCACAATGTAGTGCAAAGCAATGCAATGCATTTACTTATACCCCTTTCAGACATACTACCTGGGATTTTAAACCCGGTTCAAAACTGGGCTTTTAAAAATCCCGGGTCCATTGCAGGTGCGCAGGACCTGGGATGTTAGTCGACTAAAATCCCGGGTAGAGCCATTCAAACATACGCTAGTCTAGGGATTGTGCACATGAAACATCCTTTGATTTTGGCTTATGTCTGAAAGGGGTATCATTTAAACAAATAAAGCAAAAAAGACCATATATACTATAAAATAATTGTATATTTACTTTAAAGATATATGCAATTAGATGAGTTTTATATGCATAAGCAACATCTGACAAATGAGCTGGTACAGTTGTTAAGTAATTTAAAGCACACACAATGATGCATGAAGATATTGATACACCCATAATGACAGAAATACACTAAACACTGGCACAAACTTCGACTGACACACACATCGCCCACACACAAGTTATTTACAGAGTAAAGCGTTTCCATGGAGCCCGGGGTTCTCTGCATTAATAGATTTATTTTAAATCTCCTGAAGACTTGCGGTACAAGTGGGGGTGGATATTGGCAGCTAGCCCCTCAGGGGCAACAAATCTAACACAGAACGATTACTACAGTTGCCTGTACGGATATGTTTTACAGCTTAGGTTTAAAAGCCTACTGCGGCACCCAAGATTGTCCTGTATTGGAATGCAGAAGTAACACACCTAAGAAGATTGCATGGTGTATATTTCTGATACTTTAAGATATCATTCCCTTTATGTTGTTAAAAAAATGATATGTGAACTTTAAAAAAAAATGATAATATGTGAACTTTTTACAATACTGTGAAAAAGCTTCTTACAAATAGTAGGTGAATTAACATGGTCCAATAAAATAGACTTTTCCTGTAATGCCTTTCACAGCTAAAAGTTTTGCACGACATTATTTTGCTAGTTTGTTAATTAATGTTAATACTCATCGCAGCTTTTACTTTTTCCACTCGAATTTGGCAATGATCCTGTCACCGGCGAGTGTCACGTACAAACAGCTCTGACAATTGAAGCCTTCTCCTGGTCCTGAAATTGGTGCATATGCCGTCTGCCTGTTTCCAGCACATACGCAGTCTATTGGCCTGGACCATAGAGTAATTACAGCCTCAGGCAAATGGAAACACTCCCTGCATTAAGGCTGTTGCCATGGAAACCCAGCATCTGGAATTTAAATAGTGCTGCCTTAAACCAGTGCTATATACACTGATAAATAGATGCAACCTGTAAACAACATTCACAAATGCCAAATCAGGGAACCACTAATGAGAACACTATCTAAGCCCCTGTATAGTCAGGTTCTGGATTAATAGATCTACTAGATAGACAGTCAAAGGTCAACCTGCAGAAAAAACTTCAGTGACAAAAGGTCAACATGCAAATCATCGACACGTGAAAAGGTGGACCTGAGTTCTTCACATGTTTTTTGTGTCCATTTTAACACCTGAGCACATATACCCCCAATTTGTAGCGCGCACCCTTCGGCATACTGGACCTTATTCTGGTTCGGGCGGCCAAACGTACGTACGTTCCGCATCACCGTACGTTTCCCATACGCGGACGGTGAGCGAAAGTCCACCCACAAAACATCCGCATACGGACGGCCACAAACACCGACAAAGGGGCGTGGTGTGCACTTGAGCGTACGCCACCGAACACGGACGGATCTCCTCTTAGACACCGACAACTGGCGTACAACAGTGTACGCCACCGTATACGGACGGGTCTCGTCCGTTTTCACACCGTCATCTTCCGGCTATCTGAGCGTTCGCCTCCTTGCACGGACGGGTCTCGCCTGTTTTCAATGGAAAACTCAGTGTATGTCACCGATCGTGAGAATGAGCGTACATCCGTGCACGCTGGCATACCCTTCACATATATGGCCCTGCTAATCTAGCCTTTCAACTATGATTAAGCCAATTAAATGAAGTATTCTAATTGTTCATCAATTATTTTCTATTACCTCAACTGTCTACCTTAATGAACAGCCTAATAAAAATACATTTTACCCCTCCTTACATGTATATTTATTATGTTCTAATGTTGCATTTTAATCACTATCTATGTGTCCCCACATTGCTGTTACTTTTAAATCAACTTATGTTGGTGTTAAAGTGAAAACGTTGACACATGTCGACTTGTGTAGATTGAGTGTGCTGCTGTTTAAAGTATATGAAAACACTTACTGAATGTGTGTAAATGGTTACAAAATAACTACCTTGCCATATATAAGCAGGTCTTAAAATGATTCTTACCTTAAATTAAACAAACCTTTACATGTAGAGAAGTGTAGAAAGATATGCTTCCAATGTGTTTGAGTGCTGTGTGTGGCTTGCAGGTAGTGAAATAATGGTTTGGACTTAATAGACTGCAGCATTGCTTATTACATTCAGGTGTATGTGTTTGACTAGGTAATTAGCAGAATAGCGTTAATTAGCAGACCCAGGTGTCCGCTCTCATGCGGTATCTGTAGGGGTGGTCTGGAGGTGTCGGTGGCGGCCGCCTGTTTTGTGTCCGAAATGCACGGTGCTTTCACCGATCGAGCGGTAGTAGCACCGTACATTTTTTGTGCACACCCCCGTGTACGCCCATGTTTACGCCCAGTTTTCCTCATTATTTCGGCCGCTCCCCTCAACACGCCCCTATGCCGCCCACAATGACCGTACTCTTGCGGACAGGTTTTTTCGCACGGAAAGACCCGTCCATGAGCGTTGTGAAGTCGCCGCGCCTGCGCATTGCGAAAGGTACGCATGCGCAGATCAAAAAAACCCAGATCCGCCGGCGTACGTTAATAACGTACAAACCAGAATAACCCCCACTATACCATTACCAATCAGAGTACAGCTGGATGGTAAAGCATAAAAAAAAACTCATGTCGACCATTTGATGTGTTGGCTATTTGCACGTTAACCTATTGACTGTCTATCTAGACATAGTACATCTATCAAGTGGATACCGTCTAGTCATATGTTATACCCATGCGCTAATTGAGTTGGTTCTGTTTGCCAACATTATGGCATATGAAAGACCCAGCACAGTAATAATCGGGCTGGGATGTTAAATCGTATTGTAGGAGCAGGGAATCCTGGGCAAAATGTATAGAGGAAATTACGTGAAGAACCTATTTCTTTTAGGTACCCTAAAGCCCCTCAGAGGGACCTTCACCAAAAAGTAAGCTGCATATGAAAATGTAGGTTTAAATACTGCTGTTGTAAAACATTTCTCAACATAGTAGTCAATTGTGTGGGTTAAGGAGAAGACCATAAGACTCAGATGCAGAATAAGAGAAGATAGTGCATTCAGAGGTGCATGCAATATAGATATTTGTATGTGCAAAATATCCTGTAACCTTAATGGCGCATGGTTTACACTAAGTGTTCACGCAAATACACAATTGCGTACAAGAGAGCTGGTTTCCGAACAGGAGAGGCAGAGTGATGGGAATTCCTGGGAGGTGGCCTGAAGAGAATATAATAGTAATAAAAAAAATCCTTCTTGTGGATGTTATAGGAGCCGAGGCGTGTCACTGCACCTGCCATGGAGCCTTATTCAGACCAGGTTGCAGGGCACATTTTGTTTGCAAAAGGACAAAACCATGTGCATTGCAGGTGGGGCAGATGTAACATGTGCAGAGAGTGTTAGATTTGGGTGGGGCTTGTTCAAACTAACATCTAAATTGCAGTGTAAAAATAAAGCAGCCATGTTTTTGTCCATTTGCAAACAAAATGTGCCCTGCGATCAGGTCTGAATTAGGCCCATAGTGTTGGTATAAGTGTAGACGGTGAATGTGATCATGGATTGTTTGGAACCATGGCGGGGTGCAGAATATGAACTTCTCAGTGCTTTTACATTTTAGTGCAAAGTCTGAAACTGGTGGACGCAGCAGGTGCAGCTCTGAATCAGGCCCAAAATGTGGTAATATAGGCTTAAACTATAACCTTTTAATACATACAACATTCTTCATAGGACAAATAGGTACACTTTTTATTTAAACAGTATAAACCAGTGACAATCCATGGGAAAACAATAAAAACTGCAATTTTACCAAATGTCCACTGAGAGGCAGCATAATCAAACACAGGACAAATAATTCGGCAAGAACTCCCACGGTTCACAGATTTCTTCAAAGTCTACAAAAACAGTGTACAGTGCAACATACGGTATTATGTAAAAAGGTAAACTTTTTCGTAAAGAACAGTGCTTTGATATGTATGAAATATCAACAGAACACACTCATCCTGAGCTATTTTTGATTTCACAAATCCCACTTCGTAATGTATATTTAAGCCTATTCTTTCACATTAAGAAAAATGTGGATATTTTTTAAATGCCGGCAGTTATTAAATGGCACTACATTGATGTATGACATTTATTCAAAGCTTTTGTCATCTTCAAATTTTCCGTATTTCTGAAACAGCTCTCTGCATGGCTGGTTAGCGAATGAGCACAAAAGCCAACTGATTTACTGAGAAGCACCAATGCTGGGGAAATGGCAGGGCTTCTCTCAGTGCTGCAGTGTTCTATTAATAGAACATGTGATTAGTAGGCATCGATGGCCCATGTCACATCGTACATTTCCCTACAAAGACCCAGGTAAGCGCAGTCACTTAATATATTGATCCGAGTTAGTGACCTGATGTGATCTGGTGCATTTATCAAGTATTAGCAAGTTGTCTGGAGGGTGTAGATCTGCAAGCTCAGTGTTGTTGCTGGGGTCTGCTGAGAGTTGCAGGGAAGGATAGTGGCATTCCTGAGATGCTTGTTAGGTTTTCTGTAAAAACAAGTAATTCTTTTCTTCTTATAGTTTTGCAGCGTTTTTTGGTTGCAAAGGTGTCAGCGTGGAGCAGCCATTTTGTGTCTTCATGTAAGAGCCTTTCACCATTTTTTGTTCAGGGATTAGGGGGACAAAACATGCCCAGCAAAGCCCTTGTGGGGAATTAAATTGTATTTTTAAGACTGTTCACTCTGCTGATCACATGGAATGCAATTTACGATTCACTTCTTCCACAGAGCATTGTGTAAAATGAGGTGTAAAAGCAGTAGGAGCGTGTATGTTGGCTCTCACCCAGTGAGAGAAGGACCCCTTGAATCTCACCAGTTACTGCATTCACTCGGTCTCCCCACGGTATGTTATGTTGGTAAAGGTTGATGTGGCTCCTTTGTAAAGCGGATTGTGTGCCTGAAAAAGCAATAATGTTAGTGAACGCTAGCATTAAACCATCTATGCAATATTATTCACATCCCATTATGTACCTCCCCAGAGATCCAATAATCCCACTATGCCAAATGTCCAGAGGCCCACAGGACAGAACAGGTGAATCTGCATCTTTAAAGGGGCATTAGTTTTCTTTCTAGATTTTGAATGGGTTTTCCAATCAAAAGCAATCCTGACAACCCCATTAAAATGTATATTTTACAGCTTCCGTAACATATCATTGGTGAGGAAATATCTTTTTCTGAGGAATACATCTACTGTAAACATAAACAAATGATACTAAGAGGGGTTAATTCATACTTGACTGCTAATGTAAAAATCTGCAGGGTGGACTGCATGGAGAAAGCCCCCGCCCAGGCAGAAAGAGAAGACGTCCCTTGCTAAATTGCGAGAGAATTGCATATGGATTGCTAATCACTTTCTCTAACTCCCCTGGAGCATGCGCAATGCATATGGCACGCATTGACAGTTGTTTGATAATTGCTTGATTTGCAAATTCTCTAATTAGCGGTCAAGTCTGAATTAGCCCAATAGTGTAGTATTTAAGTAACTGTGTAACACCAAGATGAAAAACTAAGAGACAGTGGGGCAGATTTATTAAGCTCAGTGAAGTGATAAAGTGTCTGGTTTTTATCACCAGCCAATCGGCTACTAACTGTGAAGCTACAGGCTTGGTTTGAAAAATGACAGGTAGGAGCTAGGGTGGCCAATCCCGGGATCGGGATCAGCAGGATCCCGGGATTTGGCATCTAAAACGCCAGGATTTCAATCTCGGTATTGGAGTTTCCAATCCCAGGATTTCAGGATTAGACTGCGCATGCGCAGTCTAATGCCGGGCAGCGTCTGAGCTGGTTCTCAGACGCTGCCCGGCTTCTTCCATCCCAGGTAGTGCGGCTCTGCGCAGCGTGATGACGTCAGAGGTCACGCTGCGCAGGCCACACAACAGCCTGACTCCTGTTCGCAGTGCACACCGCGCTGACCTCCTGCCGCCTCCGAGACCACCCACTGAGGCTGACCCCCGTACCATCGCCCGAGGTCCACCTGCCCAGGCTGCATCATTCCACCTACACGCCCAGGCTGCATCCGCCCAGCCACATCGCACCTGTAAGAAGATATGCGGGCGGCCGGGGCGGGTTTTTGCATTAGGGAAGCCAATCCTGGGATTGGGCATTTTACAATCCCGAATTCCGGGATTGAAAAAATGCCCCGGGATTGGCATCTCTAGTAGGAGCTGATTGGCTGGTGATAAAAAACAGACACTTTATCACTTCACCGAGCTTATTAAATTTGCCCCTGTGTTCCAGTACCATGGACATGTTTCCATTATGTAGATGTACATACAGTGTTAATAATCATACATCATGTGAATAGTGGACATCCACATTACGGCCCTTATTCTAGTTGGATCACTACCCTGCACGTTCGCACAGGGGAGCGATGTTTAGCGACTGTGCATGTGCATAAACATTTATTTGCATGTGCAGCTGGATTGTGGGAGTGGCCACATCGAATTGATTATTCGCCGGAAACTCGCACACAGCAGTGCGGGTGGCATCATTTTATGGTCATTCTCATGAAAATACTGGGCGTGCTTATGGAAACTCAACGGTGGTGCGGGGGGGGGGGGGGGGAGCTGACCGCTTACCGTACAGGGACCCGCAGATCTAAGACGCCACTCATGCGGGCGCCGGCAGCATTTAGAGGACCCGTAAAGCTGCAAATTTCACTGCTTTGCAGTTCAACCAGAATCCCCCCCTACATCCATTAAGTGACCATGCACTTTATCACACGTTTTAAACCCATCGATAAATTGTGTGAAAAGTATAATATCCTATCTGTTTTATCTCCGTATCCAATGCTAAATGAGGGCATACGGTGTATCGCATGTGATCCTGCTGTTGAGGGTATGCAATAGCCTGCAGTAATGTATGGGGCCTTATGGAACTGGCTCTAGAAAATCCCTATGGTAACCATAGGAAGTCAGCTAATGCTGGGCTCCATGGGGAGGCAATGTTCATGTGACTAATGAACATATGATTCTATTTAAGCTGTGGAATTTATAGAGAAGAACACTGACCAAAGATACGTGTGATGAATCAATATTGTTACTTTAGTAAGAGTATTCAATCATTTATGCAGTTTTAAAGAATTTTCTTTGTTGGGTCTGCCCACTATTCCCAAGCTGTAAGTGTACATTTAGTGGCATGCGAATGTGTTTTTTAAATTTTTTGTAAAAACACAGCCGAATTCAAGCGTATTTCCGAAGTCGGCAACTTAATGTATTGCAAACTGCGCTAAAAATCACACTTTTTGCCGCAAATTCGCACATTCTGAACTGGCGATTTTTCAACACACTTCGATTCACATCCAGATGTTTTACCATTAAAAATATAAAATTCTCAAATTTAATAGGATAAGACAGGAAAACGTTACCAAAAATCACCACACAAACAGACCAGGTTCCGATAGGCGATTTTGACAGAACCATAAACAGACCAGTGTGATCTGTGCATGGTTCTGTCCACAAAAAAAACAAGTCATATATAAAAATATATATATAAAAAAAACGGAGTAGGGTCCTCCCTACTGAGCATAACCAGCCCTGGGCTGAAAGAGCCGGTCCTGGTTTAACCCCCTGACAGGTCAGCCTGGGCAGGTATCCTGGGGAAGTGGAGACCCCCTCCAATGAAGGGGTCCCCCTCTTTCAGAACTTACCTGCCCAGGCTGAAGCCCGGTTCTGTCCCCAGTGCCCCTTGGGCGGTGGGCACCGGGCTGATGAAAAGATAGATGAAACTTTTGTAAATTGCTGTGGAACTATGAGTCCCAGCAAGCCTGCACCGCATGCAGGGACTTGGAGAACCACTAGTACCAGTATTGTGGGGCATTAAAGGGCTCACTGGAACTTGTAGTTCCACACTTGTACAAACACCTGCAGTTGTCGAAATTGATAACGCTGGTGTCCATTCACATGCTGTCACTACATTTCTTTTAGATTTCAGTGCCAATCGCCACTGTTATTTATCACTTCACCTGTGTTATACATGGGGGTAGCAGTATCCGTGTACATTATTCGCCCCACCCCCATATTGACACATCATGCATCTACTTGTGTGTGAGCGGCATTTTCAATTTTCACCTCCAACATGCCCTGAAGCAGCGGCTTACAAAAAAAGCGTTGCTTCTTAAAATAAGCCACTGGATTTTACCACTGTGGCAGTAATGCACTGATTATAATCTTACTCTATGGGCAGTAAAACACATACAGTAAAAGAATACAATGTATGTGAAAGCTGTAAATTCTTAAAGGTCCATACACACTGGGCGACAATGCCCACCGTATATGGACAGCGATGATGCCAATCATCGCTGCGGGGAAAGCCGCTCAGTGCATACACACTGAGTGGCATTCCCTCTGCCCGGTGCCGACGGAGGGGGGGGGACGGCGTTGCATAGCGGAGCGCTATGCAGAGCCGTCCTAAATGGCGCTTATCTGCTGGTATAACCAGCAGATGAGCGGCTTTCCCGGCGATGTTGCGGTCACCACCGGGCCATACACACTGGGCGGCTTTGAGCTGAAAGCCTCTCAAACCTCTTGTTTTGAGCGACTTTCAGCTCAAAGTCGCCCAGTGTGTATGGGCCTTAAGGGTGGGATGTATTAAAATACCTTCACGCCCCCCCCCCCCGCCGCGATGCTGCCGCATATGTACTAACATATGCGGCTGGCATCGCGGTGCGGTGACGGAGGCCCCCCGCGATACCTGGAATGTGGTGTGCGGGGGGTCTCCGTCACCTCCCAGCCGGCTCCTGCATCCCTCACGCGGCGTCACGCCGGGGACAGCTAAGCAAGCTGTCCCCGGTGCCTCCTCCTCCCCCCTGCAGCCGGAAGGACGTCCGGCTGCGTCACTAGGGGGAGGAGAGGTTTACCTTCCAGGGTCCAGGAGGACCCTTCAGGAAGGTAAGCCAGAGGGGGGGTCGGCGAGGCGGCGGGTTTGCGTCTGTGTCGGCGGCAGCGGGCGGCAAAAAGAAGCCCATAGGCTTCTATAGGGTATCGCCACCCAAAGGTGGCGATACCCTTCACTGCGGTATCATTTTTGATACATAGGAAAATGCGGTAAAACCGGGGTTTTACCGCATTTTCCATTTGATACATCTCGCCCTATATCTGATACCGGACATAAGGGTAGCTCAAATTTCCCCCAACATTTCTGTCATATATGATGGTTACAGGAGGACAAATATAACACTATCTTTGAAGAATAAAGGAAAAGTTCAGGATAATTATGAAAAGTTCAAGTGATGGAAGACAGCACTTTGACATTCTTCACTAAAGCTAATCATGGGCGTTTAGCCTTCAGCAAAAACTGCATTAATCATGCAAAGTGAATTTGCAGAGGGGACATAAGATTGTACTTTGGGGTGTGAGCTTACTTCCACACAGCACATAGAAATAAGCACAATGATGCCAAAAAAATGCTGCACTTTGCTATTTTGTGTCCCGTAAATGACTAGCAGTGTTCAACATACAGACACAGAGATGCACGCTTCAAGACACGATGTCAGTTATGTCCAGTATAAGCCTTTCTAGGATAGATTGACTATGACATTTGTTACTAACAGCCAAACAGAACTGTACAACGTCAACTGGCTGATGGTAGTTGCTGGACATGAGAGCTGACCATTTACCTATAAATACTGGCAAATGAGATTGCTGGAACTATACAGTACATACTTGTTGAATATGATCTCAAAGTAAGTATACACTGTAGCTGGCAAAACCGTTCTGGTTTTGTGCAAAAGACTGGTATGACCCCATGGACATCGCTAAGCAGTGGTCTTTCGCTGCTTAGCTAGCGGATTAACGCCACATGGACGAACAAGCGAATGTACATGAACACATCCCCTCACATGCAACCAAAGGGGAGAGAAGTCATTGGATGTTCGCCGACCATCCAATGATTTCTGTCCTCTTCAGAAATAAAAGTCAATCTAAACTGGCTTTTATTTTAGTTGATGTCCACCGAGGATGGGCCAGGCACTGATGTCATGTGACGTCAGTCGCCCACCTCCGGCACGCACGGTCCCACCCCATTCCCAGAGGAATGGCCAACATTTTCATGGGGACATCCATAAAATGCTGGGCGTTCCCCTGATGAGCCCTCCCCTACCCATGCAAACGCCTCGGCGTGTGTGGAACTCACCAAAGGCGTTTACATAGGGGGGCTGTACATGCGCATAATCGCGTATGCGCATGTTCAGTCCTCAAAGCATCACAAATTGAATTACCCCAAAAGTACCTTCCAGTCAGCCCCTAACTGCCATGCTACATGATGTGTTAAATTACAGTTGGGGACTGGTCAGTTGGTACTTTATCTCTATTCCAGGCTTAGTGCAGAGACCCCAGTGTGCCTTATATTACCATTGTGGGTTTGGCTTGGGTTATAGGTTGTCCTGATTCCATTAGATAATGTTAGTGGTAGAAGTATAGATTTAGCATACAGTGAGGGCTAGTAACAATGTGTTGTTGTTAATATAACAATTAACATACCTCCCAACTGGCAAAATTATTACAGGCAGTCATGTTAATTATGCGACTGTCCAGCTGTCCCACCCGTGGTTGGGATAGGTTGGCAGTTGGGAGTCCCCTGACACTCGCTACTTTGCTTAATAGAACAGTGGCGGTGAATAGGCGCATACACACAGCATCTATTCATGGGAGACAGAGCAACTGGGGAGGGGTCTCTGTACACTACCATAACAATAGTCAGGGGCGGATTGGGATGAAAATTCGTCCCGGGAACGGAAGAACGGAAGGGGGGGGGGGGGGGGGGGTCACAGAGTACAGCATCGCCCAAAACAAATATGGCCGCTGCATATGTAAATGTGATATATTCATATATGCGGCGGCCATATGTGTTTTGGTACCGTTTGTGACCAGGCTGCGGCCGCTTAGTTCCGGCAGCCCTGGAACCAAGGTAGGGACATCTGGTCCGGCCCACTGGGAAATGGCCCGGTTTCCCGGTGGGCCAATCCACCTCTGACAATAGTAGTGTACAGATCTTCATAGCCAGGTTTCATTTATTATCTACTTTAACATATCTTACCGTGTCCCACTTAGCCTTTGCTCTCTCCTCTTCAAATTTGGCAAATTCACGACGGTCATGGATAGTAATGAGCAGCTTCCAAATAAGTAGAGCCACCAGGCCTATTAGCAGAATGGCTCCCATGACAGACATTAAGACCACAAGGATGTCAGGACCCTGAGGGCATTCTGTGTGGAATAAACAAAATGTTATTTGAAGTAGATACAGAGGAGGTTCTGACAGTAGGTGACACTAAAGTTACTTATTAAATAAAACCAGTGTGCTGGGATTCATTCTATGTTGTTCTATGTTCTCTAGCATTGCATTGTTCTATGTTCTCAAGCATTGCATTTATCACTTTTACAGTCTCTTCAGGAGCCGGACTGCGCAGATGTGGTCTTGCCTGGTCACTCGCGGTGCCACAAAAGCTGCAGCATGACTGATACGCTGCTGACATTTGGGGACTGCGACAGGGAGCGTTCCAGAAAGTGGGTATGCCAGCTCCAGTGGCTGTTTCCTTGGGCACAGCTGCATTGGCAGTGTGATCATGTGTAACCTGGGAGTTAGGATGGCCGCACATTAGAACGATTTCAGGTCCGAAAGCACGATTTCGACGGGTGGGGGGAGATTCTCTAAACTGCAAATGCGGTAAAAACCCCGTTATCAGGGTTTTTACCGTATTTTGGGATGCTCTAAACATCCTCCGCTGAGTTACCGTGAAGGGGGGCATCGCCAGAAAAATCTGGCGATGCCCCATAGAAGCCTATGGGCTTCTACCGCAACCCACCGCCGCCCCCCGCCGCCATGCACCGACTCCCTCACCTTTGTCCGGGCAGCACAGTGCTGTGCTGCCCGGACCGGTGACCTCCTCCTCCCTGCATTGTGATCCTCTTCCAGGTGCAAGGAGTATGAGAGCCCATCGCAGCAGCAGCAGCGCTGAGTGAGGGAGGGAGGGAGGGGGGAGCCGCCGGGACCCGCTGACTCTCACTGCAAAGGACAGCTCTTAAAGCAAGAGCTGTCCTTTGCCATAATTATTGCATATGTTAGAGCATATGCGATAATTATGTAGGTGATGGGCGGCGAAGGGGGCGGAGCTGGGCTACGGATGTGAACATCCCGACCATGATCTGAAGATGCTACTAACGACGAGTATGCAGATCTTACGACAGATCTTATGTGAAAATACACACATAAGATCTATCATATCTCTGGGGAGTTCAAGGGAAATCATGACATGATCTGGATCTGATGCAGGTTGTTCTGATGTGTGGCCACCTTTACTCAGGTGTCAGATGTTCATGCATTTGATCTGATGCTGAGACTTTAGCAGATCACGGAACCTGGCAGTGTGCATCTATTTGCTTAAAGGTGCCTCCTAGAGCATTTTTCATAATTACCACAGCCGCAGCGACTCTCATCATTTAAAATTGAAGGTAAAGAGGATCTGATGGTACAACAGAGAGCAATTCTGAAGACAGAAAGCTTGATTATCATATATATCTGTGTGTCATTCCTAGACATACTGGGGAAAATTTACTAAAGGAAATTTGTAAAAAATAGGTGTATTTGTATCCAGAAATACACTTATTTTTGACATTTACCATCCCGAAAATATGGCTATTCGTATTGATAGCACATCAATACTACTACGAATTGCCGTATTTTTGGGATAGTAAATGTCAAAAATAAGTGTATTTCTGGATACAAATACACCTATTTTTACACCTATTTTTTTACAAATTTCCTTTAGTAAATTTCCCCCACTGTCTTATAAGTAGCCCATGGAGTCAAGGGATGATATACTATTTGTATCTACAGACACATGCACAAAGAGATCAAAGTCCTTTGTCCTACTAAATGATGTCATTAGGTTATATTATGTGTAAATGTTGTACTCTGCAGAAGAATGAACTGGGGGCACTGTCAGGGACATTACTTTAAAATATCTACTGGGATAGAATGTCAGTCAGGAACTGGGAGCTGCCAGTTTGAGTAAGAAATGTAAACCTTTAGCAAATAATGTCATTTAAACAGGATACACAAAAGAAAAGTGAACAGTGGATGACTTTTATTAGTTGAGGGTCTAAGCCGGTCCGAGCACTACCTTTTCACTGACTATATATATATATATATATATATATATATATATATATATATATATATATATATATATATATATATATATATAAACGGTACTCTTTACCTAGAAGGGCGCCAGCGATTGAAATCGCGGTCATCGGGGGTAAAAATCGCGGTCATCGCGGGTAAATCGGGATGGCCGCGATGCCCGCGATGACCGCGATTTTCCCATAGGAAACAATGTTAAAAAGGCTGATTGACCGCGATTTGACTGTTAAATGCCTCAATGGACCCGATTTGGCCCTAGGAATCAATGTTAAATGGGCCACAGAGCCCAAATAAGCACAATTAACCCTTAAATGTCCCCCCCAATTTTTAACGCCACCCCACGATCCACGCGAACCCGAAGCGTGGCGAGCGCTGCGAGCCCGCGAGGGGCGGCGGTACGCGTCCTCCGACCTTTTCATGCCCTACTATCCACTAGGGCGTGGAGTGAGAATATAATAGTGTGGCGAGCGCAGCGAGCCACCGAGCCCGAAGCGTGGCGAGCCCCGCGAGGGGACGCGGATACCTTCACAGGTAGACGCGTCCCCTCGCGGGCTTCACAGGTGTCCGTGGCGACGCCGACACCTGTGAAGCCCGCGAGGGGACGCGTCTACCTGTGAAGGTATCCGCGTCCCCTCGCGGGGCTCGCTGCGCTCGCCACACTATTATATTCTCACTCCACGCCCTAGTGGATAGTAGGGCATGAAAAGGTCGGAGGACGCGTACCGCCGCCCCTCGCGGGCTCGCTGCGCTCGCTGCGCTCGCCACGCTTCGGGTTCGCGTGGATCGTGGGGTGGCGTTAAAAATTTGGGGGGACATTTAAGGGTTAATGGGCTCTGTGGCCCATTTAACATTGATTTCTATGGCCAAATCGGGTCCATTGAGCCATTTAACAGTAAAATCGGGTCCATCGCGCCTTTTAACATTGATTCCTATGGGAAATCGGGAGCATCGCGTCGCGGGCATCGCGGGTACATTTATGGCCGGCCGCGACGCGACCGACACGATTTCCATGTTTAACATGGGTTTCAATGGGAAATCGCGGGCATCGCGTCGGTCGCGTCGCGGCCAGACATAAATGTACCCGCGATGCCCGCGACGGGCGCCCTTCTAGGTAAAGAGTACCATATAAACTTGTATGTTTGGCCGGGCACGACCTCCAAATAAACTGCTGGTTGGTTGCCTTCGTCCTTTTAATGTAGACTTCTGTGGGGTAATGACGCGGCACTCCAAACTTGTAAATTTCCAATTTCTTTATTGAGACAAACAGCAACGTTTCAATGCAGGTGCATTTTCATCAGGCTGATGAAAATGCACCTGCATTGAAACGTTGCTGTTTGTCTCAATAAAGAAATTGGAAATTTACAAGTTTGGAGTGCCGCGTCATTACCCCACAGAAGTCTATATATATATATATATATATATATATATATATATTGTGTGATTTCACTTTGCACATGTTCATAAAGCAAACCCACACATATGTGCCTATACCCTATATACAATCCCACATGCGTTTTGTGTGTATAAAGTTTTGCATCTGGAGAGGCGGAACAAGAATGTGAAGGGACTTTCTCAGGTAGACAGTTCAGTATGGATGTTTATGCAAATGTATTGCTCATGGAGACTGATAATAATTGTATGTATATATAGCTCTTTGCGAGGTCTATCTTTTATACACCTCCAAAGTAATAGGCAAGGCGTGGCCAAGGCTGGGAGGCATGGCCAGCGTTTCTTAGAGGGCACCAGTATGGGGACTGGTGGAGCGACGGCAGCAGGCATGTGGATTGTCTGTCTCTCTTCACAATGCAGCACACAACAGTCATTTCTGTCTCTCTCCACTGTCTACAACTGAGAAGGAGGGGGTGGCAGCGGGACACAGGACACTCCAGGGCGCCACTAGTTATACAGCAGATACAAGTACACACTGATGATGATTTGTAGTAAACTAGGGGATACATATATAAAGTAGTGGAAAGAGTGGGGGAGTTGCTCATGGTAACCATTCAGCATTGAGTAACATTTATCAAGAGAATTCTATAAAATTATAGGTATCAGATGATTGGTTACCAATGGCAACTTCTACATTGGCTTACTTCTCCACTCTTTTCAAAGATTCACACATCTATCCTTAAATGTGGGTAGGCCCCCCTCCTCTTGACCAACGTGCAGGAAATGGTTGATATATCAGTCACTGCTGCAGTGAAAGGGTTAAACAGGGGTTTTAAGAAATGTAATTTAATGCGTCTGTGGTGCAAAACCTTCATGTAGCAGCATTTGAACATGTCTGACAGATGCAGCACTACAGGAGTTACAGGAACTGCAGCCAAGGTTATATAGAATGTATTTAATGTTCAGAATATTAATAAAAATGTATTTATTTAAAGCAGTAAAGGTAGAGATTCTTGATTTTTAATCTGACAGATGCAGCGCTCTTATGGAAATGGAAAAATGAGTGGGATGTTTTTACACAAAAATTGGAACATTACATAAAGCATTTCTAAGAAGACAACAATATAATATTTAATATAGTTTTTTGAATCCTCTTATGAACTACCGTTTTTCTCCTTCTTGAGCCTCTCAGGATGGACAACGGGGATGCCGGGGAACCAGGTGAGTACAGAAAACAAAAAATACTGAGCGATGAGATGGCGCATCTTAAGGTGCCCACAGACGCATCGATCCCGGCGTGCGTTCTGTGCTTAACTAGCACACATAGCATTGCATCGTATGCCTTGTGCATGCGATGTGCATGCGATGCGATGCTATGCGATAAAAAGCTAGTACAAAAAGTATGTGCAGCACATACTTTTTGTACTGTGCGATGAGGTGCCGCGGGAGTGCGCACCCCATCGCATAGCATCGCACCGCCGGGATCGGTGCGTGTGTGGGCACCATTGGTCGCATTTTTCATGGTCCAATTTGGTGCGATTTAAAGATCGATAAGTGAGGACACATCTGTAAATGAATTATATTCTCTCATCTACAGTATTTTACATCTAACATGATTCTGCACACTATCTGAATACCAGGAAGTGAGATCATGCCAGGAGAATTTTTATGTGTACCAATGCAGTACTAATGGAACCATTGTTTATATATAAACACAAGCTTTGGAATCCACCCAAATCTCACTTTAAAGGCAATGCTAGTTACCAGAGAGTTAATATCAGTTAATATTTGTGATTCTCGGTGGTTTCAGAGGAAATGTGTGATACGTATCACAGCTTGTTAGAAGGCTACAAGAATTCCTGTCAAGTTAATGTTTTTCTCCTGCACATACCAGTTTCTAGGACATGTTACTGAAAGTTGACGTGGGCGTTGCATGTTATTAACGACATATTTATTTCAGGGCAGAACATTGCCAGAGAAATCCACATGGTGGACTTTTAGACTGTTACTGCTAATCAGTATACTTTGGCTGTAGTAAGAATGACTGACTGTCTGAAAATGTAATGTAAATTTAGCACTTTGCTTTTCTGAAAGGAAATACCACCTTTTATGAAAACATTATATATTTTAGTACAATCAAAGCTGAGGCAACTCCAATAATAGCACAGTGGATGCACCCACACTGTGGGTACATGTATTTTATTGGGCTAATGCAGGAGTCAGGGCACTTTTTTACCTTTTACCCCAAAATATATTTAGATACGCTGACGTGACATCCAGGCAACTATTAGTGTCAGTATTTCAAGATGATATGGTGACAGTCTGTGCAAACTTTTTCTTTAGACTAGAGATGGGTATACCCTGACAGGAGCCTGGAAGTAAGTAATTTTAATTTATATAGAGCACTTTCTCCAACAGGACTGATACCAGGCAAAGAAACCTGGCACTGCAGCGGCAGTACAAACTGCGCACTGCCGAGATGGTGCAGCAAATATTCAACTCTACTGAAGAAGCGGGCGGACTTGGAGGCGGGTCCTTGTACACTACAGGTCCTTGTACACTACAGTACTGTAACACACACAGCCAGGCATGCATATATAATCTATATATAGATTCTATATGCAATGCAATGAAATTAAATTCCTGTGGGTAATGGACAGTCTCGTGACCGTCTATTACTCCCAGGAATTTCATTTTTACCCCATTTGGGGTAATTTACCCCTGTTCCCTGACCACTAGTACGAATTGCACAACTCCTACCCCAGCCATTTGTTTCTGTAACACATCTTTGCTTTTTTCCCCAAATATGTTCCAGTTACAATAATCTGGGTTGAATTAAATGTTGGTAAATATGTTCCTCACAGGTTATTATATTTAGCAATAGACAGAAAATGAACATAATGTACAAATATAAAAAAGTGGAAAAACATAAATAAAATTGCTGCAGTCGGCAGCTATGTTGTTACCTCTTGCTGGTCAGTGATAACATCCTACCCAGACACAATAATCCTACCCCGATATTTTTGATGTGGTTCCAAATAATCCTCTCCCCAGAACATGTATCTCTCCATGGTTTCCTGCCCCTACTGTGACTCATGTGCACAGAAAATGGTACAGCCCTTAAGGGGCATCCACATCTGTCTAGATCGTTTAGAAATTAATTTTAAAAAATCGTTCTATGTGTATTCCCCATAGCGATAGCGTTGCATGTTCCCACTTGTCGCTATCGCCGGCTCAGATCTTGTGTGCATGCAGGCAAAATCTAGTTAGATAGCACAGATCGCTTAGCATACATCATAATGTATGTAACAGGCGATCTAGACACCGGGAAGGTCAAGGGAAATTGCCTACCCTAGATTGCTTAGCACAAAAAGGTTAGCACACATCTCAATGTGTGTATGCCCATTAACTTAGCCCATGTTTTTAAAATATGTAAAAAAAAAAAACAATCAAAGATCATATGGCAGTGTTTCATTGGAACTAGAAGTTGTGAGACCACTGTTCGATTCTTACCTGCTTCATTAATGACATATAACACAGACTTCCCACTGGTGTCCTCATGGTACTGAAACCTGACCACACAGTCATTCTCATCCTTATAAGTGCAATTCACAGCATTCTTCCCATTATCACCTGAGGAGGAAATTGACAATTAGTGCCAACACAAATTAAATCTTTACCCTTGCATCACACCATACCTCATTTCAGGCCAACATCCCAACCCACACCTAACTTTAGCCAGTGTGACAACACATGCATTACTGCAGCCCAGTGTCCCAGTCTATACCCATACCTCCCAACTGTCACGATTACAGCGGGACAGTCCCGATTTTCGGGTCCTGTCCCACCCGCGGCAGGCATTGTCCCGCTGCGGGGGGTGGCAGTTGGGAGACCCCCCAATCTAGTAGAATAGACGCTGTGCGCATGCGCACAGCGTCTATTCTCGTATGAAAATGAGGTCGCGGCTAATTAGCATAAGCCGCAACCTCATTTGCATACGGGAGGTATGTATTCCTCAACTTATCCCAGCATCACATTCCACACCACACTTTAACTAGAGATGTGCAGGCTCTGATTTACTCTGATTTCAAAGCAGGATCTTATTGGCTATCAACTGTCAACAACTGTCATGTGATTTGGGATAGTCAATAAGATTCTGCTTTGAAATCAGAGTAAATCAGAACCTGCACATCTCTAACTTTAACCCACACCTCACTTCTGCCCAGTGTCACAACCTATACATCACTTCATCCCAGCAGCGTTACAACCCATGCCTCACTTCATCCCAGTGTCACAAGCCACACCTCACTTCTGCCCAGTGTGGCTACCCATACCTTACTGAAGTCCGGTATTACAACCCATACCTTACTGCAGCAAAGTGTCAAAACCTAGACCTCACATCAATTCCGCATCGTAACCCACAGCTGACAATAGCCGAGAGTCACAATCCACGCCTCAATTTAGCCAAGTTCATACATCATTTCAGACCAGCCTGACTACCCATACCTTATGGAAAACTGGTATCAGTGTGTAGGCAATGGCATAGTTTGGGTGGGCATGGAAAGGACTTGATATAATTTTTTTTTTTTGCTTTTTTTTTTTTAAATATACTTTACTTGCCTAGCTCTTTCACAGACTCAATTTCATCTCGACAAATCCTCTTGCACAAGGACTGCTCAATCCATGGGCCCCGTTCAAACTTCTTGCACTCTACACAGTCCCTGTGTTAAAATGAGAGATAAAGGGTCATACTGTATATCAAAAATACAAAAGAAGAGCTGAGGTTTATACAGAGTAATAAAGAATTAAAAAGAGCCACTTCCTACATGTCAGGAACGTAATAGAGGAAAAACCCCGTAACTCACTTCTTAAAGGTACAAGCATCTGGACAAGTTGGACACTTCTCACACGTGTCTCCATATGAACCAGGCTGGGTGCAGTCACATTTCCCACAGACACACTGTCCCCTTCCACTGCACAAGAACCCACTGCTGGACATACATGTGTCTGTGCGCGTGGTGCAGTTGCACTCATTTCCTGTCCAGTCAGAATCACAAATGCAATCTCCACAGTTACACTGTCCATGTCCTGGTGGGTAAAAAAAAAAAAAGGTTAATAAAGAGATGATCTTATGTGTATTTGTCATTCTAACAGAGGTTCCTTATTATAATTCTATATGTAAAGCAGCATACAGTGTATATGATCAAGAGTACTATCCGGATATGCAGCCGACTAATTCATAATTATTTGTGTACTCGAAGATATACAAATATCCTTAATGAAATTACAAAATAAGTTTGTATGGGATTTTTAGACTGCATTTACAACTTATGCAACAATGCAGTAAACACCTTCTTAAAGAAAAATTGCTTTATTTACAGCATCTCCGCGAGATAGACGTAAAGGCCCCCATACACTACTGCAACTGATACTCTTGAGCTGCCCGGCAACTTCCAGGGTGGTAGGATCGAATGCGGACATTTTGCATGCAATATGTCGCATGTGATCCAACCAAGGCTCCAAGTCTGATATATATAGTGCAGTACTAGTGATCGATGCGCATCGGATTGGATCTAAAACATTTCACACTTTTCACCCGATTTCTTGGCCCGATGCATCGGAATCGGGTGAAATCGGCAAAAACTGCATACGTGTATGGCCAGCTTTAGAATTTAGGGCATAATTCAGACTTGATCGCTGGACAAATATATTCTCACAATGTACAAAGCCATGTGCTCCGCAGGTGGGGCAACTGTAACGTGCTTTTTGCAGTCCTGCGATTGGGTCTCAATCAGAGCCATAGAGCAAAACAACAAACAAGAGTATGTCAACAGGCCACAGAAGTAATATGCAAAAGCATACACAGAGATGATAAATATAAACAAATGCATGAAAATGAAGGATAGTACATATGAAAAGACAGACACATTATTTGAAATGATTGTTTCCCCTTGTCAGATGTCAAATATGGTGAATAATCATTAATCACCTGCACATGACTAACAGTATCCACAAACCAGCATGAGTCGTCACTCCACAGAACATGTCTCCCCTGCTCCAGGGCCGGTGCAAGGCTTCTCAGCACCCTAGGCAAAACTTCAACCTACTCCCCCCCCCCCCCCCCCCAATTTTTTTTTAGATCATGTGGTCATCCAATCCCCGTGACACCCCCCCCCCCCCCCCGCCTTCGGGAAGGTGGCCAAGTACCCTGCTTTTCCTGGAGGTCCTCTACACCCTCCCCTTTGCCACCCACAACAGAGTACAAGGAGGAGGGGGGAGCAATGTAGGAAGTATGACTCAAGGGAAAGTATAGAGGTGAGGTCTTAGAAGTTCCACAGCCGCCACCTGCATTAAGTACCTCATAGACATCCTTGATTTTTTGATTTGTAGACTTGGTGGCGCCCCCCCAGATCCTGGCGCCCTAGGCAGCTGCCTAAAGCTGCCTAGTGGTAGAGCCGGCCCTGCCCTGCTCCAAAGTCCAGTGTTGGTGTGCTATACACCACTCCATCTGAGGCTTGGCATTGGACTTGGTGATGTAAGGCTTGCATGCAGCCGCTCGCCCATGGAAACCCATTCCATTAAGCTCCTGCTGCATAGTTTTTGTGCTTACATTAATGCTTGAGGAATGCTGGAAGTCTTTGGCTATGGAATAAGCACAACGTTGGCAACCTTTATGCACCATGGACCTTAGCAGTCGTTGTCCCCACTCCGTGAGTTTACATGGTCATGTGGCTGAGTTTCTGTTGTTTATTTATTTATTTTATTAAGTTTCTTATATAGCGCACACATATTCCGTAGCGCTTTACAGAGTATAATTGAACATTCACATCAGTCCCTGCCCCAGTGGAGCTTACAATCTATATTCCCTACCACATGTACACACACAGACATTCTAGGGTTAATTTTTGTTGGAAGCCAATTAACCTACCAGTATATTTTTGGAATGTGGGAGGAAACTGGAGTACCCGGAGTAAACCCACGCAAACACGGGGAGAACATACAAGCTCCGCACAGTTAGTGCCATGGTGGGAAACGAACCCATGACCTCAGTGCTGTGAGGCAGTAATGCTAACCATTACACCCTCCGTGATGCCCTTAATTGTTCCTTAATGCTTCCACATTCTAATAATATCTCTTAAGGTGCATCTACACTACACGATATCATTAACGGACGACATTGTTAATGACTCTGCTCTTGAACTGCCTATCTTCCTGGACTAATGATATAGTGTATACACACTGAACAATGTCGTCTCATCTCCTGATGAGAGTCAAAATTTGAGTGCATGTACTGAGGACAGGGGGTGCTAATGGCCAGCACATATAATTAATGATTATTGTACAGTGTGTGCGCACTTTTTTATTTTACAGTTGACCATTGGAATACCTAGCAGGGATGAAATATCACAAATCCTCTTATTCCAAAGGTGGCATCCTAACACAGTCCCAAGCTTAAAGTCACGGAGCTCTTCAGAACACACCATGTTGTATCACTAACATTTGCAAATGGAGACAGCATGGCTAGGTGCTTGATTGTATACACCTGCGGCAATGGGTCTGAATGAAACACCTGAAATCAGTCATTAACAGGTGTGACCAAATAGTTTTGTCCATACAGTGTATATGGTATAAACATGAAATCTGCCATGGTCAGGAGTTTCTGATAGAGAAGTGAAATCTGAGGGGCTTGATAGACCAAGGAAGACCGAGTAGGGAAGAATCAGTGTGTTTATTTTATTTATTTACAGTTTCTTATATAGCGTAGCAGATTCCCTTGCGCTTTAATTGTATACTGATCCAATGAAGGAACGCAGCTTCAGGCCTGAACCCCAGAATTCTGAATCTTGAACCTTCAGCTAAAAACTCAGGTAACTGAACTAAAGGAAACTCTGCCAACTGTAACTAGACTGGAATCCAGTGGCATGCGGTGAGCAGAGGTTATGACTATATAAACATATCTCCCAACTGTCCTGAGTACAGAGGGACAGTCCGCTAATTGGAGATTGTCCCACCAGGAGTATATAATGCTGCACCTGTGTATAATGCATGAATACTAGGGCTCATATATTGTGTGTAAATCTGGCTCTGGTAGTAGCCAGTGCCTCATGAGACATTTAGCACACTGCATGTCCCTGCTGGAATCTGATAAACTGCGCACTTCTCAGGAACCCAGGCTGGGCAGCTGAGATATTAATCAACATAACCAGGAGTACAAAGTAACACCATCGATGGGACCACCGATGATACAATGAATACTGGGCCTGTTTCAGAGATGTACACTAATCCGATGGTTAGTGGGATGGATGTGTACAGTGCATGTGCAGCCCTCCATCTGTGAGTCCACTTGCAGATTCCCCAAGCTGCAGCATGTCAATGAAGGGAGCGGATGAAGGGACGTATCAGTTCAGTGGTTCTGGAAATGGGGATGTGACACCCCCATTGTGTGAGAGGGAAGAGGCCAGAAAGCAGCCAGACTGAGTACGCAGCCTGGCAAATCTAAGCCTATGGATGTGATGAGCAAGATGATGATCCAAGGCAGCATCTATTGATGCTCTACTTGGTTTGCAAATGCATTTGCACTTTGGTGGAAACAAAGCCGCTTGTGTGCATCTCTGAATCAGGCCCAGTCGCAGCTTACAGAGCCCCAGAGGGGTGTACACACAGGCTGCAGCTGGGCAACTTTGACTAAGGTCAAAATCGCCCAGTCGCTGCGAGGGAGAACTTGGGGCACATGAGAACATACAAACCCCACACAGATAGTGTCAGTAATTAAATACATGAGTATACAGCTGTGAAGTAGTAATACTAACAACTGTGCCGCCATGAAGATTGTGCTAGGTCTATCTACCTACCTAATCACCTACTCATTTTTGTGTTTCCACTTTTGAAAAAAAAAAATATTACTGGTAAAGCACAACTATAGATTGCTTTTCTTGAGGCTATGGAAACTTGAGTAAAGCATGTTTTTGTTGTAACGAAGCATAGGGCAGCATAGGTTGTTTGCCCAGAGGCTCCTATGTACAGATTCAACAATAAGAAGTACATTTACTAAAGGTGCCCATACACGCTGCGATTATCAAATGCGTTTTGAACTTTTAAAGTTCAAAACGCATCGCATTGGATAGAATCGCAACGTGTACCTGCGGGGATGTGATGGAATGCGATGTGCGTCCCCAACGGGTACAATATTGTATAGCACAAAAAAGTATCTGCAGGCAGTACTTTTTGTGCTACATTGCATCGCATCGCATCACTTTTGTAGTACATGCGATGCGATGTGATGTGATGCGATGTACATTATTTAACTATAAACTTAAAAAAAAATGCTAAAATCGCATCGCACCCACACAGTACAGTAGATCGTAACGCATCGCATCCCCCTTCAAGTGCCAAAATCGCACGGCACAAATGAAGTACAAAACGCACAGCACACATATCGGCACGTGTATGGGCACCTTAAGATGGGAGTTCAACTAAAGATGGGATGTTTCCCATAGCAACAAATCAAATTCTATTCATTATCTTCTAGAAGGTGCTAAATAAATACGGTAAGTAGAATCTGATTGGTTGCTATGGGCAACATCCCATCTTCAATAAAACTCCCATCTTAATAAATTTACCCCTAATAATCTAAAAGATAAAACTAGAGTAATTTGTTCCCCCTACTAATGGTCTTATTTTGTTAATTTCTCATCTTATACCATTTACATTGAGATAACACAAATTTAACAAAGATGTACGCAGTTTAGGCCCTCAGCTAATCTGGCTACAGTGCTCAGCTCTAACAGAACAACTACTGTAGCCAGAGGTGTAACTCTGTGAAGCAATGGAGTCATGTGTTGCCGGGCTCCTGCTCCCAAGGGGGCACCTCTCCCGTCCTGTGAGTTTGAATCAGTTAATTGAAAGCCGTTGATATCGCTTCTGTGGCTGACTTCACTTGTAACATAATTTTTGGTCTCACACACTGTGTTAGAGCTCATGACCTGTCTTACTGGGGACAGACACCTTACTGATTGAGCTATTTGGGGGGCACCAATATTTATTTTGCCTCCAGGCAACTGGGACAAACTTACGCCACTGACTGTAGCACTGGCCTGGACACACAGGAGACGATAAGTGGTCCTACCCGGTGGATCAGACCGACATATTTGGCATATTGTCTAGAGGGTACCCACTATGTTGCTGACAATGAAGGGCCGATGGCAGACATCAGTAGCAGGGATGCAGCATGGCCCACGCCCCTGGTCTATTGTTGCCGTGTCTCATTGCAAAATACATACATCATGTATTGTGTACCAAGATAGATGAAAAACAAGTAGCAAAAGTCCCTTTCTACAAGTTTAAACATAATCAACTGAAGAAAAAAGTTATTTTTTTTTTAAATACAGCAAACTGATTTCATGCATGATCAAAGGTCACTTTAAAAGGTCAAAATAAAAAGACTCCAATAATATGTGTCTATAGGTGTGCAGGTCAGCACAAGCTCTACATTCCTGACATAACCCAGGAGATCTGTGTGATGGGCTTGCTGCAGACACACCTTGCTCAACGGATTCCCTGATATCATTCCACAGTAAAAAGAATACTATACTGCAATAGTAGATTATTCATTGCTGTACTTCATTTTTGTCCCGCAAATTTAATGCTGGAAAATGTTTCTAAATACATTTAAATCCCAAAAATAAAAAATTGGACAGCCTGTAAAGGAAAAAGTTATGGGCCCTACACATGTACCAACGTGTGTAGGGAGTGTTCTGAGCGATGCTGTGTGCTGAGCGAGGAGTCAGGGGCAGTGTTCTCCGTTGAGAACACTGGCCGCAACTGATTAATAACCTGCGGGCACAGCCATGGGGCTGCGCATATAAATTGCGGTGTTTTTTTTTACCATGCTTTTGCTGCCATTACCCTCTACACCAGTGATTTTCAACCTTTTTACCTTGCGGCACACTAAATAAGATTTTAAAATTGGCAAGGCACACCATGAGATCCCCACAGGGCAAAACACATTGGCCCACACAGGAAAATACAACCTATTGGCCCCCATATAAAAAACAATCACACTGGTCCCCACAGGTAACAAAAATAAAGTACATTGGCCCTTTACATGAAAAGAAGAGACCAGTAAATAACAGTTAAACTCGTGGTGGCTGTACAGTATATTGGTTTGGGCATCACTAGATCTGGAGGCACACTTGAGAACAGCTCAAGGCACACTAGTGTGCCACGGCACAGTGGTTGAAATACAACGCTCTACACAAAGGAGGTCATTCTGGGTATCACGGACCACTGGGAAACGGTGAGTGATGTCTTGTTACTACACGTGCTCAAAAACATTTATGGGAATGTGCAGCCGCTTGGTGCAGGCAGACAGATGTTATTTATATGCATGCAGGTAACATGGTTGCTGCAACAGGGTGCAGTGTCCCTGTCATCCTCTACGTCACTCACTTCCTCCCCCTGTCATAAATTCCCTGGTGTCACCCACTGCCTCCCCATCACCCATTCCCTGGTATATCCACTGCCTCTCACTGTCACCCTCTTCTGTCCCTGTAAAGTCACATGAGGCCATGCCCACTTTTCCAGAGCACTTTCAGCATATGCAGATAACTCCCGTCTACTGTCCTCAGGAAGTGGGAAGGCAGCAGACTCGGGTCCCACCTGGCCCCAGGGAATTACAATCCGCTCCCCTTCCCTCTCGATGCCACTGACTATTTAAAATAACCCTTTTAGACAATCTGTTAACACAATCTCCACCCACAAATACTTTGAATAGTTACGCTTCCTACGTTTGCAACTTTCCTCCAAACACTGAAACATTATGCAAAGAATTAACCAAGGGCAGCAGTTAATCTGCTAACTAATGCTTTGTTGATGACTGGATAGTTTGCAAGAAAGGAAACAGTGAAGGCGAACATTCCCAGACCACAGACAAAAAATACCTGACACAATAATTAGGAAAATGTAGGTGGTACGAATTACAGTTTTGTAACAGAATTCCCACATATATGCCATTTATCTCTAATTGGGTGCCAGACAAATGTATTTATGTTATGTACTAATGTTCAATGTTAATGGTGGAACTACTTATTGCACAATAACGCAAGCCATACACTTTAAAAAAAAAAAAAACTCCCCTGGTAGGTAGTAGGACCAATCTAATTCCTCCTGGGGGTTCGTCGATTGTATAGGTAAAGGTAAAACATAAACAAGGATCCTAGTGCAATACTGATGGAAAATATTGTCGGAACAGGTGTTTGATCTTTTGCAAGATCTTTTTCAAGGTGACCTGATGTGCCTCTTAGTAGGGAGGCACAACCAGGCAGCAATACCTACTAGCCTGGTTTGTGCTGTGGTATCTTTGTGTCTGCTGCCAATAGAACTTTTCTCCTGATGATGGTCCCGAGATGATGGAACCGTTGAGTACAATTCCATCTTTACTTATTAGATATATCATTACCATTAAAGACACAGCAGCTTTTTAATGCAATTTAAGTCTGGTGAGTGCTTCCCAACTTTCTCTATAGTTTGGACTTTAACTAATTCTGGATGACACCCCAGCAGTTGGATTCCTTGTCGATGCGAGTGCGGTCTTCTTTCAAAATATATATAATATATATATATATATATACACATATATATATATATATATTTCACCCCAGTGTATTCCTTTCAGGGTCACGTGGTAGGAGCCCACCCCTGCGATGTATAAGGTAAAGTGATCAGGTCAGCAATCGCTTTACTTTATGCTGTTGACTTACTGTGCATGTGCAGTTATTAGACCAGTGTGTGCAGAGTGGCTGTTATTAGGGAGGGATCTGGAGGATCCACTTATACTGTAGCTCCCACACTGTCTGAGGATGTGCATTTGGAGTAATTTGGCTCTTCCCTCTTAGAAGGTACATTTTCAGCTGATGGTATTGGGGGTTTGGGTGCAAGGTGAGTAGAGAGAAGGGAAGAAGGGTCTGAGGAGGAGTAAAGACCATATGAAGTAGGAGGTGAGACGGGTCCAGGGCTGGTCCCACAGGAGGGGCCAGAACAGAGTAACCAGTCACACATTGTAGGGGTCGGGGCTAGGTGCAGAAGAGGTGGAGGGCCCTGGAGGCAGGCAGGAGAAGAGCTCTGGATAGGAAGTGGAGCAACCTGAAAGGGGATTATCTCTGTCCAGAGTCTACATACATACTGCCCGTGGTAACCCTAGGTGAGGCACCGCGTCCCAGTTCAGGGACTGTGCCTCTCAAATGAGCAGATGTGTAACCAGGCTTCATCTCAACCTCCCACAAAAAATGTTCTGTTATTCACTAATAGGTTCTTGTGTAAACATGTATTTCTTACCTGAGCATATCTCGCCCTTAAACCGTAGGCAGGTGAAGTCATCACATTCACAGTATTTACCCCACACCTTTCCAACGTCACTGGTGTAACACACACACTGGCCACAGATGCACTCTCCTCTATCGGAACAGATGGTGCTCTTCTCCTTCTGACTACAGCGGTCTTGTTGGGTAGGATCGTATTTTTCATCTGAACACTCACAGTGGGGTCCCAGCCATCCAGTTTGACACTGACAGATCCCACAGCTGAAGGTTCCATTCCCCATATTACATTTATCGCTGTCAGGCTCCTCGTACTCCTGACAACTGCAGCTGCACTTGAAGTGAACAGTTACAGTTAGAGTGTCCTTAAATCCCATAGGTTTGATTGTGAATGTCTTCACCCTCTCCTTGGGACAGCCTCGTGCTTTAGCTTCAATTGAGAAACTCACCTGTGAGACAGACAGACCCATTTAATAGTATTCTAATTAAATGAAAAAATTGCACAAAACAATAGCAAACAACCAGGTACGTGTTATTACAGTCATATTGCACAATACAGATAATATGGTCATAGTATAATCTGCATGTTTGCAGATTGCTTTTACACCAATGATACCAAAATGAATGGTATATTCACTATAAAATAAATATAATCTAAAGTATCCCGTATACCAATTTACCAAAAAGTAGTGATGCCACCATTTGTTTTGTGACCTAAAAAGGCTGCATATTGGCTCCATATACAAAATGGCTGCCTCTATTGTGTATGTGACGGGCATTCTTTAAAAGGAAGTATTTATTTGCCATAAAAATGTAATGTAATTATTATCATGTTTAAAGAATTTATGGGGGAGATGTATCAAAGTTTAGAAAGAGATTAAGTACAATGTACTCAACTGCTATAATCTCTAACACAGCCTGTAATGACAGTAGCTGACTGATTGGTACTTTCTTTTCATTTAATCCAGGGGTGGGGAACCTCAGGCCCGGGGGCCGTATGTGGCCCCTGTAGCCGGTCTGAGTGGCCCTCCCACCAGCCTAGTGGCTTTGCCAGGAGTCAAGTACAGTGGAGTTCGGAAGTTCTCATGAGATTCCTCTTAATCAACAGCAGCCGGAGACTGACAGGGAAGTCTTATTCAGCGGCAGCCGCCAGAGCACGGGACGGCTGCAGCAGGACAATTTGTAAGAGAAATTTTTACATATGGCCCCCGAAGGATTTTTTCCCCATACAAATGGCCCTTGGCACAAAAAAGGTTCCCCACCCCTGATTTAATCCCTCCTTGTAGACTGATCTCTTATGACTATATAGAAGTAGACCCTCTAAATGTGTAGAAACATACAAATGACATACACAGCTTGTGCGATCTATAGATTGAGATCCTGCACTAAATACGAACTACATTTCGGTAACTTTATGGAAATGGTCAAATGGGCAATGAGCCCTGCAGGCATTTTCTATGGTCCTCCCTCTCCCTGTCTGGGTACTGCTGGAAGTGAATTTGGAGGGTGAATGTGAGCTGCCGGAAAGAGGACGCCCCCCCCCACAGCAGCCAGCACCTATAGGGAGGGGCGTCCTCTTGAGTGCACACTTCCCCCACCCTAATGTACCCTCTTCCTTGCAGATGTACAGATGGCACAGTCAGATGCACCATGTCCCCCCTTAGAAGATCACTCAGGTAATTAGTATCCATCCTGCTTCACCTCTACTATATATATATATACTTGCATTTTGGACACAGAGGTGTGCACATCTATCAAACAGAGCAGCCTCTGCCTTTGAGACATTTGGATTGCATATTATGTCCCATCTTTGAGGAGCAAATGTACCCTACTAAATATTTGAGGCTGATCACCCTTTGTAAGGGCTAATTGCTATTACATCATTTGGACCTTCACATGTATGCTGGAGCATAGGCTATGCTCAATCTCAGAACTTAATTAAGTGGATATTCTATGATACTATCACAAGTGGTAAGGATTACCCATTTAACACTGTGATTTGGAATTCCTAACACCACAGTGAAATTACTACCAGTGAGAAATAAATATGCTAAATAAAAAGCTCACAGTAGGACAACAGTACGGGTCCGCACAAACAACAGCAAAGATTGGCAAAGATTTGTATCATACACCCCTGATGAAGTCTCGTGTGGAGACGAAACGCGTCGGGCTTATGTATACACCAACTGTACGAAAAAGATTCTGGCAAGAAAAGTGCATACATTTTTGTTTATATGTTTACAATTTTTAATAAATGTTTTATATTTAAGAATCTTGTCCATATCTATAGGAGTATAAGAATATAGGGGTGGTGTTTGTGAGAAAAGCCTAACTAGTAGTAGGCCAAGTGTTATAAGCGACCGTAGTCCATAATATCTAATAATATTAGCGCAAATTCTGGGAATTTTGTATTGTGTGTATATATATATATATATATATATATATATATATATATATATATATATATCTACTAGTAATACTCATATGTACTCATATATATGGAAGCAGATTTTCTGTGCACGAAGTGGCAGCTACAATTGAGACAGGAGTCCAAATCCTTCAGTCACAGACAGGACATTTGACTCTTATTAACTCTCAAGTGAAATCACATTTTACACATAGAAACATTTTCTAAACAAAGATGTCGAGGGCATGTGGCCAGCAGGATGTGGTTAATATGTAACACATGTATGCACGCATATAGTAGAGTCATGTGGAAACAACTACATAATGACATACAGAGAATGAGCAAATGCAATACGACAGTAGGGATCTGGATGATAGGTTGACAATGTCACATCGACAGTCAATAAGTCCACATGCACAAGGTGGAAACATGAAAAGGCTGATATGAGTTTTTGCTATTTTTTTCTTCTTCATTTTTTGGTCTTTTTCATACTTATTTATTTCCAGTTTCTTATATACTTCGCCATTCATGTGGACTCCGCTAGGGAATGGTTAAGTGTGCTGAGAAGGGGAGAAGGGGTACGCACTACACATGCTCAGATGTCATAAACTCATGTTGACCATATGCATGTAAACCTTTTGTAAAGGTCGACATTGTGCTGTAATGGTTGCACCCATTGGAACGACCAGAGTTTCATGGGTGTTCCCATGAAAATGCTGGGCATTCCCATGGAATTGAGACAGTGACGTGGCTGCCAGGGGCAAGCAGCTGATATCACCGGATGTTAGATGCCTGCCCTGTCCTCGTACTGGGCGCACACAAAGCTAAGACACCTTAAAGTGTCTTAGTTTTGCATGCTCGTTCCACATCATTTGATGGTCGGTGATCATCGAATGTTGTGGTCCTCACCCCATAGGCTGCAAACGTATGTTTATGTAAAACATCCATTCGCAGCCGTGTGGGGGGAGACGTTTAAATCACACACAGCGCTGCAGAGTTCGCAGTGCTGCGGAGTTCGCAGTGCTGCGGAGTTCGCAGCGCTGCGTTTGAACCAGAATCAGGCCCTTTCTTCACATCTACCAGATACAAGAAATAATTCCGCCTTGGGAAATAAATTCTATTTTTTTTCCCACTTAAGTGTAAAAGAGTGGACATGATTCAGAGTTGATTGCAAAAGCAAAATTTTTCTCAAATGGGCAAAACCATGTTGCCCTGTAGGTGGGGCTGCAGTGCCACATGGTGCTGTTTCTGTGCAGAGAGAGTAAGATTTGGGTGGGGTGTGTTCATGCTGAAATCTAACTTGCAGTGTAAAAATAACGCAACCAGTATTTACCCTGCACAAAAACAAAATAACTCACCCAAATCTAAATCTCTCTGCCTCACCTGCAGTGCAGAAGATTTTGCCCATTTAAAAGGTTCTGGATTTGTGATCAACTCTGATTCAGGCACAATGGGGGTGATTCAGCTTCATTCCGTTTATTTATAAATTTGGCCCAGACTGCATTTAGGTCTACAAGCATTAGGTCTACACCATTAGGTCGAATTGCATTTAGGTCGACCTGACTGAAGGTCGACATGGGTTAGGTCAACAGGGTCATTAGGTCGACAGGGTCATTAGGACGACAAGGTCATTAGGTCGACATGTGTTAGGTCAACAGGGTCATTAGGTCGACAGGTATAAGGTCGACAGGGTCATTAGGTCAACAGTGAAAAAGTCGACATGTTTTTTATTTAAGCGTCGACACAGTCACCATAGCACCGCGTCCCCTCGCATGGCTCGCTACGCTCGCAATGCTTCGGGCACGGTGCCTCACTACGCTCGGCAGACTATTTTATTCTCCCACCACGCCCTAGTGGATGGTAGGGCATGAAATACCGCCTGTCGGCACATGTCGACTCATAAAACAGTCAAATTACCCCATGTCAACCTTTTGCCTGTCGACCTTCCCCATGTCGACCTAATGACCCTGTCGACCTTATAAAAGTTGACCTAATGACCCTGTCGATCTAATGACCCTGTCGACCTAAGTCATGTCGACCTTCAGTCATGTTGACCTAAATGCATGTCTACCTAAATGCAGGTCGACCTAGTGGTGTAGACCTAATGCTTGTAGACCTAAATGCTGTAGACAATATGACCGTATCCTGTTTAAACAGAAATTGCCTGTAAACAGATTGCAAAAATCCCCTGCTAGTATTGGCCATGCTGCAGCTTCCATAATTACATAGAGGCTCTTATTCTGGCTCACTCGCAAAGCCAAATTCCTTCTCAAATGGACAAAACCATGTGCACTGCGGGGGGGGGGGGGGTTGGGGCAGATGTAATTTGTTCAGAGACAATTAGATTTGGGTGGGGTTTTACTTAAAAAATGGTGCAGCATATACTGTAGGACTCTTTATGAAGCCAGCAGCTGCCTCTAATACCTCTGTTGGTGCACACTAGTAATAAAGTTACAAAATGTAAGGTCAAAAATAGCAGTATGAAAGGTACACAGGTGAATGTAAAAAAATCTAAAGCAAGAAAGATTTGAAAAAGTGAGTAAAGAAACTAGCTAAGAAGTATAAAGGGTCCTGTAATATATACGTTCTGTGTGCAAGTTAAAACAATCTCTTCTATGCTATGGCTCACCTCTGAAAATTTTCATTTCTAGAGAAAGGAAAAGATCTACTTATAGAAGCATACTGGGGTGATTTTACATGCAGAATGTGTTTTATTAATGTCTTATAGCTGCTGGTGTTCTCGGGAATAGTTGTGCAATAAGTGAAGTTTGCAGGTGGAAAGGTGTATATGTTATATAAGTGAGGCAATATAAAGCCTGGCATACTGTATATTTATCTGTGTCATAGAGACAGCTGTCTGGTTTGGAATAGCTCTATTCAATGTAATAAATGAGGAATGTGGAGGAAAGAGCTTATGCCCGTCACTTGCAAAATACTAGATAGTGAATCATGGAAGATAAGGAATAAAATATAAAGTGAGATAAGAAAGGTAAGAATTTAAGTTGGTTTTTACCAGCTGCCTATTCCCCCTACACCGCCCAGGAAATGTGCTAGCTGTGCCAGGTGAGATAGCGCAGAGCTTGCTCATTCATCTGGGATGTGGTCAATTTGCCGGTGGTCGTGATACCGGCGTTCAGAATCCCGACCGCCGAAATCCCGAAACTTTCTCCCTCCGTGGGTGTCCACGACACCCATAGAGGGAGAATAAAATAGCGTGCCGAGCGTAGCGAGGCACCGGGCCCGCTGCGTGGCGAGCGCAGCGAGCCCGCAAGGGGGGGCGATCCACGTCCCCCCCATGTCGGGATTTCGGCGGTCGGGATTCCGACCGCCGGGATTCCGACCGCCGGGATCCCGACCGCCGGGATTACGTATCGGATCCATTCATCTACCTGGCTGGTCAGCAGATGAGGTGCTCACTACACTCAGACTGGAGAAATATTATAGTGAGTAACTAAACCATTAACATTACTAAGGGGGTTATTCAGACCTGATCGCACAGCTGCAAATTTACAGGCCGGGTGATTATCAATTGACTGCGTATGCATTCGTATTGCAGCGCATATGCGGAAGGCCATTCTGTGATAAAAATCCTTTTTTAATCGCTGGCCATATGCAATTTGATTGACAGGAAGCCGGTGTTTGGGGGGTTGTAGTCGGACATTTTCTGGGAGGCGTGCCCAGGTGTTTGAGAGCAAATGTATGTAATGCCAGCTCCGGACCCGAGCCGACTGCATCTATCGCAGACACCGAGTAAGGCTATGTACAAACTACACACAGTGGAAAACTCATTAAATGGTCAGCTCCTTGTGAATGTATTTGCAGCAAATCGCCAATACAGCTCATTTTTTCACAAGCCGTGCTATGCAATTCACAGGCCTGCACAGAGCGGGGTTTCACTCTGGTGGGGTGGTGTATACCTGATCGGTGGGCTCTGCAATTTAGCAGAGCAGCGATTAGGTAAGAATAACCCCCTTCATCTTATTATATAGCGATTAGGTAAGAATAACCCCCTTCATCATATTATATTATTATCTTGTGGGGCAAAATTCTTGTATCATTTTTTAAGAGTAGAAAATGATTAATTATAGAAAAGGGTCACAAGAACTGCTAACTGGGGACAATAAAAATGTATTTATAATGGTGGGAAACATTTATTATTTAATGGCTCGATCAATGGTGCCCATCCTTGCCAATGGATGTTCTTTTGTGAGACCAGGAGAACCATTCTATATTACCAAGGAGAGAGAAAGATATGTCCTAGGAGGTGTGGTGCACCAAGAGAATAATATAAAAATTGACCTTTTATTGATCATTTAAAATGCTCATAAAAAAAACTGTAAAATAATGGAAAGAAGCAAGTAAAATAGTCAGGAAATAAGTGATATAAAATATTGCTGGTGTGGGATGTCAGTATATGGATGTATCTCCCTGATGTAATGCAAAATAAAGTCTGTGTAAATAAAGTGTTTGGTATTCTTATTGAACTCACGTTATCAAATAATGTATTATGTAGTTGATTAAACTTAATACAGTATGTGATTAAATCGATAATGGCGGGCCTCTGGGGTTAAAGTAATTCACCAAACATCGAGCTGCAGTTCTAAAGGTGAGTCAAACCACATGAGAAGATATGCAGTATCTTCATAAATAACACTTGCAGGTCGATATCAATGTTTCTAATTTATGCAATGTATCTCACTGTATCTAATTCATGCAACAAAGTATCAAACCAGTTAAACATACACTGGTCACAGTATAGTAGCTTGGTAGCTTGACAACTATAATAATTTAACAGTCTTTAACTTATGTTGTATTACAATGTATTCTGATATAATGCATTTGGAACTGAAGTAGAATACTTTATTGATCTTTCGACTACAGAATGTCCAATATTGGCATGCAATCTCTCTGCCATATTGTCATAACTGCAAACAGATTCTCTATAGAGCGCGTCGCAGTGTCCACTTTGTCAGGCCCTGACGAAGTTTATACTGCAAAACTCTTAGATGCCAGCTCTTAGATGGTGTGGTCGCTGTCAGTGTACTATAACCATTTTAACTATTTTATTTTGATTCTGTGATTGTGCAATACACCTCAGGCCTTTTAAGGACAGTGGCACGTACCTTTGTTCATTGTGACTATCCGCTCTCGCCTATAGAGAATCCCTCCCTCTGCACTCACCAGCATATAACGTGCCACACATGCGCACTACAAACGCTTGGAGGAGAGAGGACATAGTAGTGTTTATTCAGATCAGAGCTGGCAGGGCACCAAGAAGGAGAAGATGCTTCCTGCCAGCCTGTCACCCTTACCATATACTGCCTTTGCTTCAGCAATAGATTCAGCCAAATAGTAAATATTATATTGCGTAGTGTTCTTAGAACTTTATTGTCCTAATCATTTGGTTTTGTGCATTACTGATGTATATATTTAGTGACAAGCTTATTAATAATAATAATAATAATAACAATAATAATAATAATCATTCATGGGGAGGCTTGGGTTGGGGGATTTATGTGGCATATGGATCATTCGGTCGACCCAAGAAAGGTCAACACTCCTTAGGTCGACAGGGACTGAAGGTCGACAGGGTCCTTAGGTTGACCGGCAGAATGTCGACCGTGTAGAAGGTCGACACATATTTTTTATTTTTTAGATGTAGACGTCTAGTTCTGGACACTAAGTGTACGGCAGCCCCTCGCATCGCTCGCTGCACTTGCCATGCTTCGGGCACGGTGCCTTGCTACACTCGGCACACTATTCTATTCTCCCTCCATGCCATAGTAGATGGTAGAGCATGAACTACCACCTGTTCTGGAATCACAGTGGGGGAAATAATAAAAAAAACCTGTATTGACCTTCTGCATGGTCGACCTTCCTCTGGTCAACCTAAGGACCCTGTCAACCTTCAGTCCCTGTTGATCTTCTGACAAGGAGTGTCGACCTTTTTGTGCCGCCCTAACGACTGCATCCCATTAATGTGGTGGCATACTTGATTTTTATTTTTGTTGATGGGGGGTGGGGGCTGTCTATTTTGGCAATTTCTAGTGGCAGCCCTGACCATCGGTTTCATGATCGGTTTCACGATAATACCTCACCACCAGTTCCAGTCTGATAATACCTTCGCTAACGGTTCCAGCTCACTACTACATTTACCATCAGTTCCAGTCCAATGTTGTAGTTTCCAGTAGTTCAAGTACTAGCCCAGGAGACCCATTAAGAGGGCCACAACCAGCCCATTGAGTGTGGTTTCCTGTAGAAGACCACCGATAGGGTAAGACTCTGCGCCCCTGCTCTGGGATTAGTCTACTTCCTTGTACTAGTTTCTGACCTCTTTAACCATCCTTAGATTTCTCATTACTCATATGAGTAAAGACAACATTAAGCCTCCTACTTTTCAAACATTAAGCCTCCTACTTTTCAGCACAGCACTACTCCAGTCACAGGCAGCGCTGAAACAGGTCCGGAGACATCTATACACCAAATCTAGACAGCTAGTATGCTTACAATGGGTGCCGGACGGGGTCCCGACAGTTGGGATCCTGACAGTCATTTATCCAACATCGGGATCCCAACCGTTAAAACACCAACAGAAGGGTTCCCAATGGCCACCGGCTATTCTCCCTCGTGGGGGTCCACGACCCCCATAGAGGGCGAACAGAATAGGTGGCAAGCGTAGCGAGCCACCGTGCCCGCAGCATGGCGAGCGCAGGGAGCACGCAAGGGGCTTTGTTGCGCACGCCATGTTGTCTGAGTCCGGCCAGTCAGGATCCTGACGTCGGGCTAATGACTGTTAGGATCCCGACTGTCGGAACCCTATACCACACCTGCTTACAATGAGATACTGATAGCTCCTGAGATCATCTCTGTAACAGCTCCAGGTATAACTTTTCAGTTTAAAATTTAATTCGAAATGTAATCCAGCACGTGAGATTAAAAAAGTTTAACATTGAAATAGATTAAACTGCAGCAAAAAATAGAGCTGGCTTACTAAAGTGACGTAAGTCAACTTTACAAGCATGAGAAAGTGCGAATACTCTGTTGCCCCACATCCCTACTTTTCTCCAAAAGTCCCTGTATTTACAGGTACATGTATGCATATGTGTATCAAGACAACAGTGTCTGCAGGGGTGCAAAAGTGGAGATTTTTGGAGCAATGCTCTAGTATCCATAGGTTTTTACTTAGAGAATAAATATTTTATCTTCCTGTCACCTATTAGACATCAGATCTCATCCAATTATCTCAATGTGGGGGATTCCGCAACATACTAGCAAATATGTTCATGTCTAGCAGCACAAAAGTTGTGTGTCTATAATGGGCACAGGTGCCAGGGGAGTCATAACCATACATCCTACACCCAGGACTGCAAAAACAGGGATAGTGCCAGTCACACTGGAAGGTATAATATATAGTGTATATTAGGACCCCTCTTATTTAGTATTCACCATTATAGATTCATATATTCTCTGGTAACTTTATTTTTCAGGAGGGGGTGCTACCATCAGACACAAAATAGAGACAATTTAGAGAAAAGAAGAAAGAGTGTCACTGTGTGGTGCACATACTGTAGAAGAAATTTACATAAAATTTAACATTTATTTAATTGTTCTTAAAAAAAAAATATTGACATAAAATGATACATATAGTGAAAAATAGTGGGTACTTGTTTCCTAGCACGGCCACAAATCTTGGCCATCGGGGGTAATTTGAGTGGCCTGCGACGCGACCGACGCGATGCCCCCGATTTTTCCATTGAAATGCATTGAAAACAGTGAAAAATCGGGTCGGTCGCGTCGTGTGCACCTAAAAATGCTTAAATGGTCCAGACGCGATGCCCCCGATTTCCCCATAGGGAACAATGTTAAATGCCTCAATTTACCCGCGATGACCACGATTTCCCATAGGAAACAATGTTAAATGGATCAATTTACCCAAATCAGCATAGGAACAATAGTAAATGGGCCAAAAACACCCCTGAACATTGAAATGTCCCCCCAAAAGTAGTTGACGCCACCCCGCCATCAACGTGAACCCGAAGCGTGGCGAGCGCAGCGAGCCCGCGAGGGTCGGCGGTACGCGTCCTCCGACCTTTTCATGCCCTACTATCCACTAGGGTGTGGAGTGAGAATAGAATAGTGTGGCGAGCGCAGCGAGCCACCGAGCCCGAAGCGTGGCGAGCGCAGCGAGCCCCGCGAGGGGACGCGGATACCTTCACAGATAAACACGTCCCTTCGTGGGCTTCCCAGGTGTCCGCGTCGCCATGGACACCTGGGAAGCCTGCGAGGGGACGCGTATATCTGTGAAGGTATCCGCGTCCCCTCGCGGGGCTCGCTGCGCTCGCCACGCTTCGGGCTCGGTGGCTCGCTGCGCTCGCCACAGTATTCTATTCTCACTCCACGCCCTAGTGGATAGTAGGGCATGAAAAGGTCGGAGGACGCGTACCGCCGCCCCTCGCGGGCTCGCTGTGCTCGCCACGCTTCAGGTTCACGTTGATGGCGGGGTGGCGTCAATAACTTTTGGGGGGACATTTCAATGTTCAGGGGTGTTTTTGGCCCATTTACCATTGTTCCCTATGATAATTTGGCTAAATTGAGCCATTTCACATTGTTTCCTATGGGAAATCGTGGTCATCGCGGGTAAATTGAGGCATTTAACATTGTTCTCTATGGGGAAATCGCGGGCATCGTGTCTGTCCATCGCACCTGATTTTTTTAGCGGCCGCGATGGCCCCGATTTTACCCCCGATGACCGCGATTCTGATCGGTGTGGCCGTGCTAGGAAACAAGTACCAAATAGTGTTCAAGTATGCTGTGACTGAAGGGAGAGATCTTCTCTATTTTGTAAATGTAGCTGCTTTTATGTCACGGTATATGAGAAAGCGGGGAAGTAGGTTTTAAATCATGCAGAAGTTACAGTATGGTGGGCGGACACAATGCTTAAAAGTGTTTGTACAATGTTGGACGATACATATCGCTCCATTGCCCATATCACCGGACAAAGGACGCGTACACTCTCCAACTTGTTGCAGTCCCTGGAGCCGGTCAGGCGCAGTGTACGGAACACAGTCCGTCCACCATAATGTAACTTCTGCATGATTTAAAACCTACTTCCCAGGTTTCTCATATACCGAGACATATAAACAGCTACATTTACAAAATAGGGAAGATCTCTCCCTTCAGTCACAGCATACTTGAACGGTCAATGAATGTGCAGGGGCAACTTTCCACTATCAGAAGGTTACAGCACATGTACATTGTGTAAAAAGTAAAGCTTTTTCAAACAAAGAAATTGAAACAATATATTGGGGAAGGCAGTACAGAGGGGACCCACTGTGTGAGGATATAGTATCCTTTTTAAACTCACTTTTTTCTGTGAGAAAATTCCCTGTAAACCCGGAAAATTGCCTGATTCGCTGGAAAATATGGAGAATCATAGGCATTGAATACTGGCCACTGTCTTTGTCACTATGTGTAGCAATTTTCTTTTTTAAGAACAATTAAATAAAAATTACACCCAGGACTGATAAACTACTCTGACTTCCCCTTTTTTCTCTTCGCACAGTCTGCCCCACCATTTCCTTTTTGTGCTTCTTCTCCCCTTCTTCCCCTCTCTTAATGTTAAAATTTGGTCACTATGCTGTAATCAATTTGTTGATTACAATAGACTGTTTGTATTCATGCTTATTATGTACTCTTTTATACGCCATTGACATTAATTTTATTTTGTGACCTTTCAATAAACTTTATATAAAAAAGAGAGGAGGTAAAACTAGCTGATGTGCCTGATGTGCCTGGGTTTCCTGGCCAGAACATTTTACCCCTTTTCACCCCCTTAGGAGTCAAGTCTTTAAATCAACTTGCTTAGTAAGTAGATGCAAATAACTGTCACAGACATCACAGCAGGTCAACCAAGTTACAAAGCAGGTACACAGGGAGAGTTCACTAATTATAACATTTTCCAGAGAAATTGTAAAAGGCAGAAAGATGTTTCCCCACATAACTATTTAAAGAAATGCAACCAATTACAATGGCAATATTTTTCTAAATATCTACAGACCAAGACCTTTGGGTATATAATGTGGCCTGCTCACACAGGACGAAGCAAGCATTGTTGCCAGAATAGCATTATACTATTATGGAATTTTATGCATGTGAACGATCTCTTCTGATGAGCAATGTGGACTATATAGAGGGGTCCGGTATGATATACCGGCGGTCGGAATCCCGGCAGTCGAAATACAGACACTGGAATCCCAACCGCCGCAATGCCGATAAGGGGGGGGGGGCATGGATCGCCACCCTTGCGGGCTCGTTGCGCTCGCCATGCAGCGGGACAAGTGCCTTGCTATGCTCGGCACACTATTTTATTCTCCCTCTATGGGTGGCGTGGGATTCCGGTGTCGGAATTTCGACCGTCGGGATTCCGACCGCCACATATTGACCGCATCCCATATAGAGAGTGGTATAAGGCACTGTACATGATGGATCTGACCCTGTAACTGTGCTCTGCACAGCACTAACCACATAGTAAGTGCAGCTTGGAAGGTGTAGGAAAAGTAGTGACGATTAGCAATATACAGTAATTGACATTATTTTTTTTTATCTCTATAGCCGTTCATCCTTTGAAAAATGCTTGTGTACAGTAAATTCCTGATCCATTCAACACAGAGATCCATGGTTTTACACTTTTTAGCTTCTTTCAACGTGTGCTCATTGAAACACATACATCCAGAAACATGAACCTGTAATAGGTGTTTTACTATTCATACTGACTAATTTGTCTGCCCATGTGCAGCATAATTCTAATTTACTATTTGATTTGGTTGGAATTTGTAATAAACGCTCAACTCCATTTTACTTTACAAGAACTAAAACGAGTTACATTTTCAGTTGCTGATTTGGGAATATATATATATATATATATATATATGGGTATATATATATATATATGGGTATTAGAGGAAAAACTCACCGTGTCTCCAATCTTGAGGCCTGAGCAGGATTTAAGGCCCGGTATGACCTCGTTATTGGTGCAGGTGGCGTTGAATGAAAGTGACAGTTCCTCCGGAAGATCACGGATTTCAAGTTCTACCTTCGACCGAATCTTCTGTGCTCGCAATACAATTGAGAAAGGAGAGGAACTTAGACACCCCAAAAATTTAAAATCAAGAGGAAAAAGTTGTAGAAAAGTTTGAAGTGTGGAACATTATAAAATAAAATATTTGGGGATGAAAGATGAAGTTACAGTAATATCTGAGGTCAATCAAAGAGAAAGAAATGACTGATGAAAAAAGGGTTAAGTGGTGTTGTAAGGTCATACCTCATAGGATTCCACAATTAGCTGTATAACATTCCCAGAATTTCTGGATAATGTACCTACTGTCGTCCCAGGAATCAACTCACTGTATTTCTAGGAGAAATAAATTAGAATTAAACATCAGAAGGAGACTGTACACAAATAAGTCAATGTTTAAGACTCTGTCAAAGTAAGTTCACTAAAGAAAAGTGGGTCTATACTACAGTGCTTGTCACCAGTTCCTTCCACAGACTGTCTCTATTCTTATAAAAACTGAAGTCAATTATAGGGTTCATCAAATGATTCCCTTTGATGGTCTCCAACTATTGTGCCATCAATACTTTACATTGTTGACAGGAAAACATCAATATAAATTCATTGATGGTTTGAGCCATCGATGAACAACACTACTGTGGGGCACAAGAATACAGTATGTCAGACAATTGGGTAAAGGTGTTTGGACTGAGTGGTGCATGTTAGGTTTCTCTGCCATCAATCATGGAGAAACCAGACCTTTGGCATTTATGGCAAAGCCATTGATTGGAGATGGGAATCCCTAGTGGAAAGAACATTTCTAAGAATCTTACCCTTCATTATCTCCTATATGTCATCATGGACCATTGCATGTACATATCTACCGCCGAATAAAGCTTGTTATTTGTAAAGAGACATGTGTAAAAGACGCATTTACATTATTTTGCTGAATAAATATGAATTTCGCAAGCTAATAAGATAATAATAATTAATGCATTACATTTACTTGTCTACTATAGTTGTGGAATATGCCCAACTGCTGAACATAAAAATATTACAGTTGGTAAAAAATGACCTGCTTAGATGGTTATGTAAATCTATGGGATACGTTGCTACATTCCAGTGTCCATGTCAACTGTGTCGAAATTCGGGACAAACAAATGTGAAAAACCTCATGTTGACTATTGACTGTCGACCTTCCCCATGTCAACCTAATGCTTGTGTCAACCTAATGACCCTGTAGACCGAACCATGTCATGTTGACCTTCCTGCATGTCGACCTTAATGCATGTCGACCTAATGATGTCGACCAACATGCTGTCTACCCAATGATCCATACCCAAATCTATGTAGAACTCAGATATGACAGAGCCTCTTCTGTCATACTCCAGTAAACTCCACAGTTTTGACTATAAAAACGATATGAAAAAAACAAAGACATTATAAACATTTTATATAAATCTAAAAAGAATTAGTCAAAACTCTGGAGTATACTGGTATCTGAACAATGACGGCCTCTCTTGCCCACCTTGCCTATGCATCTCTGAGCAAAACTTACCAAATTTCAAGCAGGATATAGTTCCACACCTTTGTATAATGCCCACATGAACCCACATGGTTCTGAACCCTAACCATTGCCTCCTCAGCCATTTACTCTGCCGCACCGTACACACTTTCATACTTTGTCAAAGTCAAATTTCTTTGTATAGAATGATTAAGGTATATGTTTTTTTTTAACCTTATAGAGTTCCAGGACCTCTTCAGTGACAGCAAAAACAAGATTGATGTTTTTCTGGGAGAGTTTTTCTGTCATCAGCCCAAGGGATGGGTAATCCTAGGGAAAAAAAGAATGAGATATATGAAAATAATGTCATCTATGTAGTAATCAGTGTAGGGGGGTGTAATAGATTGGAAATAAACGTATCATCCATCATTTCTTTCTTACCAGGGTGGTAGATAGTATGTAATGGTTGTCTTCTCCTAGGTGACAGTTTCCATCATTGGGATGGACAATACCCGCAATCCTTCCATCCAGGGCAATGTGTGTTCTAGAATCTGTAGTAAAAACCAGCAGATGGGAAGACTCATTTCTCCAGCCAATCCTTTCCTATCAAACACAAGAACAAAAACAACCTCAGTCTTTACCGTAATTTGTTGCTTGCAGTTCCCAAAGTCTCCTATCTGCTCTCCTTGCTTACATCACACACTGCAGCCTGCATCACGGCATCAAATCCACCTTCAGGGGCATCACGGTTCCGGGAAACACTCTGCTTTCCAACCTCTTGGTTAAATCGAGCAACCTCATTTGTAAGGGTCAAAACATGCTTATAGCCGAAGGTGGGCAAACAGACGGCATTTATACTGTGGACAAAAGAGGGGAAGGGTCATTAAAAATGGCAACTAAATTTTTCACTAGGGCATTTAAATTATGTTTTTCATTAATGTTCACTAATCCTATCATCTATATATATATATATATATACACACATATATATATATATATAGAGGGTGTTTTAAGCAGCACTCTCAACCTTCATATATCACTGTGCTGGGGTGCAAAAGCTCAGGCTTACACTGTGATCAAACAACAGTGCGCCATTCATATCCAACAGAAGTGTCCAAACCACAAAAGTGCACTCACCAGACTTCTTCTTAAAAGTAAAACAATCCTTTTTTTCATCTTCTTAAAATTCAAGCATGGTCGACGTTTCGGGTCTCGAATTGACCCTTTGTCAAGACAGCAATATGTCACAACTCCAGGCAGGCAGCAGCAAACTGACATGCCTAGCTCTCACTGATATACCTGCAATCTCCGCCCCTAGGGCTGGTATAGCACAATCAAAACTCATTATCTACAGGTGTCAATGGCGGGAGTCAAACAGAGGTAAATACTATTAAAATCGCTACTTACCAAACATACTCCTATAGAGCGTCTGCTGTGTATCTCTATCAGCCATCCCAGCTGGCGTGCACAGGTAGAGAATGCATTTCATGTATTAACAGCAACCTGCAGACGTCCTAACTGATGCGCTTGCATAGCGCTACGAGTCACATTACTCTCCACTTGCGTTCCACCTGAATTATTTTGCGTTCCACCAGAGTGATTTATCTATTTGCTACATACAGTAGCTGAAAAAATGGCTAAAAAATTGCTGAAAAAAGCCAGAGCCACTCACCAGACTACCCATGGCAAAAGTGACAGCAATACACAAGATCGTATTGTACTTAATGTGCACTGTGACACCAATTTGAATAAAAAGGCAATACACAAAAATTGGCATCTGATAGCAACCGATCTGGCCTTCAAGAAATTGAAATACACAAAGCCGTTGATAAGTATCTCCAATATATATGTTTAGTGGCCATTTGCGTGTCTCTGAAACACTGCCATCTGTTGGCAGTGAGTGAAACTACATCTCTTTCTCTCTTACACATGCACAAACACAGAGGCAATCACAAGGTAGCAGACTAGCTTTCAAAGCATTTGCTTCGAGCGGCTTACTAGAAGAATGATATTTACTGTTATCTTCAGCTTTGTAATCTTATGAATGCAGTGTAACAGAATTTTTTATTAAAATATTGAAATATGTTTTTTCAAAATATTCAAAATGTAATTAAGTTAAGAAAAAAAATCTGAATTTAAAAAAAAAATTATATATTGGGGGAAAATGAATAAGATGGGAGATTCAGAAAGTGAGAGATTTGGTAAGAAATCTCCAGTTTTTTCTAAAGCAGCCTATCATTTACACTGCAAAACCAGTTTGATTTTGAAGTGTAAATGATTGCAGCTTTAATCAAACTGGAGATTTCTTACCAAATCTCTCACTTTCTGAATCTCTCTTCCTATTAAATATCACCCCGGATCTTGAAAGAAACCTTATTATGTATTATAATATATATTGTTATGTATTGTTTTGTATCATTGCATATGCTTCAATAAAAAGGAAAATGAAAAAGAAAAACATAAAAAATCAAAGCAATCAAAAATTAGGCAGGTAAGTGGTTTATTTGCACAATAAAAAATGAATAATACTTATATTTATTGTCCAGGTGTTAGGGATTACACCTTTACTCAGCTACCCGTAATTTCTATTCAAGAAATGACCTCATACAGTATAAAATTTCTTAAGGTACTGATTATTATGTAGTCTGGCTATGCCCCCTGGGATTCTCAACTACACAAACCTCCCTGGAGGCCCTGGCAACTATAAGGTCACCTTTAAAAATATCCTGAATCTCTACAAACTCTAACTGACTCCCTACATCTGTACAAAAACACAAATGCCCCCAATGATCCATCCATATTTACCTATTGATGTTATGACAAGGAATCACATACACTATATAAGATGAAGTCTTGGTCTTTATTTTGTAGCAGGTAAACAGTATACCAGGTAAACAGCATATAAAAGGATGGTTACAGCTAAGCTGCATACATATGTCGCAGCATAGTACAAACTCCTCAATATGTTCCAGCGGTCCCTGCCATAGACCTCTTCCCTGTCACCTGGGCTGCTATTCCATCATCAGGAACATTTGCCCTCTGCCCTAGAAACACTTATATCAGGAAAGCACAGGTGCTGCTAATTAGCCCAACACTGATCACATCAGTTTTCCTGCTGTTTCTGCTCTAAATCCTGGACCGTATCCTCCACATTACCTTCATGTGGAGGTATGCTGTCCCTGAAACAATATACTCTGACTTATTTCTTAAAACTTAGAGTCCTGTCTACTAGCCTTGGAAAAAGATGAAAGTAGGGTATTCAATCACAGACGATATTTCCAACAGGTGGAAATATCATCCGTTTTTCAACAAGAATAGGTCAAATTTACATTTGATCAATTCAATGTCGGGGTTGTTTTTCCAACTGTCGGAAAAAGAAAATATTCTGACAGTTGGAAAGCCTGTGTATGGGCAAAAGTGGCCGCCGATGGTTGAAAACGGGATCAAATTTCACAATGCAGATTTAACTTTTTAAACAGTCAAAACTGCATAGAAGCGTCCCAGCCGGGGTTGAATACTGATGGCCGATATTTCCGCACGTCAGAAATATGGGCTGGGATTAAATAACCCCCAAATTGGAGAGACACTTAGTCATCAGCTCCTAACTGCCACATTGCAGGCTGTGTTTGAAAAATGACTGTTCAGAGCTAATTGGCTGGTACTTTATCTTCATTCACTTTACTTCTCCTGAAGACTTAGCACACAGGCCCTTAAATTGCCCTTGAAGGTATTGTAAGCTTGTTTCTTTAGAATTCCAGATTCAGAGGTATCCCTTTAAATCCCTTAAGAAAGAAATTACTGACATCAGACGCCAACGCCAACTCCAAAAGCATGGTGTTTGAGCAGAATGCAATTGTCTGTGACTATGGTCTGTTACACATTTTACACAGCTGGCCATAAAGCTAGTAGACTTCCAGGAAATTACTGGGCCAAAGATACTGCAATAGACTCAAACACCTTTTTTGACACCCGGGGCAGGAAATTCCTAAATACCCCTACACATAATGTTTTTTCTTATTATGATATATTGTCATGTAAATACATGTGAGCCCATCAATCCTTAATTTGCCTACTTCTCCCTTCATCCCATGCTATATATACCCAACTCTTTTTCACATGTTTCCCTTTCTGATGTATGTGCACTAACATACTGTATGCGATTATTATCACAAAGAGCAAGTCTTCCAATAAGAGCTGCCCTTTGCGATGCCCCCGGCGATGTGGCAGTGGGTCCCCGGCGGCTCTCATCCTCCTCCTTTTCCTGGCTCCTGCTGCTGCTGGGTCAGCTCCTCCTCCCTACACCTGAAAGTGGAAATATGGGGCTATGGAGGAGGAGGTCTCTGGTCCGGGCAGCACAGCAGGAGGCTGCCCTGACACAGGTGAGGGCGGCGGCAGGAGACGGTGCGGGGCAGCAGCGGGTCAGGATAAGAAGCACATAGGCTTCTATGTGGTATACTCTGCATCACGGTAACCTGGCAATCGGGTTTTAGTGCATTCCAAAATGCAGTAAAAACCCAGATAACTGAGTTTTTACTGCATTTTTGGATTAGTGTATCCCGCCCCATGCCTTTCCCCACAACTCTTACCTATTATGACATACGTCATTAACATGGGTAAACAGTTAACAATGCTATTATTCACAAATTCCTGTTCTTGGTTATTATCGCTTAGATTAGACAGTAATCCCATGAGAAGGGATTTAGACTGCTTAGTGACCAGGCTTTTCCATCTCCTTTGTGGTTATCCTGGGATATATAATATTTTGTGGATACATCTATACAACTTAAACAACGTGCTGACCATGAAGCCCTGAGAACACAGTGCTAAGACTGAATTATGTAGAATAAAATGTAATTATAAATTATGTTACAGATAATGGAAATAGCTACTGTATATGTTTCTCATTTATACTCATTATCTGTTGTCATTCCTAAGACTATTTCCGGCAGCACCCTTCCTCGCACCATTATTATTATTTATTTATTAACAGTTTCTTATATAGCGCATACAGATTCCGCAGCGCTTTACAGAGTATAGTTGAACATTCACATCATAAGACTTCATTCTAGTTAGGCATCACTCAAAACATACACAGGTGGATTCCTGGGTCCTAATCAGGGGAGCTGTCCTTTGCTGAAATATTCATGCAAGTACTCATGAGTGCATTAGTAAATGCTGATATACATGTAATCAGAGAAAGGATGCATCCAGGGCCAGTTTAGAGGAGGGGGGGGGGGGGGGGGGCAGCACAGGGGGTCAGTACCACTGGATCCCCCTCTATCTAGGGGCCCCCTGTGGTTGGCATGTATTTTTCACAAAAACAAATATATATATTCACCTATCTGCCAATGTGACAATGATTAATGGTGCAGAGCATCAGGAGCCAAGGCACACTGTCTGCACAAGTGTTCAATGCATTACTGTGAGTTGACTAAGTCCCATGAGACTTTGCACAAGAGGTCAGAGGCTGATAGGCTTGTGCTGAGCTCTGCTTGGTGGAGCTCATCATATGCTTCTCAGGCCCATAGAGGATAGCAGCAGCGTCATAGGTTCTAGATCTACATCTAGTAACCACAGTGTCTGATTTCAGAGGTTCACAGACTTCAGCACTGAGAAATCCAGGAAGAACCGAGTCCTGCACATTAGGCGTAGCAAAAGCCAAACTCCCTTGTGGGTGTCCCCGGAGAAGACCAACTAGTACCTGTCTGTCACCTCATCACTTAGTACCTGTTATTTATCTGCAAGCACCAGTCCTCAAGTCTCCATATGCACAGGACATACCTGAAACCTTTAAACTTCCAATTTTCATGTTTCCACCACTTGTCCACAAGGTTCACAGCCAGGAACACCAAACATCACAGACCTGACAAGGTCCTACCAACATTAATAGGTGAAAATGATCAGTGGTGTCATGGATCTGACTTAGGGCCTGATTCAGACCTGTATGCAGGGAGGAGAATTTGCAGCCCTGCGGATTATAGAAAGACCACGGGGTCCCCTTGCAAATGGACCATGCGAAGGTGGGTGGAGGGAGTTAGGCAAGTCTGCGTTTACCTGCCCATAGCTTTGTGCATGCACTGGCAAGTGGCCGCATTGCAAAATAGGACATAGTAACATAGTAATTAAGGTTGAAAAAAGATGTTAGTCCATCAAGTTCAACCTATCTAAATTGTAACTACTGACTTGAATAAGTCATATCTATAGGATTCCCTTTGTGGCCAAAAATGCATCCAGTTGTGATTTCACTTCATTAACAGTAGTTGCTGTAACCACCCCCACCGGCAATGAGTTCCAGAATTTTACTGCTCTAATGGTGAAGAATCCTCTTCTTAATTCTGTCTGGAATTTATTTTCCTCGAGCCTCTGTACATGCCCGCGTGTCCTAAGTGCAGACCTGTTAGTGAACAAATCATCTCCCAGTTCCATAGGAGTCCCAATCCTGTATGAACATACTAATCATATCACCTCTCTGCCTCCATTTCTCCAGTGAAAACATATTTAGCCTGGTTAGCCTATTTTTGTATTCTAGTGATTCGAGACCTTTTACTAGCTTAGTCGTCCTTCTCTGTACCTGTTACAGTTCATTTATGTCCTTTTTAAGGTGCGGTGCCCAGAATTGAACACAGTATTCCAAGTGTGGTCTCACCAATGCCTTGTAAAGAGGCACTATGACATTGGAACCCTTTGAATCCATTCCTCTTTTAATGCATGCCAGTATCCAGTTTGCTTTTGCTGCTGCACTTGAGCATTGTGCAATATTACCCAATTTTTCATCTATGATGACCCCCAAGTCCTTCTCTTCAGCAGAATTACCTATAATAACTCCATTCAGCCTATAAGTAGCTTGTTCATTTTTGTTCCCATAATTAATTACTTTGCACTTATCAACGTTGAACTGCATTTTCCACCTTTCCGCCCACCTTTCCAGTTTAATTGAGTCACTTTGTAGTGTATCCACATCCACTGCTGAGTTAATTTCCTTACTCAATTTCATTTGTCCGCAAATATTGTAATTTTACTCACTATGTCACTTCCTATAGTATATCATTAATTAATATAATAAACAAGGTGGGTCCCAAAATTGAACCTTGTGGGACTCCATTGTGGACCTTACCCCAGCTGAAATGTATGCTATTTACCACCACTCTCTGTCCCCGATTGTGTAACCAGTTTTTAATCCAATTACAAATTTTATCTCCTAACCATAAATTACCTAGTTTTATTAATAACCTTTTATGACGCACCATGACAAAAGCTTTAGCAAAATCAAAAAGTATTACATTAACATATTTCCCTGTCAAGCCCCCTAATGACTTCCTTATAGAAGCTAATTAAATTAGTCTGACATGATCTATTTTTGACAACCCATGCTTCGCCTTACTGATCACCTTCTCCTGTTCTAAAGAAAGTTTGGATACTATCTTATTATTCCTACTAATATTTTCCCCACAATGAATGTAAGGCTGACCGGTCTACAATTTTCAGGGTTAGTTTTACTACCTTTCTTCCATATTGGTACTACATTAGCTATGCGCCAGTCCCTTGATACCATCCCCGAGTTTATTGATTCCTCGAACATCAGATTTAATGGTAGTGCTGTGACAGAACTCAATTATTTTAGTATCCCAGGGTGTATTTCATCTGGGCCAGGAGATTTGTTACTATTTAGGTTCTGTAATATATTTTTGACTATTTCCTCATTCAAACATACAGTTTGGAAGCAATCAAGAGCCGAGCATTTAATCTGTGAGAGATCCTTTTCCCTTGTAAATACTGAAGCAAAAAATTAATTGAATAATTCCACTTTCTCCTTTCCTTCCATTACCAGGGTATCCTGCTTATTTTTTAGTGGACCAATATTTTCCTTCCTTAACTGTTTCCCGTTTATATAACTGTGGAAGATTGGGGGATTAGATTTGCTATCTGCGTTTAGTCTGCTTTTATGAGTTATTTCAAATTTGACTTGGCTGTTAAGTTAAATTAGTTTCCTTTTGACATTTGTTCTTTTATTTACAATAGGAATCAATGTATTAGTGCCCTCCTGCAGTATTTTTTTTAAGTTTGTCAGGTGGTTGCCAGGGTAGGTTTGTCCGGCCCCAGAAATACTCACAACAGAAGGGGCAGCTTCTGGCATCTCCCTTGGGGCTGCTGCTGCCGGCTTCAGCTGTTTGTGGCCACTTGGACATGTTCGGGGCCGCTTGGGGGGCTCAGGGAGCGCTCGGGTGTTCAGGCGCTTAGCCGTTCGTCTGTTTGTGCATTCCTGTGTTTGGACACCCGAACGGACCAGTGCAGCCCTGATCCTCCCTGAGTGGCCCTGATCCTCCCTGAGTGGCCCCAATCCTCCCCGAGCAGTGACGGGGAGGATTGGCAATGGGGGCGGTGATGGGGAGGATCAGCTACAGGGGCGATGGTGGTTTGTCAGTGGTTCACCACTGGCGCATCCTTTCATTAATGTGGCATGCACGGAAATATCTTGGGAGAGCCTGCTCCTGCAGCGCAGCTCGGCACAAGAAATTTCTGGGTACACCACCGAAGGCATATAAGGGTCCATTAAAAAAAAATCATTTTCTCTTTACAAAACTTTTGAGAACTGCATAAACTTTTGCGCCTCCCTTGGATGGGCCTTAGAACTAGTGATGAATAAAAATGTTTGCTTGCAAATCTTCACACCAATTTTGAAAAATTCACTTGGCACTCAAAGGCTTAATATATTTTTCTGATTTTCTCAATGAGAAACTTTTGATCTAGTGTGCCAATCAATCACGACCAATTGGGGACTCCATGCTGTGCTGAACCAACCTTACAGAGCCATGTCCTACATGATTTATAATATTTTTATAATATTTTAACAGATGATTTTGCTTACCTTATACAAAGTGAATAAAATGGGTCTATACTCACTCTCTGCATGGGTTCTTGATGACCTCTGGTGGGGAGACATACATATAGGGTGACATGGGTTTGTCAACAAATGCCCCAAAGCCAATGCGCAGATTGCTGGTCACCTTGCGCATCTTCTCAGCTAGTTGAGTGCCCAATGTTTGAATGCTCTCCAAGTCATCCTTCATCGAGTAGGACAGATCCATAAGATAGTAGATGTCCACCGGGTAGTCCTCCACCTGACGCACTTGTACTACAAAGTTCTTAGAGTCATCTGTTTGAGAAGCAAGTGAATATTAAACCATTTTTAATGTCATGTTTTACGTAATTTATGTATCAATCTCCCTGTCTATCTACTTTATTTTGGTCTGCTGTAACCAAGAATTGTAAATGTCTCATTTGATCACAGATACCCAGTTGAGGAGCACTTATGATTGTTTTCTCTTAATAATCTGTTAGATGAAGACCTTTGTTTGGATGCCATCTTTGTTTCTGTGTCAGGGTATGGTCTACATCAGTAGTAGCCCACTCCAGTCCTCGAGAGCTACCAACAGTTCACATTTTCCAGACAACCTAGCTGCTGCACAGGTGCACTCATTACTCACTGACACATTTTAAAAGATCCACAGGTGGAGCTAATTACTTCTCTTGTGATTCTGTGAGGAGATCTGGAAAACATTAACTGTTGGTAGCTCTCGAGGACTGGAGTTGGCTACCCCTGGTCTACATTCTCATTAAGGTGACCCATAAATCACTTCAGTTATAAAATCCTGGCAAGAATACAGATTTCAAATAAGTTTTGCTTTTCATTATAAAGGGTATGCCAATCTGGTGCCAGCTCTTATATCAACCTTTTCATAATATTAGTAGGTAAATAATAGGATGTATATATGAATCCGAATTTTGCATTAATATTAGGCAAGGGGAAAGTAGGATAATTTCAGGTACTTTATCAAATACATATCAATCACAGTTACATTTTATTTTCTGAACTGCACAGATAAAAATGAGTTAACACTATTTAGTTGTTATGGGATACAACACATTTTTACTTATGCAAGCAGCGACTTTCTACTGAGGTCCATCTTAAAACACTTGTAACTTATTTTAAGTATATTGTGTAGTTAGTTATTGAGACCTTATTAAAATAAAAATCAAATTAACATAAAACTTAAATTCAGCATCCCGTTGCAAAGGCCAAGGCAAGTTCGAGACTCTGTCTAATGCTGGGTAAACACTGGAACAATGGATTGGCTAGCCACTACACAGGCCAATAGATCCAATGAATGGTTAGTGTACTGCACATAATGATTTATCAATATGCAATCACAAGTGACCTCACTGGTGACCGATCCACTTTAGAAGGCAACAGTCTGTGTTACCTGGTCTCAGGTGCAGCTCAATCTTCTGTGGTGTCATCTGAGTGGTTTCCCCTCCTGTGCCCTTGTCACTTAGGGGACGGTTTGCTGAAACGCTGACTTCACTGACAGGAAACTCAATGTTGTCCGGGTTACAGTCATTTTCTAGCAAAGTTGACTTCAAATCACAACGAGATGCCCCTTTCCCAAAGTCCTGATGAACAGTAGTGCATAGTTTAGCTATAGATCTTAGATTATAAATAACAATCATAATTTATCACCATAGCTAGATACCCTTTGAAACCAGAAAATCTAGTAAAATCTTTAAAATCCTATTGTTGTCATGAAAAAGTACATTATATATGATGATTATGAAAGAAAAATATTCATTTCAGAATCCCCCTACAATAGCTAACAAAATAATTAATAAAAATACTTATCTGACAAAAATAAACTATTAAAATACAAGTAAAGGGCCTAATTCAGACTCCCTATATTATTCTATGCTGTGGTAGGTCTATTTGCAGTGATGGATAACCTTGACACTCCAGATGTTGTTTAACTACACATCCCAGCATCCCCTGCTACAGTTTTGCTATTTGGACATGTTAAAACTGATGCAGGGCATGCTGGGATGTGTAGTTCAACAACATCTGGAGTGTCAAGGTTATCCATCACTGGTCTATTGGGTGCAGATTGTTATGTCGGCAGTGTCTAGGTCGACAGTCAATAGGTCGACCACTATTGGTCAACAGGCAGAAAGTCAACACATGACTTTCATGCATTAGGTTGACATGGTCATAAGGTCGACATGGAAAATGTTGGCCTAAGTTTTTCAATTTTTTTTGGTGTCTATGTCGACATGGACAACTTATTAGTATACCGCATCCACAGGCATGGCTCGCGCGAGACCAGTGCCTCGTTGCGCTCGGCACACTATTATAGCCTCCCTCTATGTCCACTGGGATGGTAAAGTATGTTTAGGGGAAAAAAATCATGTTGATCATTTTCCATGTCGAACTTTATCATGTTGACCTTTTGCTTCTGTCGAACTTTTGACCATGTCAATCTAATGCATGTTGACCTTTTTTCATGTGCCGACCTTCTGCCTGTTGACCGATAGTTTTTTACTTATTGACTGTCCACCTAGTCCTAGACAGTCGACCTAATGACCGCATACTGTTCCTCACCATTCTTCCTCTCCTTTATACTGTTGATGTCCTTATTATACTGTACTTTTGTTTGTATCTGTGATTTTGTTCCATTGCTGCACTGTACTTTGTTTTATATTTTATTAAAAATTTATTTTGCAAAAAAATTAATTAATATTAAAATTAAAATTAATATTGAAAAACAAAAACAAAACAACAACTCTTTGGTGTTTGAGGTAATCTACAATACAATGATCCGCTCCATCGCACATCACCTGAAACACATAGATAGAGATGGAGCCGCACTTATTTAGCTGGCCAGCTCGCCATAGCAATACGTCTGTCAACTGAAAGTTCAATATTGTTTCGAGTTTGCCCCTTTTCCGGTTGCGTTTGAGTAAAATACCGTATTCTATGTTTCTTATGAGGAAACTGTACTGAGGTTAACCAATGTCCTATTCATTCATATACGTGTGTTGCGCCATCATTTTCATTGCAAGCTCTGCCGTATTTAGCTTTTAGTAAATCCCTGAGATGCAATTTACAGCAGAGATTGCAATCTCGAATGAACAAGAATGATAGAAAATGTACCCCTAAGAAGGAGAAACTATAGGAGTTAAAAATATTAGATATCTACAGAGACTTGGTTTGGGAGAATTAGTGACCCTGAGCTGCAGGAGAGATTTAGGTACAACCAAGGCAAGGTTTGTGAAATTACAAGGAGTACAGTCAAGTTCTATTTAATGAGGTGAATCAATGCTACTTCTGGCAATAAACAAAACTATATTGCCTGGAGGCATCAGATGTCCACCCTCCCTTCCTGTGGCTCAGCAATCATGTCTCACCCTACTCTGTGCAGTTATGGGCTTGTTAACTAGATAACCTGCAGCTATACATGAGAGAAGGCAGGAGGAGGTTCAGGAGCTGGGATGGGCTGAGCCATCAGACGTAACTGAATTTGATCTTGTTCATGCAGACTATATCACTTCTTTGGCAGCGTCTCCTGATACATGCAATCATAATGTCATAGACCCACTGATAAATACATTTGGACGACCCAATAACCAATCAATTCTGGCTGGGCTTCATGTAGTTGGACATACGTCCTTTATTTGGTACAAAATCTGCATTTCCACTACGTATTCACATCACAGATGTATGCATCCAATTAGCCATGAAAACCCACTTTTGTGCAGAAAACTGCACTTATCACAAGTAGGAAAAAAAACCTTTCCATTTAGCATTGATAATTCTCCATGAGCCTTATCGCAAATTTCATTTCACTTACTTTTAGCAGGTGAAAAGTAGTGCAAAATTCATATTGTAAGGTAAAATATTTGGGAATTTGAGCCAAAAACCATTAGACACCCTCCTTAATGCCTGATCGGGCACTTTGAAATGATTAAAAAGTGCAAAATGCAGAAAATGGGAGCACAAAGTATGGGACAGGTATAATGGTGTGCTTTATGAACGGGAATTTTTTTTAAGCTTGCACGTAGGAGTAATCAGGGTTTTTTGCAACCTTTTTTTTAAAGCACCTTTCAATGAAAGCATTAGTACAAAAATGCATATAACATGCATTAGATACCATTTAAATTCCCAAAGTCTCTTTAATATGTCCTCTTATACACTTCTATACTGTTATCCATGTAATACTATGTAATACTGCAGGGACTTTGAAACGGTTCAGTCTCGATGCGATCCTGCGTGTGCAGTCTGTTCAAATCATCGAACAATATTGTAGCGTCAGAGCGTCATCGGTGGGGCGGGGGTGGAGGCCGCGCTTAGAGCTGGCGCTGCTCCAAGTGCTGCCTCCTCCATAGTGTGAACGGGAAATGGGTCGATCAACCTGATTAACACGTTCACACTGCGCAGCAACACGGCAACGATCCGGTAAGAACTCTTCTTTTTACCCGGTTCGTATTGCTGTGTTGCTACCGGTTAGCTGTACCTTTCACATCACACTAATTACCGTGTCGGACCGGCATGAACCCAGTAATTTTGTGCAATGTGAAAGGGGTATTAGTTTAGCATTGGGCTACAAGCTGATTCCCACCTACACTTTGCATTGGTTTTGAATGCAGGAATTATCGGTACTTGTTTCCTATCTGGGCGCCCAGGTTTTCTACGTACGGCACCGTAATGAAATCGGATCGCATCGCATCGTACACACATACGATATTGAACGATGCGATGCGATGCGATCCGATTCGATTTCCCATAGGAAACAATGTGAAATGGCTCAATTTAGCCAAATTCTCATAGGAACAATAGTAAATGGGCCAAAAACACCCCTGAACATTGAAATGTCCCCCCAAAAGTAGTTTACGCCACCCCGCCATCAACGTGAACCCGAAGCGTGGCGAGCGCAGCGAGCCCGCGAGGGGCGGCGTTACGCGTCCTCCGACCTTTTCATGCCCTACTATCCACGTCGGCGTGGAGTGAGAATAGAATAGTGTGGCGAGCGCAGCGAGCCACCGAGCCCGAAGCGTGGCGAGCGCAGCGAGCCCCGCGAGGGGCCGCGGATACCTTCACAGTTATACGCGTCCCCTCGCGGGCGACGCGGACACCTGGGAAGCCCGCGAAGGGACGCGTTTACCTGTGAAGGTATCCGCGTCCCCTCGCGGGGCTCGCTGCGCTCGCCACGCTTCGGGCTCGGTGGCTCGCTGCGCTCGCCACACTATTCTATTCTCACTCCACGCCGACGTGGATAGTAGGGCATGAAAAGGTCGGAGGACGCGTACCGCCGCCCCTCGCGGGCTCGCTGCGCTCGCCACGCTTCGGGTTCACGTTGATGGCGGGGTGGCGTCAACTACTTTTGGGGGGACATTTCAATGTTCAGGGCTGTTTTTGGCCCATTTACTATTGTTCCTATGATAATTTGGCTAAATTGAACCATTTAACATTGTTTCCTATGGGAAATCGAATCGGATCGCATCGCATCGCATCGCATCGTTCAATATCGTGTATGTGTACGATGCGATGCGATCCGATTTCTCTACGGAGAATAGCATGGTGCGCAATTAACTTAGTGGGCGCCCAGATAGGAAACAAGTACCGAATTATCATATGTATCCCGTTTTGCTAAATTTAGAGTAGGATAAAAATGTTTTCAAGCAATTTGCTAGTAATAAAAAATGTTTTCAACTTTTTGGGGGGACAATTGCCACAAAAACATTTAGCTGGAGAATTTTTTGCAGCTAATATGATACCCTTTAGACTTACACTTCAGAGGGGTGAGACAGAGTAGGGAAATGCGTGCAAGAGTAGGGCAAGAAAGGATGTGTTAACGTAATTGCTGCACCTCAAGATCTGGAAGGCGCGATGTATGCTTCCCTGGAGCATTGTGAATACATTTGTGTTTGTTGCTGCATAACTTTTAACAGCATGATAACACCTTGAAATTGTGATTTATTCAGTAAATGACAGAATAATATACTGCAACAGGAATGTCAGCACCAGCAGCTGTCTGCAACTGAACGGAGCAACACTTGGATTGCTCTGTCAGGTGCAACCTAGTGGTTGCCGGGGCGAACAACACTAGAATTACCCCCACAGAGGTGAAGTTCAGCATTAGCCTTTTCATTTTATAAGATGCTTTGCTAATCTTCATTTATCCAAATACTGATTTATATTTTTTTATTGTTTCCTCATAAACAATCATAAACTTGATTTATGCTTCTTTATTGACAATATAGTGAAGTAAAGTAATGATTAAAGCTGTAGAATAGCTCTTACTTGCAGCTAACCCGTGGAACGCAAGCTTCTGTGCACACATAAATTCCATCATGCATCTGTTTTACAGAGCATTCTGGGACATCTAGTCCCACCTGATGAAGATTGCCTAAATCTGTTTTTATAAAACATTATAATCCAAGAGGAATTACACAGCTCTCCCAGCAGGAACTGCAGTGTTTAGTACAAGCAAAGGGTTCCCAGATGTAGAGGGGTGGGAATCTGGCAGGCTGTCAGACTTTTCTATGTTACATCTGTCTGGGAGACACTGCCGCACGTGTAGTACTAGCCCAGAGAAACATTGCCTTTTTAGGAAACTGAGAGGAAGGAGGATGGAGCTGCAGACATTCATCTGAATGACAAGAGAATTGGCAATGAGGAATGTCAAACGTTACATAGAGGACTGAAGGCTACATGACTACTGGAGTGCACCCTTCTTCACTTACACCACACCCAACAAAGAGAAAAATAAAAGCATTTTTTTATATTAACACTATTGACTGTAGTAGAGAACATTCAGATAATATTCAACACATTTCACATTATTTACCAGGAAGAGGACAATCAGCAACTTACCTCTTGCGAACACCAAGCGCATAATGGACTGACAGCCAGACATTGCTGACAAGAGCTCACCCCTCGTGTAGAGCAGATTGAGGCTGAAATATACAGATATATTATGTTAACTTTAAGTATAGAATATATGTAGACAACATACAGAATAATTTCCAGACTAGGGTAAGGAACAAATGCAGACAAACACTCATGCAGCAAGAGCAAATAAACAATGGTAACAGCAATATATTTCAAATTCCAAACACATGACTCGTGCCATGAACATATCACCACAGCGCATAGAACCTGCAATCCAACTTCCTTTTGAAAATGTATCGCTATAGTTTTTGGAGAGATCATTTATGGACTGTATGTGACACATTTTTAGGTGTAGGTCTAGAACGGATCACAGGTTTCCTGTGTAGTAGATCCAGGGGCTGCAATAGGTACAGATGGAGCCGCTCTCATGACTACCGCCGCCCACCACCCTGCGCCGTCCACCAGAATGGGGAACATGCACTTTGAGACGCTCGCGTGCCTCATGCTCAGCAATGGACTCGCGAGTGTGTGTCCTGTCCCTGTCAGCCGGATCACCATCCACCAGAAACCTGCGGATGGAGGTCTGGTGGAAACAATGAGTGCGGCCCCATCTGTAGGAGCAGCACCGGGAGACAATTTTAGGTCTTCTTAAGCCACCTTCCATAATACATACATCCATGTTTTCATTCATTGACCATGCTCTGAGCATGAGGTGGGTAGTCACTGATACCCCTTTTCAATAAAAGCCAGGTCAGAGTAGGGATTTTTGTCCCGGGTCGATCCTGTGGGTGGCCCTGGCTTTAGACACATTTCCACTGCAGTGCAACCCGGGATATTGCCGTTTCAGCCCCATTCTCACTGAACCCGGGTCAGCCCTGTTTTTTCCTATGGATTACATTTGAAATGGCATTTTAAAGAGATATAACAAAGGGGAGGTCCCAAAAGATGGCTAAATTACATACACAGGCCACCATTAAAGAAAACATTACCAGACTAAAAGAAGATACAACAAAAATATTTTTTTTTTTTTTAAAGTTTGGGATTTTATTTTAGTCCCAAAGATAAAATGTAAAACTTTTCAAAAGTGTCTTCACACAAGACACGTAATACTTCTGTGTAAACTCTTTGCAGTATACCTGTGGAATTGCTTTACATAAACATTGGTAAAGTGCCAAAGATAAATAAATAACTTTTCAAAAGTATTTGCACAATATAAACATTATAAAGCTATAAACTCTATAAAGCATACTTTGAGGAAACTCTGCATATACAAATTTAAATAACGTGTAAAGGTGTAGGGTTAATCAAACTATGTCCACAAGGCGGTTTAACAGACCAGGGGCCTTATGTAATAGGAGATATAAGAGCTAAGCAGCGATGTGCAGTGGCGTAACTATAGCACCACAGCCCCCGCGGTCGCGCGGGGGGGCGCTGTGCATGTGGGGGCGCCGGGGAGGCTGCGGTGCTATAGTAATGCCCCCATCCCCCGCAGGCTTACCTGTCTGCGCGTCCCAGCTCCCCTCCTGGCTTCAATCAATTCTATGGAGACGGACCATAATAAAATGGCCGCCCCATAAAGCAAACAATTCTCTGAAACTGTCTGCGGTATGGGGGCGGCCATTTTATCGTGGTCCGTCTGCATAGAATTATTAATTGAAGCCAGGATGGGAGCCGGGACGCGCAGACAGGTAAGCCTGCGGCGATGGGGGGGCAACGGGCACCAGCGGCCGGGTTGGGGAGGTGGGTGGGAAGGCCGGTGGGGAGGGGGAGAGGCGCCCCCCCATTAACGGCAGGGGGGGGGGGCGCCCCAAAACAAGCTACGCCACTGGCGATGTGGATACAGGCTGAAGTTGGAAGTTTTTGGAAAGGGGCAGTTATGTACAAGGCATGTTTTGGCCTTGTAAATGATTGCCCCTTTCCTTTAGAACTCCACATGACATACTGCACCACTGACAAATTCGGACACTATTACACCGGGCCTCAGCTATTCAAGATATTCCAGCTACCTATCCTACATGGTCTGTTCAGCAGCCCTGTGTACAAGGGGCCTTATTCTGGTCCACATGCAAAGCTGCAAAATCTGTAGGGTTGCGTGTAGATAAAACGCTGTCCGCAGAGCCATCTGCTGACCATCGAGTAATTTGGAAGGTGCACGCAAAGAGGGCAGGCAGTTGATATCTGCTGACGTCAGCTGCCAGCCCCCGGCACCTGCATCACTGCCTAATTTCCATAGTACTGCCCAGCATTTTCATGGGAACGCCCATGGGAACGTCCCATGCCCCCGACCGCACTGCTAGGTGTGAACGGTTTTGGCGAACTAGCAATTCACCATGCCTGCTAGCAACCAGCGTATGCACATGTGCAGATATGCGCATGCAGAAAACATCACTCCCCCGTGCAAACACACAGGGGAGCGAATCAATAAAAATAAGGCCCACAGTTTGGGAATCAGTTGCAAGCAAAAAGTGCAAAATAAACAAATATAAAATTTGAGATTCCCCCAAAAAACACAGGCATTTTTTAACTCAAATTATGGTATACTGTTCAGGGGAGTCTAGGTTTGGCAGTGTAGTAGGTATGGTGTTACTGCTAGGGGCTTTACATGGCCCTCTATATTCCATGGGTTCTGGGTGTGGTGGCACACTAGTAGCAGTGCTGGAGGCGTATCTAGTAGCAGTGCTGGGGGCGTAGTTATTGAGCCCTCTATATTCAGGATGGTCTTGGTTTGGCTGGTGTGCCAATGAAGTGCTAAGGGTGTAGGGAGTTTGCCCTCTACTGATTTGGCCATATCCAGAGTCCTGGTATGCTGGGGCCTGTGGAGCATGTGGGGCATAATGCGTATACCCACGACCAAATGTGTGCTCCAAAAATAACATTTGTCTTTCATGGATGTCCATTAATTGGGGAAAAAAAGTCTGCTGTATCTGTTTTTCGTTTTCTAAAAGCCTGTGCACCAGAGCCTCTTGAGCATGGGTCCTCAAACTGCGGCCCTCCAGATGTTGTGAAACTACAAATCCCAGCATGCCTTGCCACAGTTTTGCTATAAGGGAGTGTTAAAACTGTGGCAAGGCATGCTGGGATTTGTAGTTGCACAACATCTGGAGGGCCGCAGTTTGAGGACCCATGCTCTTGAGCATTCGAGCAGCTGCATTTCAAAGTCCAATTCCCGCAGGTGTTCCACTAATATGGAAGAACAAGCTCTTGCTGCTTGCTCAGGCCGGTTTAGTCTTTTTCTTCCTTGGCGGCACATTGTAAACCAAGAATATTGTTAATAAAAAGCATATATAAAAATAGTCTAGGTGTTTGCATACATGTGCTTGTGGCCTTCTCCCACCTGCACACTAGCGGCACATATACCAATTGGATCAGTGGAAATATGTTTGTTGGTTTTTAGTTTTTTTTTACTTACTATTAGACTGTAGTGGCAGTGTTACTTGCTTCGGACTCCCCCTCCACCATGGGCTCTGCACTGTCGGAGATGACAGAAAAATCCAATCCACTACAGTTGACTTCACCGTCATCGGATATTAGGAGCGGTGATGTTGGGCAGCACTGCAAGGTCAACATGGAGGACTGTGTGGCCGATGCTTGCTGGCTACTCTCCATCTGGCAGGAGCACTGTGATGCCAATAATGATGACAGTACCAGTAGATTTATAAATGCTGTGTCACCAAAAGCACTAAATCACAAGTCATAATGGACCCATTCCAGGCATATGTCACCATTTTTTTTACGGTTTTGGTCATGTACCTTGGTGTATTGCTTTGGTAGGCCTTTTAATTTGTTGACCACTTGCTGCTGAGAACATTGTATTCCCCAGGATGCCAGCATCTGTGAAATATTGTGGTACACAACCAAATCTTTAATGGTTCCAGTCACCTGGCGCTTGATCTCTTCCTTGGTTCCAATGAGCAGAAGCTTTTTAATTTCCAAATGGAGTTACTGGTCATGCTGCTGTTGTGCTGCAAAGTGTGGTGCGAAGCTCACTCAGCTCCTGGACCTGGGAGCTTGCCGACTTTAAAATTTCCTGTGTAGGATTGCTGGGGCTTTGACCCAGATTAGAGCGTTTACACTGCCTGCAAACCCGGATTTTTGCGTGCTCCGGGGAATTAAGCCGGGTTATTCAGTGGAAGAGGGGTATCAGTGAACTGTGATCAGGGCATCCCATGCCTAGGGCTAGAATTAGAAAGCTTTCAAAACAGACAAGTGGAAATATTGCCCATAGCAACTAATCACATTCTATTATTTTCTAGGATGCGATAGGGGAGTTCTACTGAAGATGAGATATTGCCCATAGCAGCCAATCAGATTCTATCTATTATCTTCTAGAAAGTGCTAAATATATAAGAAGTTTAATCTGATTGATTGCTACGGGCAACATTCCATCTTCCATAGAACTCTCATTTTAGTAAATGTACCTCTTATAATCTGATTGTTTGCTATGGGTAAAACCATCACTCTTCATGCTTAGAAGCTTTAGTAAATTTATTCCCTAGCCTTTATTAGCTCCCTTTCTGCTAGGTCATCCTTTTTTTTTAAAGTTGGCGTAAAGAGTAAGAAATGATACTTCTTTTCTAATTACTAGTCACTTATAACTAATGTGATTGGCTACACATCCATTCGCAGCTGTCCGAATATGTACAAAACCCAACGTAATAGGCTCACCATCAAATGATTTTTACACTGGGCTCGGAGTAGCTAGAAACTTACTCGGTGGTGCGATGAAAAAAGGCATATCTGGGCTGGAGCTGACGACACATACCCTTCCCTAATACACTCAGGCACACCTAGTATTTCCCCAGACACTCCCAATGTTGTTGTTTTTTTGGCATGCCCACTAAACTGCTGGTTTCCACCCCCAGATGCCTACTTCCTATCAATCACCTTGTGAACGGCATTGTTAGGATTAAACCCTGTTCTATAGGGATAGAACAGGGAACGAAAGCTAATACGGTACCTGGAGCAGTTGCTGGATGATCAGGATAAACATATTACATAAACTAAACTGAATATGGGACACAGGACGGACAGGAGTAACTGACAATATCCAGGAGCATAGAGGTGAGGATGGGCCACAATCCCAACCCTGACTCTGTTAATCCCTCCAGAGATTATAAACACCTGCAGAACTAAGACTTCACCTAAAATAGCCATGTTTGAAGGGGCGAATTAGGTCCGCCCCAACTTCGGTGCCACCAAGCCTTGCAGGGAGACAAGGTGCCCAACACCTCCAGAGCAGACAAAAGGAAGACTAACTTAAACCCGTAAAAATGGGAAACAAAACAAAATGTGTCACAGCTGTCCTCCATGGGAGGGAATCCTCCTGCAGTCCATCGTACACGTATACTAGCAGGTGACCCCTAAGCACGTGTATTCAGGAAGGTGGTGAAGTAGGACATAGTGATACAGTTTCCTACCAAACTACCGTAAATGCAACAATGCATGAAGGTGTTAAACATATACACAATACTCTTAGAGCACTTATCTCTTGTTCAGACAGGGTCTGGGGGGAACCAGAAGTTGGGATCTAAAAGCAGGACTCGGACTTGAACCCCGGCATCAGGGCCAGCAGCGGACAGCAGGGGACTAGGAACACAGGCAGGACAAGCTGCATGAGACAGGAGTCTGGACTGCAGACACACATTTAGGAACTCAGGCTGGAAACAGAACTCAAACGACTACACAGTGAGAAGCACATGCTCCCTTCACTGAGGAACTAAACAGGAAGTATAACCAGCAGGGAGCAGCTGGTAAGAATCCCTAATGAAGGGTAACCAGCTAATGAGAAATTCAGTGCAGGTGTGCTTGATGCACAGAAAACCCAGTCCAGGTTGCTTAGCAACAGCTTCATAACAAAAGGCATGCAAATAGAAATAGTAGCAGGATTTCATCACAGCATGGCCTTGCGCATGTGTACTGTGAACCACTTGCATGTGCAGTGTGTCGATAATCATCTCTGAAATTGCAGCCTTGCGATTAGGTCTAAATCAGACCCTGAGTGGAAAGCTTTAAAAGAAGGGCAGTGATTGAAATCATTGTTCTTCCTCTATTAACCATGGTTACATGCAAGGTAAGGGATTCACAGGTGAGGATATTGTTGCTAGTAATATTGAAACTCAATCAACCAATCATCAGATCATCACAAGCTTCAGGACAGAAGTTCAACAGTTGTGAAGAAGGCTTCAGGGCACCCAAGTCCATTAAGCGACAAGACCATCTCCTAAAGTTGATTCAGCTGCAGGATCCTGGCACCAGTGCAGAGCTTGCTCAGCAATAGCAGCAGTCAGGTGTTAGTGCACCTGCATGCACAGTGAGGCAAAGACTTTTGGAGGATGCTGGTGTCAAGAAGGGCAGCAAAGAAGTCAATTCTCTACAGGGATTTGACTGCTGTGTACTTGGGTAAAGTCATTTTCTCTGATGAATACCCTTTTAGATTGTTCTGTACATCTGGAAAAATGCTTGTACGGAGAAGGAAAGGTGAGTGCTACCATCAGTCCTGTGTCATACGAACAGTAAAGCATTGAGAGACCATTCATGTGTGGGGTTGCTTCTCAACCAAGGAAGTAGGCTCACTTACAATTTTGTCTGAGAACAGAGCCATGAATAAATTAGTACACTCAATTCAAAATTGGGAGAAACCAATCAGTTCAGATATCTCAGAGGCAATACAGCTTCTTCTGTCTCTGTGGATCTTCCTTTATAAACGCCTGATATGAACCCAATTGAGCATTTATGAGATCTTGTGGAGAGTTCCATTCACACCCAAGATCCTGTGCCTAGAAATACCAGGGAGCTGTGGGAAGCTATCCAGACTACATGTGTTAACATCTCTCTAGAAGTCTTCCGTTAACTTGTGGGATTGATGCCACGTTAAATTGCTGAACTTAACTAGAGGGCACCTATCCCCAGCGGCGTAACTATAGCACCGCAGCCACCACGGGGGGCGCTGTGCATGTGGGGGCGCCGGGGGCTGCGGTGCTATAGTTAAACCCCCCCAATCCCCCGCAGACTTACCCATTGCGCTGGTCCCGGCGGCTCCGTTCTTCTGCTGAGGACCACCACAAAATGGCCTCCCCCATATAGCACACAGTTATCTGAAACTGTCTGCTGTATGGGGGCGGCCATTTTGTGGTGGTCCTCAGCAGAAGAACGGAGCCGCCGGGACCAGCGCGATAGGTAAGGCTGTGGGGGATTGGGGGGGGGGGGGGTGTTTGCATAGGCGGCGGGGCGGCAGGGCAGGGGTGCTTGGCGGGGCGACGGTGAGGGGGGGGCGCCCCCCCCCTAACGGCGGGGGGGCGCCCAAAACTTAGCTACGCCACTGCCTATCCCATGACTTTTAGCACTGCAGTGCAATACTCAAGTGATAGTAATTTATGTAGATAAAATAATATAACAGCAAAAAATGTGGATTTTCATCTTAATTATAACTTAAAGCATCCACTGTCATCGCTCCTAAAATGTTATTCGTTTTTACTTTAGCATCAACTACAGAAACATCTGCTACAAAAGTACCATTATCAGTTCTCTTATTTATTGCCACATTGTAGCGAGAATATAACATAGATGTCATGAAGTTATTTTGCATTTGCTGACAGCAGATCTGGCAAGTTTGACACAATGACGTGAGTGGAGAGTTGAGCATGATACATCACATCTCTGTACTACTGCAAATGTAGATTTCTACCCAACAACTATGGGATTAAACAAATTGATATACAGTACACATTAAGAGATTTTGAGCCTTCAGACATTACTCATAAAATGAATAGTTAAGAAATGATAAGCAGGAATTATGTGGATTTCTGATGGAACTGCGTCATCCCTAGTTGATTGGGCATTTTATTCTCCAAAGAGCACTGCTTACTCAGAAATGCCGACATTGACCAGTGGGTCCGGTTGTTAGGTGGACAGTGTCTATGTCGACAGTCAATAAGTAAACAACTATTGGTTGACAGGCAATAGATTGACATTGACAAATGGTGGACACCCGCATAAGGTCTACATGGTAATGGTTGACACATGAAATGGTTAACATGAGTTTTTCATGAGTTTTTTAACCCAACTTGTTTTTACTTCCATCCACGTCATCATAGATGGAGAATATAATAGTGTGCCAAGCATAGTGAGGTACCGAGCCCAAAGCATGGCAAGCACAGCAGAAATGCCGGGTACATAGTAGGCATTGTGTGTATCCAGCGATATTCGAGGTGGCGGGGTGCTGGCATCAGCAAGTCCATACACACTGGCCGATTCCGGCAGGGAGGGAGCAACAGCAGGGGGTGCAACAGAGGAGGCAGGTGCACGACCCTCGTTAATGAGGTCATCTCACATCTGAATGTTTCTGACGAGGAAGAGGGTCGTTAACGATACGTGGGAGTTTGCATCACTTACGATGTTGAGTGGTGTCCACAACAGATGAGGTGGTAAAAGATATTGTTTTTGAGTGATATATTTTACTAGTCTTTTCTGCATGGGGCTTTAGGTGTATAATTCCTTATGCATTAGGCATTTTGTATTCATCATCCCACATAATAATATTATAGCACACAACTATCACTATTATTCATTCTTCACCAGGATGGGATCTTATCAAATCCATTGTCCCAACAAGGGCCAATAATAAAATAGCTGTGAAAGTTCATTCATATAAGGGGAAAAGCAACAATGGGCCATAAGTATTAAGCCTGGTAAAGTGATAAAGTGGTGATAAAATGTAAGGTGATAATGCACCAGCCAATCAACTAGTTATTTTTTATACACAGCTGCTTTATCACCACTTTATCACTTTACCAGGCTTTATACATCTGCTCAATACATTTTTTGTTGTCGTCCCCCCCCCCCCCCCACTACCATCAATGATAAATAGGCCACTTTAATGTTTAGCTGTGTACACTCGCTTAGATTTTTCCCTGTTTTTCGATTCGATTTTGCTTATAGGAGTAAAATTGAATCCACATCGAATGGTTTTTAGGATACTTTCGATCTGCATTCGATTCGATGCGCGCTCCCGTTTTCTCAAAATCGAATAGAAAAAGCTCCTGTGCAGCCAAGGAAATCTCGAATTCGATCCAGTAAATCGAATGAGTACATTGTGCCTACATTGTGAAATCGAAATCAAATCGAATGCAAAAGTACAGATCTAATGCCAAATCTAATGGGATGATCTAATGCCAGATCTAATACAAAATTGAATCTAACATCAAATCTAAAGCAAATCTAAGCATGTGTACAGGGCTTTATGTTCACTTTCAGAAACACGGGTAATCAGATCTTGTGCAATATCAATGGGGAGCTAATACTTGGATTAAAACTGTCTACTCCAATACATTTATACATTGTATGGCTCATAATTGATAATAAACAATATGTTTTTAATACTGGAGTATACATAATGTAGGGTTTATTAAAAATAATAATAATAATTAAAAAAATCTAATACTGTATATATATTTTGTTATTCCTTTTAGGCCCTGACCTTTGTATTTGGTCATATGTATTATTGTCCATTTAAGGCAAATCCAGTATCATCCAATGTGTACAGAACTCTTGTATCCAAATCAGAAATAGCACAAATAACTACTTTAATGCAGCTATTACTAAATTGCCCTAAATCTCAGGAGCCATGGCCAGCCGCCAGAACAATTTCCTACATAGTATAAAAACATGTTGTTCATGGAATATTGCAGAGCATGAGAATCTGTAGGCAATTATTAATGAGTATCTATCTATCTATCTATCTTATCCTTAGAACAACAAGCTATGAGCAAATCACTCTTTGTATACATAACATGTAAGTTCGCAGATGTTTATGTACCAAGTAACTAAATATAAGCTTTCACCACAAATGCAGCAGCCCAGCCCTACACATGAATAACATACACGCTTCTGTTTGAATTAACTCCGTAGTAAGTTCACCTGTATGACGTGTGCAGTAACTTTTACACTGAAAACTATACACATACAATAAAACTATTCAGCAGTTTATCTACATGTGTAAACTCACCACAGCTTCCAGTAGTGATCAGCAACATAAGGGTGAGACCCCTGTAAACCGGCATCATTTTGTAAAGTAGGGGGGCAGCGCTGTACATACTCACTCTGCCCCCACCCACTTGAACTGTATGCAGAGGATCAGCTGGGTACTAAATTGTAAGCACGAACTGCAGTCATAACTCCTCCCGGTCCCTCGTTCACACCCTGCCTGTAACTACACTCATTCCTATCCTAATAAACTTAGCTGGACTGAAAGAATACTTTAAACTACTGCCCCCCACTGGTTACAACTTGGAAATCTATGTACAGAAGTCTGTTATACTTCACCAAATTGAAACTAGTTTTTTTACTTGATTATTTCATAAATTCACTTTTTTTTAAGAATTGTGTATTTAGAAAATGGTAAACAAAAATATACAGCCTTGACTGTCACTTTATGTATGTATTGAAAATAAAATTATATTTTTAAATACTCTTTTTACGGGATATTTATAAGGTGGCATTCTCTGTGTCTTTCAGTTATTACTAACTGAAGATTTGAAAACACCCTTTCACAGGAACAGGGGCTGATGATTGGCAGAGAGCTCTCAGCCAATCAGCGGCCCCATACTTTTGAATGGCAGTTTCTAAATCTCTTCCCGCAGGCAGCTCCCTGGGAGTCCTTTACATGCGATTGCATGCGATTTATCACATGTAAAAAATGTGACACATCAAGTGTCAAATGCCATGCAACCCTCCTGGGGAGCTGTCGGGGGAGTTGAGGGAAATTCATGTCCAATTTGTCTCCTTCGTGTCAGACAACCTTATGCTGATTTAAAAACACAGCTGAATATATGCACCCCTCTTTCTTTTTTTACCAACTTCTGTATGAAAGGCAACGGTGGATTTTCCACAAGACAACCTAGGCACCCGCCTAGGGCCCAGCAGGTCCTAAGGGGCCCCATAAAGATATCCTGGCGATTCAAAAGGTTTCCAGAAATGCTTTGCGTGACTACCACGTAATGTCATGACATCACACGGACCTGCTCACACTCCCAAAGTTCCTTTGGATGAAATCAATTTGTGTTTCCAAACATTTTTTAGCCTATCAAAGTACATCACTGTATGTGAGTAGTCAGCAGGGCCGACCGAGCCTAATTTAATTTTTTTTGGTAGATCTTAGCGCCCCTCACTTTGGATATTGTGGATGGAGTATCACCTGGCCCACCCACATAAAGCCAGATCTACATACACTAAAAACATTTTTTAAATCCTCAGACTCCAGAGAGCAGCCCTCCAACACATGCTCTAGATCAGGGGTGTCCAAACTTTTTGTGACGAGGGCCAGATTTGGTGAGGTGAAAATATAGGGGGCCGACCATTCAGCCTGACATTCTTTGAATCATTATACACATCAGAATGGTCCATGTCCCCCAGCCTGCCCCATCACTGTATTTCCCCCATTCACTGTATGTCCCCCAGCCTGCCCCTGCTCCCCCTTCTCTGAATGGCCATCACTGCCTCCATTCACTGTATGTCCCCCAGCCTGACCCTCCTTCACTGTATGTCCCCCACTCTGCCCCCTCCCTTCTCTGTATGTTTCCCAGCCCCTTGTGTGAGCCAGAGGATGGAGAGGCAAAGCAGGCACTGCAAGGACAGGAGATGCTTGGGCTCCCGCTGCCGCCCTCCTCCGCTCTGCATGTTACGGGAGCAAGCTTCCCCCTTGCTGCCCCCCTCCCCAAACACTGCTGTCACTGTGATTGTGGAGTAGGGTGATATACGTTTGCAGCAGCAGGGGTAGGACTCCAAACACATCTGACTGTGGCGGCCGGCACCTCCTCGCTGCAGCAGACAGCAAGGTAAAGGTGCGCTCGCCGGGGCCCCACCTGTGTCCTGTGCTGTGCTTCCCACATCTGATGCTCTGCCCGCTTCCAGCTGGAGGCTGCGGGCCGCTTGAAATGACAGCATGGGCCGCAATTGGCCCCCGGGCCTGACTTTGGCCATGCCTGCTCTAGATCCAGTCAGGGTGTGATACTAGCATTATCCTAGTCATTAATCCACTTCTTATCATAAACCCAAGCATTCACGCATTGGAAAGCAAATAGAAATTATTGATCTGATAATTTGATTTTCTGTGTGAAAGGGGGGTTCTGACTGGGGCTGGCAATACAACCTGGCAATCAAAAAATAGGGACAGTGGAGCGCATTTACACAGGAGTAAAATGCTCGTTGCCAAGGAAAAGTTAAATGCTTGTTGCCAAGGGGGGCAGCATCTGTTTGTGTGCCTCTTAATCCTACAAAACCCTGGATTGATGGCTCTGATCCTGGGATTCATATCTTGGCATCTTTGTCCTCAAATCTCAGGATCCCGCCTCAGCTTCCCCCATTCACTAGGAGAGCATCAAATCACAGTAGCTGCAATATAATGCACAGAAAATCACCATGACTGCGATATAATGCACAAAACATTACAGGGACCACAATAATATATATAAAATATATATGTGACCACCATACAAGCAGAATATTTTTAAACGCCGTACAATTTCTAATTTCTAAAACCCCCTAGTCCAGGGGTTCCCAATCTTTTTTGATTCACAACACCCTAGAGAATCAGAATTTTTTTCACGGCACCCCTAGGTCCCAAAAAAAAATATTAGATTGGGTTTATATGCGATTCTTAGTGGCAATTATGTGGTAAAGGGCAGTATTTGCTTCTGTTTGTACACATTCTATGATTGGCAGCCACCAGCACTGGTTTTGCTCATAAATAATTAACCATTAATAATTTGAGTTGGTCCTAGACCACCAAGCCGCGGCACCCCTGCTTGTGTCCCGAGGCACCCCAGGGAGCCACGGCACACAGTTTGGGAACCACTGCCCTAGTCAATAATTTACCTTTCCTCAAAATAACTACTTCATCATAATCAAAGTAATCTCAAAAGTGTTTTATGGAGCAGTGTGGTCATATGCAGTAGGCTCCGGAAAGCATCACTTTCTTAAAACTGTGTCCAATAGGCAATGACATGAAGGCTGACATCAGAAATAATAGGCACACCTCCCATCCATAAAAGTTTAATATTTAATTATTTAATAGCAGGCAGTATTGGAAATATTTTTTTTATATATATATAAACTGGCATATAAAACGTGTAACGATAATTTATCCTTTACAAGATGTTCAGACGGGAGTCTGTTAGTACCTCATAGGGGTTTACCCCTTATTTATTCAATTGCTTAAAAATAACAGCATATCTGTATGTGCAGATGGAGCCCACTGCTCAATGCTGGCTGTGCTGGGTTCTCTGCTGTATGCTGGTTGATATTTCCTGCAGCTGAACTGATCCAGTTAGTGTTTGTTGTCTTCTCATCTGAGTGGCAGGAAATCTCAGCCGGCATACAGCCGAGGCCCCGGTGCAGCCAGCTAACAGCTGTGGTGGATGCTTTGATATACTGTACAGAGGATTACAGATCAGAGAAATTCATCTCAATGCCATAAAGAACTCCAAAGGTAAGACACAATTAGCAACTCACAAATAATTTACATGGCTACAAGTAATAAAGCCTGGGTAAAGGGATTTTTACCCTGGTCACCAACAGGATTTTTAGTGGGTCTTTCCCAGGTAACGAGCAGTGGAAACAGCTCTAACCCAGGATTTTGTTCCCCGCACGTTGCACGCCCTCTGCCTGCCCGCTGGTCCCTTCATGCTGCCTGCCTGTTAGTCCTGGCCTGCTGCCCTGCTTTCCCAGGTTTTCCCTTCAGTGCAGTGGAAACGGGTAAAGAGAGCCACCAAAATCCCGGGTATGACTGGATTTTGGTGGCAAGGGGTATAATAAGAACCATACGGGAGGCAAAATAGTGTCAGAAATAGTTTTTGGATCTAATCCGAATCCCCTCACAATTTGGCTGCCACAAAGCCAGCGTTTGTTGGTGGAATCCTGCCGTTTACTCAGAGTGTCCGAAGAAAAACACAGGTGTTCCCGAGCGTTTTAAGGAAGGATCTTTGACATCAGCAGAGTTGCCACAAGTTAAGAGAGGAGGACTGTGTTACGCCCCCTTCATCTGGGCTCCCTCCTCTCTTGTGTCTGCAGTAACCCGGCTGCGCAGAAGAGTCTAAGCGCTAGAGTCTTTAGACTCTACTGTGCATCTGCGGACTTCTGAAAAAATGGCTGTGACGATTCTGGCAGCGCTGCTGTCTTCATTACGGATGCAAGACAAGTATTAAAATGGATGCAGTGTGGGCCCTCCTCGACTCTTGGGGCTCGGGTGCACTGCACACATTGCACCTATTATAAATACACCACTGCAGAGTTGTGGATGTATCAGACTTACATATGCACACACTGAAATACGATTCGATGGTTTGGGAATCGCGTATGGATTTGCAGGTGAATAGCGAATAGCAATATTTTCGCAATTCACCTGCAGATTTGCACGGGGCGGGTTTTGTTTCTGTCTGGATGGCATGTCCGGGGCGGGTTTTCTTTCTGTCATGTACTCGCAGTCTTCTTCAACTTTGCAGATGAGCGAACAGGTCTGAATCAGACCCACTAAACACAGAAGGAAACAGTCATATTCATTTAAAACTGACATAGCGTCCTAGATCCACCATCTACCATCTACTACTTTTCCCTTATGTGCTGTCATTGTAGGAGCACTGCTGGCTGCCGATCATGTCACATGGAGAAACCTGACATGAACAAGCCTGATGATGATAGGTAAAATCAACACTTTTCAATCCGTTAATCAGTTTTAATATTTCTTTCCAATAGATCTAAAGATTTTTCAATCCAGGGATAACCGTGAGGGCAGTAAGATTCCCTGCTTCCCCAATCACATTACACAAGTATCATAGCAATTTTTCAGTTATTTAGTTATCAAAGAGTTGGTTGTAATGGTCATCATATTAAACATAATTAGTAGCTTAGTAACTCTTCCAACACACCCATGAGGTACAGTAGGTGGCCAGTATCATTTTTTGGGGTTTTTTTTTGTTGCCACTAGCCCTGATCCCCAGCTTTCTTTATGTTCATTTAAAGTTTTACATCTGTTGCTATTCCTAAGCATTTGACTTACCCTTTTATTGTCTTCCCACCTCCATTTATTTCCGTTATTTTAGTTAATTGATTTATCATTAATTTAGCCAGTTTTAAAGGTCATTAAATTATGGTTATGTCAGTAATTACGCTTCATTAAAGTTTTCCGCCAAATTCAACCAGTAAAAGTGTATCAAAGTTCTGCCCAGGGTACACCAATGGGAGGTCTGATCGGATTCCAACCCTCTATTTGTCTTCTGGGATCCAATTTTTCCACTCTGTGATGTTTTCTTCCAAAACCTTCCAGTGGAAGGCCTAGAACAGGTTCCTTAGGTCAAAGTACTTCTCGGTTCATTCCGCCCTAATGTCTGATGCAGGGGCGGGCTGGGCCGGGGGGCAGGGTGCCATGTGCCCCCCAGGCCGCTCTGACTGGAGGGCTGCGGGCCGCGTCCGCAGCTGCCTTACCTATTTCTGCAATGCCAGCGGCCAGGTTCCTGTAGTCTTTTAAAACATGTCTGTGGCTACAGGAACATGGCCACCGGCCTCCACAGCTACGTGGAGGAGGGCCCGGTTGCCTGTCCACTCTGATCTCCGGCAGTGGCGGACGCTGGGTGTGGACTTCATGATGATGACGCCACCCGCAGGATGTCTCTCTTCTCCCCCGAGCTGCAAATCAACACATCAGGGAAGGCGGGAGAGTCTGCAGTGAATGCGGACACATCAGCCTCCAAGCGGCAGCGGCCAGAGCTAAGGTTCTGCAATCAGCCTGGGCAACACAAGCAATCCCCAGGTTAGTGTTGCTTGCTATACCTCGTCCCCAGCCTAGTAGTAGTGTCCCCCCCCCCCCACATCTGAAAGCCCCCCCCCCACATCTGGCACACTCTTCTGTCTCCCACTGTCTCCCCCTTCCCAACCAACCCTCTACCCACCATATAGAAGCCCCTTAGCCCAGTGTCCCCCTCATATATATTTATCCCCCCCCCCCCCCCCCACACACACACACAAACACATACACCATTTTCCCTTCTCTTCCACTCCCCATATACAGGGCAGCAGTCTGTGGTGTCCTGTTATTATACAGGGGGAGCAGCCTGTGGTGTCCTGTTTTTATACAGGGGGAGCAGCCTGTGGTGTCGTTATCTTTTTTTTTTTATTAATACATATATTTTTTTTAAAGAAAAATCTCCATTTTAATGATGTGCTGTTACTTATGGGCCAGTGCTCTGGAATTTCCCCCTGGGCTAAAAGTTGCCAGCCAGCCCCTGGTCTGATGGGACCCCACAACCCTAGATCATGCCAGGATCTAACGGAACTACTTCAGGTTGGTTTCATTCTGATCAGTGCTGGGGTGTCTAAATGCATAACCGGACAAACAAACAAACAAACAGGCCCATGAATTTTATAAATAAGATTTAAACCAAGATTCCCTCCCTGAAGGAGCAACAGCAGTGAAGCAGACATTCAGTTCTATTTACTTAACTTTGGGGAGAGGTGAAGTAAACAGAGACAAAGTACAAGTGATGTTCCGGGCTGTGTTTGAAAAATGACAGTTGGGAGCTGAGTGGTTGGCACTTTATATACGTTAACTTTACCTCTCTCTAAGGCTTATTAGGAGTTGTACGGAAAATGACTTTGAATCAATGCACCTCACTATTTCCAGGGAAGTATGAAGCACCTCTGCCAGTATGTTTTCTACAAGCTTTGCTGGAAAATACTATTTTTATGCAAAAATCACTCTGCCTTGCTTTGTTCAATTTCAACTGGGAATTTGGTGTTGCCTGGTACCTGCCTGCACTGCCACCAGTGAGACATTGCCCAGGCTGGTTTTGAGTTTGAAAAAACTCAGGGAGCCTGAGGAGTGCTCCCACCACCAGTGCAGTGAATAAGTCGTGCATAGGGGGTTGTGCGATCGATGGACCCTCTCCCAAAGGAGAAGGGCCCCATTTTTCCCCTAACCCCTCTCAGCCATAAGGCCTAAGAGGGGAAAAAAGGGATCGGTGGGTCTTAGAGAGCTTAGAGAGACCCGCTTTCCTCAACCCCCGGAAAGGTTAGGATGGTGGGTCATCCGCACCCGAAGGTTTGGAGAGACCCGCAATAGGCTTCCCTCCGCTTTGCAGCTCGGGGTCGCCCTCTAGGGGACTGAAGCTCTCCCCAAAAGGATGAGAGCTTTGGTACATTGGGGAATGGTAGGCCCATAAGGGTCAACCACACAACCCCAAAAAAGTGACACACTACAGAAAACAGAAAATGTGAAAAGTGCCGAACGTGAAGAAGGAAAATAAATAAATAATAAAGAGAACCCCAGCCAGAAGGCCGGGTTGAGGGTGTGTAAAAATTGTCCTACCCCATCCAAAAGGACGAGGTAAGGATGTGCAGCCTAACCTAGAGGTGGAAGTGCGCAGTGCAAGTGCCATACTTGTGCAAGGTGATTTTTGGGATCAGACGGCAGAGCAGGTACTGCGGCCAGATGGCAGAGCGCATTCAGCGGGTGGACGGCAAAGTGGGTGCGGCAGCCGGACAGCAGGGCGGGTGCGGCACCCAGTAGGCAGATCAGGTATGCAGTGTGAGTGTGGAGGCTGTCTACTTACATTTGTGAGTCCTTTTTTCAACACTGAAACAGGTGAAATCAAAACTTTGGTCTGTTCTTACAGACACACATGTGGGAGAACTACTGCGAGTAGCTTCAACCGCACAGGAGCCAGGATTTTAATTTTTTTTTTTTTACTGAAAACATTACAGCATAGTTTTTTGTATTGGAAAATGATGGAAATTGTACATTTTCAATCTGCTTGTCTCACCCCCAGCCTAACAAAAAAAATGAAGTTTGACACAAGGTCATGCGTCTACTAACATCATTCAAAAGATGCAAAAATAGGACATGGCATTGTGCCAGCTACTGTATTTATTTATTAATTAACAGTTTCTTATATAGCACAGCATATTCCGTTGTGCTTTACAATAGGAGACAGTGCTACCACAAACTGGTTGTTTACAGGCAGTCAAAGGTATGAGGGCCCTGCTCGCAAGCTAGACCACAGCCCATTTTAAGATGGGGTGTGGCCTTGAAAAAGCTAGACCACACCCATTTTCTGTGATGATATCGGCATTTTGTCTTACCATAACATATTTTTTGGTTCAATGTCTCTGATTGGTTGGCCACCGCTGATCTAGATGACCAGATGATTGGTGCTTGAAGCTGAGCATGTGTGAGCTGCTGCAGACTACTACTGTAGTGCTGTGAGCCAGACTGTCCTCTGCTGTTCTTCAATATTTTGGATTGCACTCTGGAGGAGGCAGGAGGGTGAGTTAAGTTAATGTTTAGTGTTAAAGGGTTCATCTGGGCTGGCTTTGGGGCCACATGGTTACTGGGACTGAGAACATGTCCTGCAGCCAGCGCACATTTTAGCACATACACACTGAATTATATCATTAACAATATAGGTCAATGACATCCCCCGGCCCCCGCTAAACATGCAATCATTGATGATATACAGTAGGCAGATTTTACTGCATTTTCAGATGACCGGGGGAGGTGAGGGGAGTGGGTTATTAATGACCCACAAGAGGGTGGGACATGATCATCCCTAACGATATAGTGAGCACGATAATATAACCGATATGTGCATATCATTTAAAAATATTGCATAGTGTGTATGCTTAAATTGGAAGCAGTCAATGCAAACTTGTGAAATAGATATTGGCATTGTTGTCTATATGGGCAGCTTGTTTCATATCTTTATTGTGTTCTGTTTCATGGAAAAACAACTTGCGGAACTATAATGCCTCTGTATTCAGATAATTGTGTATTCATAGAAATGGAAGGAAGTAGGCAAAGATACAGTGTTTGTGGTGACACTCTGCATGGTTGCAGTGTGACATGAACATGACAGATGACGCGGAGACTGCAAGGGCATACACATACTTGCCTACTTTTGAAAACCAGTTTCAGGGAGATTATAGTTGATAATAGAATTTTGCAAAGTGCCCCATTGAGGGGGTAAGTCTAGTTCCATATATGGAGATATTGTGAAAAGAGATTGTGACTGCAGAACCTAAAAGCATGGGTGTGTAATTTAAAATGACTTATATCCAAATGTAGATGAGTCCCAAAGCAGTTAGTAAGAGCTACTACAGTATACTTGGTAAAGTGCTGGGAAATTATGCTGATAACTCAATGTAAATGTATCTATCTCTCATTCCTTTTCCCCAAAAAATGTAACAGTGTAATGTGGGCTAGGTAAAATGAGGGAGATTGCTAGACTAATGAGGGAGAGATGAAGATTGCTGTTATTTCAGGGAGAATGCAGGAGGGTAGGTAACTATGGGCATACAGTATGTATTTTCCAGAGGTAGGAAACACAATGGCATTGTGATCAGCATAACAAACTAAAGACAGAACGTTCTAGGAATAGATAGGGTGGTTCTGCAGATATGACAACCAACAGAGCATGCTATAGCTTATAATGATAATATCTACATCAGTAATATTCAATCTCTGGGTTTGAAGCTGCTGTAGAACTACAAGTCTCATCAAGCCTTGACAGGCTCTCAAGCTCTGCCATTGGAGCTACAAATCCCAGCATAGTCTAGCAGCCAGTGGCATAGAGAGCCTGACTCTGGGACTTGCTGTTCCACAACAGCTGCAGAATCACATTTTACCTGTTCTGCTCTAGACAGAATAGAGGTAGGAAGTAAGATTGCAGTAATTATGCACTTTGGCATTGAAGGAAGGTCAGGTACACAAATCCCAATTACTAAACACAAGGAATTAGACACTAACCTCAGACGTGTCGTCTGAGGTGGAAGGAATGAGTCTCTTGTCTGGAGGAAATTATACATTGTGTAGCTTTGTGTGTACTTTCCCCTCACTCTTGTGATTCATCCCCATGAGACATAACATGGCAGTGTGGCTCAGTCCAGAGGGCTGGTACTTAAAGTGGGAGGATTAATACTTTACGAAAATCCCAATCTAAAGTTTCTGACAGTTTAAAGTGAATCTGTAACCCTTCTCTGTTCAGTTACATTGGTGGATTTAGAACAATAAGGATTTTCCTATTTTCATTAGATTTTATAAACTGTATAAAGTTCAATTACTCTTATGCTGGTTACACACTTGGTGATTCCCGGCACCTCCAATATCAGTGGTCCTGCTACAAATGATATAGCACATACACCCTGACCAATTTCATACCAAAACACATACCTCCCAACTGTCCCGCTTTCCGCGGGAACGTCCTGCTTTTTGGGAACATTCCCTCATCCCGCCCGGGACCGCCTAGGGGTCACCAGTGTCCTGCGGTGGGAGGAGGGACAGTAGAAGTCTCCACAGCCTCCTGAAGGCAAAAGTGGCTATTCTGCGATGTAGAGGGGCAAAAAATGCATTATAACGCTTATCTCCAAAGCTACTGCAGACCATCTCACATATGCATAGAATGATTGCAATCAGCAATAGGAGGAGCTGCAATAAGGGCAAACTGCAAGTAAATGGAATGAATATGATGCATTTCAGGTGCCTGTAACATTAAACTGACAAGGACATGAAACATACTTCTATATGGTATGAGAGTTCATGCAGCGTGCCGCTGAGGGGGCGTGTTATGCTCCACCTAAATGGTACAGTATATCTGCTACTTGTGTATTATCTGGGCACCCGATTTTTCATCTCATGCCACTACTTAAGGCATGCGATTTTTCATTGTAAAGACCCAATTTTTAGTTGTATAGTCACCCATGGGTGATTTCATACCCCCACTATCCAACTATGCATGGAGTTGATTTTATATAGTACAATGAAAAAATCGGGCGCCCATATATTACACAAGTACCGTATGTCTTCCACCACCTATTATCATATCTATTGATGCTAATGGTTTTGTTCTGTGGCAGGTGGAATCTAAATGAGTAAGTAGCTGCAGGCCAAAGGAGAAGCTTATGAAAGATCTTGCTCCAGACACCAGAACCTGATGGGGGCGCCACTGAGACCACACATTAATGTGTTATCATTTTTTTCTCTCAGAGACCATACTGTTATTATATAACTACATACCTCCCAACATTTGTCGACGGCGACTCGGGACAAATTTCGGGGGGCATGTCCTAATTTCGGGGGCGTGGCCTATACTCGCGGCTCCCCCGCGAGGCCACGCCCCCATTTTGCCGCTATGGGGGCATGACCCAGAGGCTCTGTGAGCCTCTAGCCATGCCCCCAGCCCCCTGGATGCGGGAATAGACGCTGTGCACATGCGCACAGCGTTTATTCTCCGCTGCTTAGCAGCCGACAGGGGGGACTCCCAACAGCCCCCCCTCACCGCGGGACACTGCCGACCGCGGGAGGGACAGCGGGACAGGCCCTGATAATCGGGACTGTCCCGCTGAAATCGGGACTGTTGGGAGGTATGTAACTATAATAAGCAGCCGCTCCTTATATGGGGACAAAACAAGGCAATTGCAAAATTATTTTATAGAGCTGGGGCATGGGGCGTATCATTGAGTGCATTTGCTCCATGCTTTACCTCTTCGGAAACAGACACTGTTGGTGGGTTCCCTTCTCCAGAGAGTGTTCCACAGTGCATCCTGTAACTAGCATAACTACAGAGGGTGCAGCGCCCGCAGCTCCCCCTGCATCCAGTGGCTAACGGTCCCTAAAGCTGTCAAGTAAACCCCATGCCGGCGGTAACCAAGCTTCTGTGATTTGCGTTCTCCTGTGGAATGCAAGCTGATGACTGTCCTCAGCTCAGGCTAGCGGGCAGTCTCGGGTGCCACGCAATCATCTCCATGACCAGCAGCAGCAGTGCAGTGTGGCTCCATTGGAAGGTATAGGCTAAACCAGCTGTACTCCCCAGGACACCAGAAGCACAGCAATGGAGCATCCTCTAAAGGTCCATACACATGGGGCATTTTTGCCCAGCGTGTATGGATAACGATGATAGGGAAAATCACTGGGCTGAAAAACTCGGATCATTTTTCACCTATTTTAGCGATTTTCCGCAGGGTGGACGGCTTTTCATAGCGGGATGCCTTTTGATTCTGAACGTTCACAAAATTTCAACAACAAATGACCCATCTTTTAATGATACAAAAAGCATAACATTTTTCTTGAATACAGTGTCTATTTATTGTATAATGTTTGCAGAGTATATTTAATATAATTTATTCCATTAAAACTAGTTGTATATATTTTTTATATTTATTAAATGAATCTATTCTTAATCATTGTGTAATGGTCTAATTCTATTCTTCATACCAATTGCCATTGCAATATAAAAGATTTATTGTTTATTATTCACTCATGAGATTCAGGGGTAATTAACTTGCTTCCATAAGCAAGTATTAATATTTGCTGCTATCATTATTTGGACAAACAAAATTGTCTTCAGTGCATATTAGTATAACTTTAAAGGCACAGGAAACAAATTAGACAAATTATTTAATGAAGAATGTATAAACTTCATGCAATACTTTTACCTAGATTCCCATCCCACGAGCGAGTATCCTGCTAGGCAAGCTCTCAGCTTCTTCAAGTTGACCGCTGGTCTCTGATAACGTTTTTACAGTAATGAATAACAGTTACCTCTAGACACACATGAAAATAATGTCTCTGATTACTCCTGAGAGAAGGAGATCTGGCAGTCCAAAAGGTATCTAGTATTTGTTGCACATAGGGATAACAAGGGAATTCATAATAGAGTACACCATGATTAAACATACACTTAAAGAAACATGCTAGCAGCCATTTTACAGCATACTTGCTTACATTGAAAATGTAATTTTAGGAGATGCCCATAGAAGAGAAACAGGTTGGCGATGAAAGGGGCAGGCCTTTCTAAGTGCATCATTAGGCCCTGCCCCCTTCTGAGGACATGCCACGATTGGATAATATTTGCATACAGGTCAGAGCTAAAATGACATCTATTAAAGGGTGTGGGTATTTGGCGCGTGCGTCTGAGTCCCCTTGTGGGGCTCGCTTCGCTCGCCCACTCTGCGGACTCGGTGGCTCGTTATGCTCGCCACGCTATCTAAAATCAACTCCATGCCAACGTGGATAGTGGGGGTATGAACTATCCACGTTGGCATGGAGATAAGTAACTTTATTTTAGATAGTTTGCCGAGCATAGAACCCATGCTGGTGCCGTGAAACTACACAAGTACTGGGGCGTGGTATAGCACCATGACCCCCATTATCGGCAATTTGGGGACATGCTCTCGGAGGTGCTGGGCAGCCCCAACCTCCCTCCCTGAGATGTAGAGAGGCCATGCGTGACTGCACGGCATCTGTTTAAGATCACTGGTGATTGCTAGTTCCTCCCCAACTGACCCCCCCACCCGGGGAACATTGCTACCCATGGGAGGGACAGCGGGATACTCTCCAAATAGGTGGACTGTCCTGCTGTAATCGGGGCAGTTGGGAGGTATTGTTAATCCCAATGTTAAGGGGCATACACACTTCTAAGCAATCGCTATGTGTGTATGGCCCCCAGCAGCGGCGGTGATGCACTGTCCATGCGTCGCTAACACCTGAATAGATTTAGACTACATGTAGTCAAAATCTAGTCATCGCCAGTGTTCTCTCTATTGAGATCACGGGCAGTGACAGATCACTCAGTACACAGCGCTGTGTGCTGAGTGATCTGTGCTTATGTAGATCGCTCAGCACAGAGCTTCCGTTGGTCCGTGTGTACAGGGCTTTAGAATCTTCTGTCATTAAGTCACTTTCCTGTCAGTGGTGCAGGTTTATCATGAGTGACATAGGGATCTGTCTGTGGCATGCTACATACCCCAACGGATTCGGCATGAAAAGCCGGCGGTCGGAATCCCGGCATTCAAAATCCCGACGCCGGAATTCCGAACGCCTAAATCCCGACAAGGGGGGACGTGGATCGCCCCCCCCTTGCGGGCTCGCTACACTCGCCACGCAGCGGGCCCGGTGCCTCGCTACGCTCGGCACACTAATTTATTCTCCCTCCAAGGGTGTCGTGGACACCCACGGGGGAGAAAGTGTCGGGATTTCGGCGTTCGGGATTCCCGACCGCCGGGATTTAAACTGCGTCCCACCCTAACAGATTAGCTGATGGAGGGTCCAAGATAGGAAAAGCAGCAGGAAGCTGTGGGAGGAGTCACTAGTTTGTTTATTTTTCATTTAAACACTTTTTAAAATGAATTCCTCTGATTTGTAATAAGATTTAAGGAAACTGTAGTTATATTTGGTATTAGGTAATGTGCAGATGTTTTGTAATATGATCTAGAATTAGCTGCAGCTTGATGACACCATTCAAATGAGCCTCCTTATCTTCATTACTCAGCTCACATTTCTGTGAAAAATACCCCAAGGAAATTATATGCTATGAAGAACTGCATTTCCATAAGAACAACATGCATCTTATGCAATTGCTTAGTTTTCATGACAACAATCTATTTCATGGCTTTATATGATTGGGAATGTTTGTTATTTCAAAGCAATGCCTGCCCAAGTTTGAGCTTAATAATTTAAAAAACTGACCACAGAAACAGACACACACATAGACTTAATTAGTCAGAAGACAGTTAACCAATCAGTGTAGAGCACTGGCGAGTACCCACACGATCATGGGGGGAACACAGAAAGTAAACACTGACTCATACTTGCCTTATTATCGCCAGGAAAGGCAAAATCGCCCAGTGTGTACATACCCTCCAACATGACCCATTTCATTTGGTATAAAATGCTCTGTTCCTGGACTTCCCTGCCAGTGGCAGTTACAGGTGTGAGCATGCAGCACATTCCAATATTCAAAAAAGGGGAGCCACACCTACTGCCACCCCAAACATCACTGACAGTTGATGTGACCCCACCTCTTTGAATATTGGACTGTGCTGGAGCCCCACCTCTGTAACTGCCACTGGCAGGGAAGTCCAGGAACAGGACTCCATGTTGGAGGGTATGGTGTGTATGGACCTTTACTATACTTGATTAAGTGCTTGGTAATGGTACTGATGATTCAATGTAAATGTATCTGGGCCAGATTTTCTAAGCTTCAAAAGTGATAAAATGGAGAGTGATAAACAGCCAGCCAATCAGCTCCTACCTGCCATGTCACAGACTGTGTTTGAAAAATGTCAGGCAGGAGCTGATTGGCTGGCTGTTTATCACTCTCCATTTTATCACTTTTGAAGCTTAGAGAATCTGGCCCTCTGTCTCTCATTCCTTTTTCCCCCAAAAATGTAACAGTGTAATGTGGGCTAGGTGAAATGAGGGAGATTGCTAGACTAATGAGGGAGAGAGGGAGAGTGCTGCTAATTTAGGGAGTCTCCTGCAGAATGCAGGAGGGTAGGCAACTATGCACTGACTGCACCAAGGGTTGGAATGTAACCAAACACTGAACTGCGTCAGGTAATTCATGCTAACCACTGTGATGCCCACCGCAGTGCTTAGTTTGTTTAGGTGACAATTAACACTCCCACACTCTGACACAATTACAGTAATTAATGGCTCTGGAAATACTTCTGCAGTTGTGAATAATTTTCTGGCTCTGACTTTATCACTAATCTGTAAGGATTTAAGTGACGTGGGCAGGTAATGTAGTTGTGTAATGAAGCAGAATAAGGTTTGGCAACAGGACACAGTAACGAAATTAGAATCATATTTAAAAATGAAAATTTTACGGCTGGCTTTGGTTCTGGCACTTCTAGAAGATGTAGTGTTCTGTGCTGCTGTGCTTGATCATAGCATACAATCAGATCTACATTTCACCTGCATTTGAGGCTAGTTTATGTGATTGTTGTTTACTGAACTCTTTATGGGCAAGATGCACCAAGCTTTATAAAGTGATAAAGTGTAGAGTAAAAAACAACCAGCTAATCTGTTCCTAACTGTAATTTTTCAAACACAGCCTGTAATACCCGTTTCACACAAAAACTATTTCTTGGGTAATTGCACATGAACGCCCAACAACCCGGAAAATTGGTCAGTGTGAAAGGGTCCTGAATCATAGTCCAGGGTCTAGGGGTAGTGTGAACGGCTAACCCAGGTCAACACAACCTGGGTCCCGTTCACTGCACTGCAAAGATGCCGCTGGAAGATGCTGACATCTCCCAGCGCCGCACCAGCCTTGCATCCCGATTATGCCACCCGTCCGGCTTTATGCCGAGTCGGGCGGCTAGTTTGAAAGCACTTGCAAGCTGTGTCGCACCCGGGATTTTGTACCCAGCTTGCGACCCGGCTTACAAGCACTTGCTAGTGTGAAAGGGGTATAACATGGAAGCTGATTGGCTGGTTGATTATCACTCTCCACTTTATCACTTTTTTGAAGATTGGTGCATCTGGGCCAAGGTCTCATGCCAAAGTTGCATGTATAAGCTGCAGGGCCTGATTAGGCAATGGAATGATTATGGTACAGCCTTGGGGGGCGCAGCTCGGTGAGGGGAAGCCAGGTCTCTGCAGATTCCATGCGGATGGCATTGATTCTAAAGAAACAGCCTCCTTCTAGGAGACAGATGCTAGAGGTACTTCTAGATCTCTAGTGTCTGCCAGGGGAAGGCAGCACTCCCAGCGCTACCCATAAGTGCGGGTTCCGATAGTGCTGGCTTGCTCACAGTAACACCCTGGCAACAAGCATGTAGGTTGAACAATATACAATTAATCTATTGGTGGTGTTTCCCTTCTGTATTAGCCTTGGATGTCTGGAACCCTTAACCAGGCCCTGATAAACAACACATATCTATTCACATGCAGAGCTTTAGATACACACCAAAAGGTCAACATGCACAAGGTCGACATTGATAAAAGGTCTAAACATGCAAAATGTTAACATGGCAATGGCCGACACACGAAAAGGTGGACATGAGTTTTCCCACAGTTTTCTGTATTTTTTGGGACTTTTTTTATACTTTACCATCCACATTGACTTCCGTTTGGGAATGGCAAAGTGTGCCAAGTGCGGTCTACACTAACTGGGGTGCTCATGTCAATCTTTTCACGTGTCAACCTTTTCACTATGTGCATTGAACAGCTATATAGCGACATCTAGAGGAAAGTTCTTATTAATATTGTCAATGTGATTTAACTGATACTCTCTAGGATCAAATTGTCTTCTCTAGTGTAAAACTATTTGTTTTAATACATTTTAACATTTCATATATTGTTAATATACTTTTAGTATTATCCAAATACATTTTTCATCATAGCGCAGTGCTGTGTTTTTTGTCTATTTTTTCACGTGTCAACATTTTCCATGGCAAACTTTTGCTTGTGTTGATCTGTTGCCAATGTCGATTTTGTGCATGTCAACCTTTTGACAATGTTGACATTGTGTGTGTCGACCTTTTGGTGTCAACCTATTTCATACCTCTCAACAGTCCCGATTTTATCGGGACAGTCCCGATTGTCAGGGCCTGTCCCGCTGTCCCACCCGCGGGCGGCAGTGTCCCGCGGTGTGGGGGGCTGTTGGGAGTCCCCCCTGTCAGCTGCTAGGCAGCGGGGAATAAATGCTGTGCGCATGCGCACAGCGTCTATTCCCGCAGCCAGGGGGCTGGGGGCATGGCTAGAGGCTCACAGAGCCTCTGGGTCATGCCCCCATAGCGGCAAAATGGGGGCGTGGCCTTGCGGGGGAGCCGTGAGTATAGACCACGCCCCCAAATTAGACCACGCCCCAAAAAATTTGGCGCGATAAATAATAAATAAGACACTTAAGGGGAAATTTGCTAACATAGCTGAACACGGTTGATCCTGGGTACGACTGCATACGACCATCATCGGCCATATTTTCGAGAAAGTACAATTCGTAAATAGTTCAGATTTACTAATCTGCTGTATTTATGGGATTCATATTTCCCCAATGGCATAGGCAGCGGTATGTATTCCTATTTGGAGACCGTATATCAGTCAGATCCGTGCAGGCTGCCATGTGTAAAAAATAGAAGACTTTTTTTTATTCTTTTTAAACATTGTGAGGGCCCCCCCCCATGGCTATAAAGAGCCGGTCCTGGTTTTAGAAATACCGGGATCAAACTAAATAGAGGTTCCCCATCATTTCTAAAACCATCACCAGCTTCACTTGTGAATTAAAGTTTTACTGTACTGGTGCGTCCATGTTTTATTTAACTATTTGCCATGTTGTAGAACTACAAGTCCCAGCGGGCCCTTTAAAGCCTCACATGCTGGGACTTGTGGATCACCAAGTCCTTGCATACGGTGCAGGATTGCTGGGACTTGTAGTTCCACAACAATGCATAAAGAACCAGCCTGGTGCACTGGAGACAGCACCAGCCTTCAGCCCGGGCAGGGTTAATTTTCGAGAGGGGACCTCTTTATTGGGGGGTCCCCACTCCCTCAAGGTCCCTGCCTTGGCTGACCAGTCAGGGGGATTAATTATTTTGATGGAGGAACTAGTTTAAATACTTTCCCCTGGCTGTTTGGGTTCGGTTGCAGTCATTTTGTTCCTCGTAGTTTGTAGAACCGGCCCTTGAGCTTGGTGCTGGTTTTAGAAACTATGGGGACCCCTTATTCAGTTTGATCCCTGATTTTCTAAAACCAGGACCGGCTCTTAGAAGATATAATGTAAGTCTCTAGAATGCTTTGACAACGATACTGTGGCTTTAAGAAAAACAATGAGAGATTTATTAATATAGCCATAATGTTCCTTATTCATGCAGGTTCGCTTCACCAATTTCGTGGTGAAGCGGCCCCCCGTTCGCCCAAATGTATCATTGCCTCCATTTTCGTTATGGGAGTGCGTTAACCCCACCCGACGGGGATACGCTTTCTCCCATAAAGGATGTTTGCTCCCCCCGCTTGACAAGTACTGCGCATGCTCTGGATACCTTGTCCGTTGTGTACCCGGCGCATGCGCAGTTTTCCATGTTAGACGCCGCTTGCTGGTCTCAAATTCAAACTGTGCATGCGCCGGGTAATGTTCGCCGGGGATGCTGTGTACCCGGCGCATGCGCAGTTTGAATTTGAAGACGCCGGAGACCAGCAAGCGGCGCTGACTATGAAGCAGGAGACCCACAGCACCAGAAGAAGATGGCGATCCGGGACGGGGCTCCATAAAGAACGAAGCCCCACATCGCTGGATCATACATAAGGTAAGGCGCAGGCGCTCTTTTTAAATTAACTTCGTTGCGCTATGCCTCCTGCCCTGCACCGCTGCCTGTTTAACACCCGCATCGCGGGTGTCATAGATCAGGGGAAGCGATATCCCCTGCTATAACGCATGGGGATAGCGCATATTCCCCTGATCGACGTATAATAAATCTACCCCCCAGTGATTGTCATCGTCATCTGGTATTTGCACATTTCTTCTTCTTACTTCATGGCAGCCACACAATGGGTTCATCCCTCTCTCCCCTCACAATTAGACAGGTAGTTTTTCCCTAGGACACGCCCCTTCTTCCACCAGTACATTAGCCAGTACATTCCCCCATGTCTCTAGTCTTTTTCCTGTCTCCTAGACAGACAGACAGTGTAGTACAGGTTTTCTTGTTTTTTACCTACTGGTAGGCGTTACGCTGCCAGTCCTGGGCAGTGTTGGGATGGCGGTGCCAATTCCCATTAAAGGAGGTCTGGGCCGGTGGCATGTACCTCAGTCACGGGGAGCTGGTAGGCGGAGGGAGCCCTGGCAGTTTTCAGACGGAGTGGCTGTACGGCGTGTGCTGGGCGCCATGCGTGCGGGTCATCAGGCGTTCAGGCGCGCTGCTCTGACCTAAGCGCGCTCTCTCTGCTCAGTGCTGAGGTAAGCACGAGCGTGCGGTCCAAGGGGCAGGAAGTCAGGCGGGCGTGCGTTCCAGCGTCGGGATGACGCGCACGCTGCCTGACGCTGCCCGGAAGGCGGAAGTAGCCTTCATAACGTGCCTGGTCGGTGTTACAGGCGCTTCCTCGTGCTTGCTCCTGTGTTATACACCCTGTTTACCGGTGACATGGAAGAAGAAGCCTCTCAGAAGGTTTCTACGCTGCTGCCCAGGTAAGTCCTCTCTGAGGACTTAGTTTCTTTATATTAGGCTATGCAGAGTAGTTAGTGATTATTGTCTATTTAAATCTTCTAGTGTGCCTGTGGGGACTAAGAAGAAATTGGCCAAGAAGAAACATGTTAGCAAGACGTGTATTGGCTGTGATAAAATTTTTACCGGAGGAAAATCCCTGTGTCACAGCTGTGATAAGGAAGCTGATACCAGTATTGGGACTGTCTCCCAGATTAGTGAGCTTATGGCCTGGATGAAGGAGAACTTTGTTTCCAAAAAAGAATATCAGGGGAAAAGGTCTAGGTCACAGACCAGTCTGGATGTAGAGTGTGATATGCCTGCAGCTGCAGATACTGATGATGATGTCGGGTCTGGAGGCTCCGGTGCAGAGGCCGGCAAACTAGTGGAGGAGGAACGGTCCTTTAACTTAGAGCTGGTGGAAGTTGTTCTAAAAGAACTGTATAAAACGCTGAATTATAAGCAACCAGTTAGAACCGAATATGATGCTCTGTTCGAGGACAGGTCCAGGAAGGGAAGGTGTTTTCCCATACATAAAGTGGTCAAGGAGATACTAATTAAAGAGTGGTCCAATGCAGATAAGCGTATTGGGCCTGTAAAGAGGACAGAAAAGATGTATCCTATAGAGGATGCAGAATTTCTAAAATGGTGTACTATCCCCAAAATAGATGCGGCGGTGTCCGAAGTCACCACCAAGGCAACTATCCCCCTTGAGGATGGGGCCTCTCTTAAGGACGCTATGGAGAAGCGTATGGAGAGCGCTTTGAAGAGGCTTCACATCTCTAGCTCCACCTCTATCAAATCAGGAGTAGCTATTGCCTCCTTGGCCAGAGCCCTCAGAATATGGTGCGCCTCTTTACAAGAGGATCTACAAGAGCGTGTGGCAAGAGAACAAATTATCAGCAGCCTGGCCCAAATTCAACTCACTGTTGATTATATATGTGAGGCATCCCTAGACGTGCTGGATTATTCAGCGAAGGCGTTGACCTCTGGAGTAGTGGCGAGAAGAGCCCTGTGGCTCAAGTCCTGGGCTGCAGACTCCCACTCTAAAAACAAACTGGCAACTCGGCCGTTCGAGGGGGAATTCCTTTTTGGCAGTAAACTCGACCAGATGATACAAAGAATGTCAGGTGGGAAGTCAGTAAGACTCCCCCAAGATAAAAGGGGAAGAGGTTCCAATTATTTCCCCAGGCAAAGTTTCAGGCAGGCCAGATCCTACAGGCCTGGGAGGCCTTTTCGTGAGAGATATACCTCAGGTATCTCCAGAGCTTTTTTTCGACAAACAGTTAAAAGAGGCGATAAAAAACAGTGACAAGCTGTGTCCCGTGGACAGTTTCCAGGTTGCCGGAAGATTGCTGCAGTTTGCCCACGTGTGGGAACAAACGGTGCAGGACACCTGGGTTCTAGAAGTGGTGTCTACGGGATATCGTCTAGAGTTTCTTTCAAGACCCAGAAGGGAAAAAATTTTAGTTTCACAAATTCCAATTTTAAAGGCGGAGCAAGAAGCTCTGGCCCTAAGTATAAAAGATCTGGCGGATTCGGGGGCAGTGGAACCTGTTCCAGAGGCAGAGAGAGGCCTAGGGTTTTACTCCCGCCTGTTCGTTGTAACAAAAAGTTCTGAAAGGTTTCAGAACAATCTTGGATTTAAGAGATTTAAACGCCAGAATCTGGAAGCGCAAGTTCCACATGGAGACAGCCAAGACTATCCTTATGGGGCTGAGAAGGGAAGACTACCTGGTCTCAATAGACCTAAAGGACGCTTATTTTCATGTCCCTATCTGTATACCAGACAGAAAATTTCTCAGGTTCTGCGTCAAAAGAAACCATCTTCAGTTTACCTGCCTTCCCTTTGGTCTCACGTCCTCACCGAGGGTATTTACAAAAGTGCTTGTGGTCATGATAGAGTGCTTAAGGAAAAAGAACATAGCAATCTGGGCCTATCTGGACGATCTACTCATCTCAGCAAGGTCAGAGGCAGAAGCCGTCCGAGATGCAGACACAGTGGTTCAGTTTTTACAGGATCACGGGTGGTTGATCAATTGGAACAAGAGCCATCTGTGCCCTACACAAACCATCCAGTATTTAGGCCTCATCATAGACACATTGCAGTTCGAGGTCACCCTGACCGACCAGAGGTGCAGCAAAATTCAAGAGCTGGTAGACGTAATCCAAAGAAACCGGAAAGTCCCTCTAAGGCTGGCAATGAGTCTCTTGGGGATGATGTCTTCTACAGTAGAAGTGGTTCCTTGGGCCAGATGGCATATGAGGACGCTGCAATGGCATCTCCTACCCTATACCAGGAGCCAAGTTCCTCTAGAACGTTACATCACGTTTCCTCAGTCGGTGGTGTTGTCTCTTCAGTGGTGGCAAAGCAGGTACATGGCGTCCAGAAAAATGTCTCTTTCAAGCCCACAGTATGTAGTGCTGACAACAGATGCAAGCGCCATAGGGTGGGGAGCGCATTGTTCAGGCAAAACTACCCAAAGTATCTGGTCCATTCAAGAATCAGAACTATCGTCCAACCACAGGGAACTTCGAGCAGTTTACATGGCCATGAAGTTCTTCTCCGGCGAGATAGAAGAATCCCATCTGCGAGTCTTTTCAGACAACATAGCCACAGTCGCATATATCAACAAGCAGGGGGGGACAAGAAGTCGCCCACTGTTAGAAGAGATCCGGTTGATCATGTGCTGGGCAGAGAAGCATCTCCGGTCCATTTCAGCATTACATGTGCCAGGGGAAGAAAATCAACTGGCAGACTTCCTAAGCAGGACTCAAATTCTGCCAGGAGAGTGGGAGCTGAAGAACTCCGTCTTCAGACAAATAACTCACAAATTCGGCCAGCCACAAATAGATCTCATGGCGACTCCAGAGAATGCGAAGGTTCATCGATTCTTTTCCAGACGCCCAGCGCGGGGATCAGAAGGCGTGGATGCTCTGTCCCAGAGGTGGGAGTTCTCCCTGGTATACATTTTTCCACCTTTTCCACTCATCCACAAAGTACTGTGGAAAATCAGATCGGAGAGAGTTCGCGCAATAGTCATTCTTCCATACTGGCCCAGAAGGTCCTGGTTTCCAATGGCAGAGAGCATGGCGGTGGCGGAGCCATGGTTTCTACCAGTGTCGCACGATCTTCTGACGCAGGGCCCAGTAATGTGCCAGGACCCGCAGAAGCTACATTTAGCGGCGTGGAGTTTGAAAGGAAGCAGTTAACAGATAAAGGTTTGTCGGCGGTCGTAGTAGACATGCTTCTTCAAGCAAGGAAGAAGGTTTCCTCTGATATATATTATAGAATCTGGAGGATCTTCGCTGGATGGTCTAAAAATAAGTTTTCTTTTCCCAAGGCTAGGGTAGCACACGTTCTACAATTTCTTTGTGAATCAATAGCGACCCTGAAAGTACAAGTTTCGGCTCTTAGTGTCCTATTGGATAGGGAGTTGGCGGCCAAGGGTTGATAAAAAAGATTTTTTCAAGCAACAAAGAGAATCCGTCCAAAGGTTAGACCAATGATTCCTCAGTGGGATCTCAATCTAGTTCTGAACGGTCTCATGACAAATCCATTTGAACCATGTGAGAGATCGGGGCTAAAATTTCTTACATGGAAGGTGGCGTTTATGGTCGCTATTACGTCGGCAAGACGTGTGGGGGAGTTACAGGCGTTACTATGCTGTGAACCCTACCTTAAGTTATTTCCGGACAAAGTAGTCCTAAGAACTAAACCATCATTTTTTCCGAAGGTGGTTTCCTCTTTTCATATGAGTCAAGATATTGTTTTACCTTGTTTTTTTCCAAACCCCACCAGTAAAAGAGAGGAAGATCTTCATACACTGGATATGGTTAGAATAATCAAAATTTATTTGGATCGTACAGCAAGCTTCAGGAAGACAAAAGCACTGTTTGTGATTCCGCAAGGAGCAAAGAAAGGATTCGCTCCTTCAAAACAAACTATTTCAAGGTGGCTCAAAGAAGTTATTTGTTTCACCTACAAGAAAGTTGGCCGACAAGTTCCAGAAGGCATAAAGGCACACTCGGCTAGAGCAATGGCAACTTCCTGGGCAAGAGAGGCTAACGTCTCGGTCAAAGACATATGCCAAGCTGCGACCTGGTCGTCCATACATACCTTTGCAAAACATTATGCATTGGATGTAGCTGAAGAAACTTTTGGGGGCAGAGTTCTGCATCAGGCCTTGATCTAAGGTATTGTAGCCCACCCTACTGCTTTGGTATATCCCATTGTGTGGCTGCCATGAAGTAAGAAGAAGAAAGTTACGGATTATGCTTACGATAATTCCTTTTCTTCGGAGTACTTCATGGCAGCCTATATTATTATCCCCCCCCGTGTTTGTGTTTTTCCCTAGGATCGGTGGCGGAGACGAGTCAAAAGACTAGAGACATGGGGGAATGTACTGGCTAATGTACTGGTGGAAGAAGGGGCGTGTCCTAGGGAAAAACTACCTGTCTAATTGTGAGGGGAGAGAGGGATGAACCCATTGTGTGGCTGCCATGAAGTACTCCGAAGAAAAGGAATTATCGTAAGCATAATCCGTAACTTTCCTTTCCGCCTGCAATAATACAATGCCTCCTGGCTTATATGCTTATTTTTCCACTTTTCTGAGCTTACAGAATACTGCTATCCTTCTTCAAAACGCTTCGAGTAGGAGTACAAGAGTGTGAACAGACAACATTTTTCTTTCATCTAATGGTATGTTTTGCTCAATCAGATTCCTATAGATGTTTTTTGTCTAGACTGAGCTGATGTGTTTTGTAATTTTTTTTGTTTCTTATGGTTACCTTTTCCCCTCTATTTATTTTTGTATTCCCATGACCATTTCCCTGTCGTCTGGTGTTTTGCTCTAAATAAAAACTTTTTTTTTAAATTATATATATATTAAAAAAACTATGCTGAGGCACAACTATTTCCTTATCTGGATAAACTTGCAAGAGGCATAGAAAAAATGGGACCAGAAAAGGAAAAAAAGAATCCTTGATGTGCCTGCTGAAACATGCTGGAATTGGGAGTGGGGTATGCCCATCATTATATACTTCCTAAGGATCCATTTGGGTCCCTTGTTCCACCCTTGCTCCACCTCTCTCCACCCCCTTGAGGATCCATTTTGGTCCCTTGTTCTAACCTTGCTCCTCTTCTCTCCACCCCCTCTCCTCCCCTGTCACGTTAACAGGTCTTTTAGCCCACTTGAATTTAGATCTAACCGAGCAGTTACACCCTCAGGGGCAGATTTATTAAGCTTGGAGAAGAGATAAACTGGAGATAAAGCGGAGAAAAGGTAAAAGGAGATAAAGCACCAGCCAATCAACTCCCAACTGTCTTTTTTAAACACAGCTGATTGGCTGGTGCTTTATCTCCTTTTACCTTTTCTCCGCTTTATCTCCAGTTTATCTCTTCTCCAAGCTTAATAAATCTGCCCCTAAAGGGGTGTATCACTTCCATGTGTCTGCTGCTGCTGATTTCCATTGGAGGAGCATGTGACAGGCTCCTACAATCACAGCTCAGGACATGCTCCTCTAACCCTTCAGCACAGCCTCATGGGAGTAATTATCCAGTAGTGCATTGCCCAAGCCGGACTCCACTGCCTTCCTGAATCTGTGAGTCTCGGGCCCCTCTAAACCTTGGGGCCCAGGATGACTGTCCCCTTTGATCCCCCTACCTGTCTCTGGGCCTGCTGCCATGTACCAGTTATACAGAGGCTATATTCTTAAGGATAGACTACAAGTAACCAGACAAGGAGACAGGAGCTATTGGGGTCAGCTAGAAACCACCGTCTGATATCCCTTCCATCGAGTCAACCCAAACCTCAGAACATGGTGGGAAAGTGGTACATTGGAGACCTCATCCTACCTCTTTTAATTGCCTCAATGATCACTTTTTTTATGTTCACTACAACATAACCTGGAAGGCAGTTATAATTACTGTTGGTTCACAGTTTGTATAGACAGTTTTGTTACATTGTGCAATACATGTGCCCCTTATCAGGAACTTTTCATCTGAGGTTGGGTAAAGCCACTATCTTCTTTTTTTCCACGCACCCACAGATGTGTGTAGGAAAATGAGTAAACATTGGCTGCTGCATTAAGGGGTAATGTGCACAGATGGACGCCCTGCGTATGCGCTGACTCATTGCTCAGAATTAAATTTTCCCCTTAGCATTGAAGAAAAACTGAGTTTAAATGTCCTTTTCTTTCTTTATTACAAAACTATATTCATTATTCAAACCATTATAAATTGCTTGAAAACTTTAGGGATACCTGATATGCACTCTCTTTAATAACAATGTGAATTCTATGAAAGATATGTATACTTGGGAGATCTTCCTGGAAACTAGAGAACAGTTACTGCTTAAGATGCATCTTCAATAACGTCAAGTACTGTAGTAATGTTTCTGCACAGAAAGATGCTGGCTGAGATGTGTGTGTTTGTGTATATATTTATATGTTAGAACACTGTGGGCCACTTACTACATTTCTTTAAGCAAGAACATTAAATTAACTTTTGTAATGTTAGTTTCTCACTGTTTCAACTTTTGAAGTGAGGTTTATGAATCAATTAAACCAGTACTACCACCTAAACCGTATTAGCTCCTTCTCCTCCTTCTCCTTCTATAGCCTGATTATTTGTGGGCTTGGCAGGGGCGTAACTATAGCACCGCAGCCCCCACGACCGCGGGGGGGCGCTATGCATGTGCGGGCGCCGGGGGCTGCAGTGCTATAGTTACGTTACACCCCGCCGCACCATCCTCAGTCTTTACCTGTGCAGGTGGGGGGGACGCTGCGAGGCGGCTGGGGGGACGGACGCTGCGGGGGACACAGCTGCGGCAATTACTTACAGCTGAGCCGGGCAGGGGGAGCCGGGAGCTGTCTACTGCCGCCTCGCAGCATCCCCCCCCACCTGCATTGACGGCTACCTGGGGGAGCGGCAGGCGGCGCAGATGGAGACCGGGGGCGCGGCGGGAGAATATAAAGAAATCTTATTCAAAAGACCGGGCGGCCGCTGATTGGCTGAGAGCTCAGCCAATCAGCGGCCGCCCGGTCTTTTGAATAGGATTTCTTCCTATTCTCTCGCCACGCCCCCGGTCTCCATCTGCGCCGCCTGCGGTCCTCGCCTGCCGCTCCCCCAGGTACCCACTTATATATCGGATCTGAATCTAGACTGCGGGGGTGTGGCTGGGCTCCCTCCCTTTAACGGCGGGGGGGGGGGGGGGCGCCCAAAATGTAGTTACGCCACTGGGGCTTGGTACTTGCCAGGGCTCTCAAGTCCTTTACCCCATTGCAAGTCCCTGCCCACAAATAAACCAGATTTACATACAATATAGGAGTCCAGGGGCATACATGCCGACATTTGAAGTGTCCTCTCCGGGAGAAGCCCGGAGAGGAAACCAAATCCCCCCAACAGGGGGGCGGGGACAAGGCTGATGTGTCAAAGCCCCGCCCTTAATCCACACAAACTCCGCAATTCGCAGCATTTTAGTCCCGTCCCCTCCCGCGGACCCGCAAATTCCGGCATTTCTTACAGAGGCTCTGGGGGGTGCGGCGCTTTGGGGGGCATGCGGGAGACTTGCCCACCTTCCTGGGGGGGTGTGGTATATTACCCCGACAGTCGGGATTCCGACAGTCATTACTCAGACGTCGGAATCCCGACTGCACAGCGGGGGGAGCGCAATGAAGCCCCTTGCTGGCTTGCTGTGCTCACCACGCGGCGGGTACGGGGGTCGTGGACCCCCACAAGGGAGCTGTCGGGATTCCGACGTCAGAGGAATGACTGTCGGAATCCCCTGGGGGGGGGGGGGGTCCGGGAGGGGGACCCAATTTTCAGGAGCCTCCTGACCACTCCGGGGGGGGGGAGGCAAGTATGGCCCAGGAGTACATGTAGGCATTATACATGGGTGCAGCAGTATATACTGCTGGAGATTCCCTGTTTTGATAAGAGATGATTCCCTTAAGTTTTGAATAGAGATGTGTAGACCGGACTTGTCGGCAGAAGCAATGGGAGTTTCTTTGCACTGGGTGTTTAGTCTCACATAAATCTATATATGTAAGTACTGTAATTTATGTTTGCTATGTCTTGATAAAGGGTATTGATACCTAAAACTTTGGCATATACATATGGGTCCTTTTTTAAATTGAACTTTGTGTTAGGTGATGAGTGCCTGTCAAATTTGTTATATATATATATATATATATATATATATATATATATATATATATATATATATATATATAAAATCTCAAATACTAATATATATCTGAAGGCACTCAAGATGATTGTTGGATTTGTAGGCAGCCTGAACACTAAGTGTCCCTGAAGTCCTGGAACACAAAAAAACAAATGCCAATGATGGTTGCCATACAATTATTGTAATATAAGTTGAATAAAACTTGGCAAAGAATTAAAAAAAAAATTTTTTTTTAAATACTGAATGAACTTACATATATTTGTGGGCACAAAACTTATGTTATAAATTGCAATAGAGCTAACATTTTACTCTTTAGAGCTGCATTTTATTAACAGCGCTGCATTTTATTCTGATATGTAGAGTTGTATCTATTTAAGCCTTTAGACCATGGGTCTTCAAACTGCGGTCCTCCAGATGTTGTGAAACTACAAATCCCAGCATGCCTTGCCACAGTTTTAACACTCCCTTATAGCAAAACTGTGGCAAGGCATGCTGGGATTTGTAGTTTCACAAAACTGGAGGGCCGCAGTTTGAAGACCCATGCTTTAGACTCTATCAGCCTTTTCTTGGACTTGTAGTTATATTTTTTCTCAATGCTATATCATATGGTTATTTAGAAGCTATATATTTAAAAAAGTGGATTAAATATTTCCAATTTACTCCAACATATCAATAATATGTTATATTATTGTCTGGTACGTAGGTGCTTTTACCATGACCCCTATTTTTGATATCCACCTTGTATGTTTTACTATGGGTATGTACAGTATACTCATTATTCACATTAACAATAATAACCCCACCAAACTATACGTACTTGCCACAATTGTATATATTTATTACCCCTAGGAATATCCATTTGTTTTTACTAAAGGGATAACTTACAGCACCAGCAAATTAGGTAATAATATTCCCATAGGAAGGTACAATTATCTTTTCACCAATCAATTTCTATCTCCACTTTCCCTACCTACCTTTTCCACCTCTAATAATTCTTCTTTTTTCTCTGTGAAATATAACACTCACTCAATCTATGGCATAGATATATGTGTTATACATGGACATTTTTTCCCCTTTGATCTCTATTTTAATTAAAGTATATGTATAGTGAATATATGGATACGACATTTACCAACTTTGTACTAATATCATGTTTATGTAATATTATAAATTTACCCCTGATGAAGTCTGTTACAGACGAAACGCATTGGTATACCTGTATCATGCACTTGTGAAACCATTGAAGAATACATTGCTGTTTGAATTTGTGCCGTCTTGTCAAAGAACTTCTTAATAAAACACATTCTGGACAACGTCCTGCTTCACTGGATCAGGCCTTAAAACTAGAGCTTGAGCACTAATGAGAAGCCATAAAATAATGTATGTGGCAACTGATTAATGCCTCCACCCTCATACATTTACCCAGGTAATTTATTGTGGCAAATTTTTAAATTCTCCAATGTAGAAGGTAAAGAAGTTTATCGGAAACAAGGTGGGGGGTGGAGGTGTTATTTGTCTAGACTAATACAGTAAAATGTTAAAAAAGAATGACTCTGTTGTTTAAGTCATACAAATATGCAATGTGAATGGTTCTTTTGTGTTGTTTTTAATATTTATTTATTTTTAATTACTTCTACCTGGTAAAGTGAGAAGGGCAATTTGTGTAAGTTTCAGTCATGTGAGCAGACAGTTCTAGGACTGGTATCAGGTTCACAGTAACTATGTCTCTTTGTTTATTGTTTCTGTTGAGTACTGTATGTTACAAAGATTTATTCACGTCGCAGACACTGATCATGGGGCTTATTGGAGATTTAAGTTCTCTTTCATTAATTAACCCCATTCTTTCAGAAAAGTACAATTTATGTCCCAGTTCACTTGATTTGTTTGCTGCTAGATATTTTCGTTGAATAACACCGCAGCATATGGTACAATGCTTGTCATGTTATTTGGCTCCTCTGTTATGGGACCCGTAGATGACGGGAGATTGTCATGGCCAGGTTGCCTTACTGAGGTCCCAACATTGCTTTTCTATGAGTGGTAAAACCCTAAATCAGATGTCTTCTATGCATAATCAGAAGAGAAGGCCTTCATGGGACCAGTACATTGTCAGAGACGCAGTGAGGGAGCCTCTGGACAGATGTCTCAGAATTGCAGTTCCCTGTATTTTGCTATTGGACTTGTCCATGCTAGTGTATCACAAAGGTACACATTTATTATACATAGATGAAAGAAGGTCATGGAGTATCTATATACCTTGACCTACAGGTTATGCAATATATTCTGTGAAACACTACAGATTTGTATAAGGAAGGGGCATGTTGTCTACTTTGCGCTTATGAATGGGGCTTTTTTAATTAATTACTATTTGCAGGATATTCTTTTAAAATGCATTTTAAGGGGCACAGGCTAATATTAAGGATCCCACAGATGTGTAGTGGAGGAACCACAACACATATTTGATACGTGCCTCGGTCATTTTTAGGGTTAGGATTGGGGGTCTAAGTGGCCGTGAACCCAATAAATGTCCTCTACCCCCTGTATGTTATGCAGGTTTGCCATATCCTGCTTCCCTGACACTTTTTTTTTCACCAAATTGTAAGTCATATGTGTACCAAGTTTGGTGTAAATTGCTCCAGGCATTTCAGAGTTATGCCAGAACATACATACTACAAGTTTTAAAACATTAATTTATTTTATTCAGTTGTGCTAAAGGCACTTTATGCTTCTGCTTTTCATTTTGCTTTTTATTTTTCTTACTGATCGTGCCATACTTGACAGGCATTTTATACTTTGTTCCTAAGGGACAAAAGGAAAAGATCATGGAGTGCAGAATGGGTTATACAGTATGTTACGGTCTATATTTGTGTTACTGTCTATCTGTTGCACACACTCAAAACCACAAAAGATTAAAAATAACTATAATAGCCCATTAACCATTTAGTAAATAGAACATGAACAAAATGTACCAACCGTGGCATTTATGTCATTGTGACAATATTTAGCTGGTTAAAATAAAACACAATATTGTACAGTCACATTATCTGGAATATTGTGCTCCTCGTTATAGGCACTGTTCTCAACTCTTCTACTACGCTTTATTATGTATTCAGACTTGCATGAAAGAACACCACTAGTTAAAAAGTTATGTGTGATATATTATATAGCTTACCACGTATTCTGAGACCTTCTTCTTTCCTAATTAAATTGGTCAATAAACATAATGGGAAACAAAAGTGGACCATAGTCCTCTTACTTTCATAATCTCTCTCTCTCTCTCTTTCTTTCTCTCTCTCTATCATCTAAATATATATATGTCTATTGTCTGTAAGTCTCCGAACCACTGCCATCAGCTGCAGGCTGCAGGGGCGTAACTAGATATTTGTAGGTCCCATAGCAAAAGTTTGTAAGGGCCCCTATTTATCAACATATGGTGATAAATGTATATAACACATGTAACTTAAACAGGGAAGATGGGCCCACTTCATCTCTGGGCCCCATAGCAGTTGCACTCCTTGCACCTATGGTAGTTATGCCCTTGATCAGACGTGCGCAAACACAGAAGGTAGAAGACTAGCTTTCAAAGCTTTTGCTTTGAGCAGGCTTACTAGTATATATATTGTGTGGGAGCTTGATTAGCCTCTTATTTGTCCATTAGTCCTTGATTACTATGTCACAGACCTAAAGGGCAATTGTGTGAGAGCTTGATTAGTCTTCCATATACTGTCTGTTAGACCTTGACTATCAGGTTACAGATAAAAAGGAACTGTTGAGAATATTATGTGGAATTCCAAATTTATGACTTATGAAAAAAAGCGCTTTGATTGATTTATTCCAATGTCAGAACTGAACAACACCTGATGAAGTCACATGATGACGAAATGTGTTGGGTTTCCTCCTATGTGAAAATAATCCAGCTCTGTAAACAAGTATTGCAAACATCATAACAAAGCATCGGCTGTAAAGTGAAAATGTTATCACCTTTTAAGAACCTTTTATGAAAATAAATATTTTAAAGGACTTTAGGGACTTTTTATTATTGTTGATGACCCAAGAAGGTTTTATATTGTAAGAAGTCATCCTGTGACGCCATCACTTCTTTGTTGCAATATATATATATATATATATATATATATATATATATATATATATATATATATATGTAGGCAATCACTGGCACTCTAATTCTAAAGTCCCCTGGAGTGCCACTATACACGCATCTATATATATATATATATATATATATGGAAAAAGGGGGGGTATTGTTACTGCGCTACCGCCTATATATGGTAAGATCTTTTCACGGTAAGCTGTGTTGTCTTCTTAGACCAGTTCCTTTTGGATTGTCCAAAAACAAATCTGTCCGTTTTGCGGATGGCTGCTTATTTCTCCTGTTGAGACGTGTGTTGTGGCGTCTTAGGTAAATTCACTGGGAAAAAGGGGGTGAGAAAATAGCGCTCTATAGTGTAATATGTTTTAAAACCATATTAGGTTTAAATAATATTGTGTGTACCGTGTGCAAATAAATATTGTGCTCATCAAATCAATTCTTTATCTTTGTGGGTTTTACCAGGATACTACCCGGATTGTGCAGTTTTCCAAGATCCTCTTGGATGTCTCCCACAGGTTTTTCAAATCCCATGCAAATTTAGGACCATATGTTCCACAGTGGAAAAGAGAGAAAACTCTAAAAAAGTTTATTTAAAGTGCATCAAATAAAAGTGAACAAAAATATCTTACATGAATAAAATTGGTGCTGGAGTAGGAAACGGTTTGCCCTCAACGCGTTTAGTCTCTTATGCCATACACAAATGGCTGGACTTCGTCAGGAGAGTCATATATATATATATAAATATAAATATATATAATATATATATATATATATATATATATATATATATATAGAATTTTGTGGAACCGGCACGCTCAACCTTCATGAAACAATTGCTGGGGTGCCACACTCAGGCTACAGTCCAGGAGGGGGTACAGCCACAATATATATTCGTATAGAGAGCACTCACCAGTCTTCAAATAAGATGCAAATAAAAGGCTTTAATACATCACCAAGGTTTCATGCAAATGGTCGACGTTTCGAGCCTCGCCGGGCTCTTTGTCAAGACACACAGACAGGATGGGTCACAGCCCCAGAAGTTGATTTACCATTGGTACATACAGGGTTTATATCCCCCTGAGACAGGAAGTACTAGCACCAATCACTCAATTCAATTCAATTCAAACACTTCAAACGCTACTCAAACTATATGATACAGTGCTGTAAGGCTAACGGAGGCACAGGAAAATATAACAGACTTACTTAGAACCAAAATCCCGCTGATGTAGGAGCTCGCAAGGCTCATATAGCCTTAATCATACGGCGTGCGTTCCACAGAGTTGGAATGCACCCACAGGAAGTGCCTTTGACCAATAGACGGACAGCGCGTCATCAGCAGCTGCCGTCTGGACATCCTATTGTCACAACCTCGCTTCCTGGTTACCAGGCGTTACATGGCAACCATTAGATACACTGTTAGCAGCAGCGCAGCTGCATGCGTTCCATTCAGGCTGCTGGAACGCACAGCCATTGATCACAGCACAGCAAGATGTTTTAAATTGAATAGAAGTAGCAGATAGGTGCGGGTACGAACTCTCTCAGGTACACAGTATAGTATTAAAGACACAAACAAACAACACACAACAAATAATTTAAAAACAAGCGGGGGGATGCGACAGGTAGCCAAGTGGAGGTCAAGAGACCAATCACCGAGCAACCTGTCACAATTCCCCTCATATAAAAACTATCGGCGTCCTGGCATTAGTCAAATATACTTTGGGTGGTGAGAATACAATTCATTAAATACTCCTGCTGAAGATATCTATATCCCTAAATGGGTGTGCAACAAACTAGACACAAAATATACATTAGCTTGTGCAGGGTCTTAGAGCGGGGTTTCTAGAGAAATATATTCATGTGAGTTTTCTCATTTAAACCCCTGGGGGCCACCGTATCCAGGCGGTGGATCCACTGAGCCTCCTTTTTTAGGAGCATCAACCCCCTATCACCACCTCTTGGGGGGATCCAGTCTATGGCCATACACCTCAATGTGGACAACTGGTGTTTCTCTTTAACAAAGTGTGCGGCCACTGGTTTGTCAGTGGTGCCTGTAGAGTAGGCCAGTCTGATAGAGGATCGATGTTGGTTGATCCTTTCACGTAGAGTCCGAATGGTCTTCCCCACATACATGAGGCCACATGGGCAAATCAAGTAATACACCAGATGGTCCAGTTGACAATATAGGCGGTGTCTTAGGTAGATCTTGATGCCGCTATGTGGGTGGCAGAAATAGGTACCGGATAAGTACCCGGCAGGTGGCACAACCAAGGCATTTATAACACCCATTCTTCTTAGTGAGCCATGAATCTTGGTTGGCTTTAACAGGTTTCATATTAGGTCTTAACAGATGGTCTTTCAGATTAGGACCCCTGTTTACACTTAGAAGGGGAGGAGCTGTGCCCATTTCCTAAAGGCCTGGTCAGACGTAATCAAGGGCCAGAGTTATTCCGCATTACCCGAAGGAATTGCGAAATGGGCAGATTGGACTTCAATGAGTCTGGGTGATGGCTTGTAGCCCAGAGAAGAGTATTTCTGTCCGTTGGTTTTTTATACAAGGTGAACCCCAACAATGCCCCATTCTTATGGACTGTAATGTCCAAGAAGTTCATGGAATGAAAGTCTGAGTTTGAGGTAAAGCGTACTGGAGTGTCTAGACTGTTAAGTAAAATAACCATATCTAGAAATGACAATTCATCACCTACCCAAATCATAAAGATATCGTCGATATATCTTTTGAAATATTTGATCTGCCCTGAGAAATGCGGAAAAATGTGTTTCTGCTCATATTCATGCATATACAGGTTGGCGAAGGCGGGGGCCACATTGGACCCCATTGCCGTCCCCGCCAGCTGCATATAATAAACATCTTGATAGAGGAAGTGGTTATATTTGAGCACCATATCCAACAGACTTAACATGTATTCAGTTGGAGGTCCTGAATACGGCCCTTTAACCCCTTCCTGACAGAGCCTGTTTTTGCCTTCCTGACAGAGCCCTTTTTTTCAATTCTGACATGTCTCACTTAAGTGGGGATAACTTTTTTTTGCTTTTACTTATCCCAGTGATTTTGAGATTGTTTTTTCGTGACACATTGTACTTCAAGTTAGTGGTAAATTTTCGTCGATACAGTCTGTGTTTTTTTGTGAAAAATACCAAAATATCGTGAAAAAATGGAAAATTTAGCGATTTGCAAAATGTTAAATTTTCTGCTTGTGAGACAAATAATCTTACCACTCAAAATAGTGAATAACTAACATAGACCATATGTCTACTTTATGTTGACATCATTATTTCAACTTCCTTTTAATTTTTTGGGACACTAGGAGGCTTACAATATGAATAGCAAATTCTCAAATTTTCAAGAAAATTTCAAACACTGATTTTTTTAGGGACCAGTTCAGTTCTGATGTGACTTTGAGGGACTTGTATGTGAGACACCCCCATAAATGATGCCATTTCAAAAACTGCACCCCTCACAGTATTCAAAACAGCATTTTGGAAGTTTGTTAACCCTTTAGGTGTTTCACAGGAATTAAAACAAAGTGTAGGTGAAATTTCAAAATTTCTTTTTTTTTGCAGATTTGCAATTTTAATACATTTTTCTAAGGAACACAGTACATTTTACTAGAGAAATGTGACTAAAAATTGATTCCCCCAATTCTTTTGTTTTCATAAATATCCTATATGTGGCCCTAGTGTGCACGGTGACCAAACCACAGGCTTCATAATAGAAGGAGCACCTACTTGATTTTGGAGCCTCCTTTTTATGAGATTATTTTTTAGGCACCATGTAGGTTTCTAGGCACCATAACATGCTAAAAGTTAGGAACCCCCCCACAAGTGACCCCATTTTGCAAACTACACCCATCAGGGAATTCAGCTAGGGGTATAGTGTACATTTCAAACCCGCAGGGGTTTCACCAATTGTGGTACAACTGGGCAGTGAAAATGAAAAATTATTTTTTTTACACAAAAATGCAGTTCTGGCTCCAAATTTGTCATTTTCAGAAGGTATGAAGGAGAAAAAGCACCCCAAAATCTGTGCCCCAATTTCTCCCGAGTACAGCAATGCCTCACATGTGACCAAAAAATACCAGTTGGGTGCATGGCAGGACTCAAAAGGGAAGGAGTGATTTTTGGATTTTGCAGCTCAGATTCTGGTGGAATTTTGGTGGGTGCTATGTCGCATTAGCAAGACCCCCCAAGCACCAATACAGTGGAACCCCCCCACAAGTCACCCCATTTTGCAAACTACACCCCTCAGGGAATTCATCTAGGGGTATAGTGTACATTTCAAACCCCCAGGGGTTTCACCAATTTTGATACAAGTGGGCAGTGAAAATGAAAAATTACATTTTTTTACACAAAAATGCAGTTCTGGCTCAAAATTTTTCATTTTCAGAAGGTATGAAGGAGAAAAAGCACCCCAAAATCTGTGCCCCAATTTCTCCCGAGTACGGCAATGCCTCACATGTGACCAAAAAATACCAGTTGGGTGCATGGCAGGACTCAGAAGGGAAGGAGTGATTTTTGGATTTTGCAGCTCAGATTCTGGTGGAATGAATGGTGGGTGCTATGTTGCACCAATACAGTGGAACCCCCCCACAAGTCACCCCATTTTGCAAAGTACACCCCTCAGGGAATTCATCTAGGGGTATAGTGTACATTTCAAACCCCCAGGGGTTTCACCAATTTTGATACAAGTGGGCAGTGAAAATGAAAAATTACATTTTTTTACACAAAAATGCAGTTCTGGCTCACAATTTTTCATTTTCAGAAGGTATGAAGGAGAAAAAGCACCCCAAAATATGTGCCCCAATTTCTTCCGAGTACGGCAATGCCTCACATGTGACCAAAAAATACCAGTTGGGTGCATGGCAGGACTCAGAACGGAAGGAGTGATTTTTGGATTTTGCGGCTCAGATTCTGGTGGAATTTTGGTGGGTGCTATGTCGCATTAGCAAGACCCCCCAAGCACCAATACAGTGGAACCCCCCCACAAGTCACCCCATTTTGAAAACTACACCCCTCAGGGAATTCATCTAGGGGTATAGTGTACATTTAAAACCCCCAGGGGTTTCACCAATTTTGATACAAGTGGGCAGTGAAAAAGAAAAATTACATTTTTTACACAAAAATGCAGTTCTGGCTCAAAATTTTTCATTTTCAGAAGGTATGAAGGAGAAAAAGCACCCCAAAATCTGTGCCCCAATTTCTCCCGAGTACGGCAATGCCTCACATGTGACCAAAAAATACCAGTTGGGTGCATGGCAGGACTCAGAAGGGAAGGAGTGATTTTTGGATTTTGCAGCTCAGATTCTGGTGGAATTTTGGTGGGTGCTATGTCGCATTAGCAAGACCCCCCAAGCACCAATACAGTGGAACCCCCCCACAAGTCACCCCATTTTGAAAACTACACCCCTCAGGGAATTCATCTAGGGGTATAGTGTACATTTCAAACCCCCAGGGGTTTCACCAATTTTGATACAAGTGGGCAGTGAAAATGAAAAATTACATTTTTTTACACAAAAATGCAGTTCTGGCTCAAAATTTTTCATTTTCAGAAGGTATGAAGGAGAAAAAGCACCCCAAAATCTGTGCCCCAATATCTCCCGAGTACGGCAATGCCTCACATGTGACCAAAAAATACCAGTTGGGTGCATGGCAGGACTCAGAACGGAAGGAGTGATTTTTGGATTTTGCAGCACACATTCTGGTGGAATGAATGGTGGGTGCTATGTTGCACCAATACAGTGGAACCCCCCCACAAGTCACCCCATTTTGCAAAGTACACCCCTCAGGGAATTCATCTAGGGGTATAGTGTACATTTCAAACCCCCAGGGGTTTCACCAATTTTGATACAAGTGGGCAGTGAAAATGAAAAATTACATTTTTGTACACAAAAATGCAGTTCTGGCTCACAATTTTTCATTTTCAGAAGGTATGAAGGAGAAAAAGCACCCCAAAATATGTGCCCCAATTTCTTCCGAGTACGGCAATGCCTCACATGTGACCAAAAAATACCAGTTGGGTGCATGGCAGGACTCAGAACGGAAGGAGTGATTTTTGGATTTTGTGGCTCAGATTCTGGTGGAATTTTGGTGGGTGCTATGTCGCATTAGCAAGACCCCCCAAGCACCAATACAGTGGAACCCCCCCACAAGTCACCCCATTTTGCAAACTACACCCCTCAGGGAATTCATCTAGGGGTATAGTGTACATTTCAAACCCCCAGGGGTTTCACCAATTTTGATACAAGTGGGCAGTGAACATGAAAAATTACATTTTTTACACAAAAATGCAGTTCTGGCTCAAAATTTTTCATTTTCAGAAGATATGAAGGAGAAAAAGCACCCCAAAATCTGTGCCCCAATTTCTCCCGAGTACGGCAATGCCTCACATGTGACCAAAAAATACCAGTTGGGTGCATGGCAGGACTCAAAAGGGAAGGAGTGATTTTTGGATTTTGCAGCTCAGATTCTGGTGGAATTTTGGTGGGTGCTATGTCGCATTAGCAAGACCCCCCAAGCACCAATACAGTAGAACCCCCCCACAAGTGACCCCATTTTGCAAACTACACCCCTCAGGGAATTCATCTAGGGGTATAGTGTACATTTAAAACCCCCAGGGGTTTCACCAATTTTGATACAAGTGGGCAGTGAAAAAGAAAAATTACATTTTTTACACAAAAATGCAGTTCTGGCTCAAAATTTTTCATTTTCAGAAGGTATGAAGGAGAAAAAGCACCCCAAAATCTGTGCCCCAATTTCTCCCGAGTACGGCAATGCCTCACATGTGACCAAAAAATACCAGTTGGGTGCATGGCAGGACTCAGAAGGGAAGGAGTGATTTTTGGATTTTGCAGCACAGATTCTGGTGGAATGAATGGTGGGTGCTATGTTGCACCAATACAGTGGAACCCCCCCACAAGTCACCCCATTTTGCAAACTACACCCCTCAGGGAATTCATCTAGGGGTATAGTGTACATTTCAAACCCCCAGGGGTTTCACCAATTTTGATACAAGTGGGCAGTGAAAATGAAAAATTACATTTTTTTACACAAAAATGCAGTTCTGGCTCAAAATATTTCATTTTCACAAGGAATGAAGGAGACAAAGCACCCCAAAATCTGTGCCCCAATTTCTCCCGAGTACGGCAATGCCTCATGTGTGACCAAAAAGTGGCAGGACTCAGAAGGGAAGGAGTGATATTTGGAGTTTGCAGCACAAATTCTGGTGGAATTTTGGTGGGTGCTATGTCGCATTAGCAAGACCCCCCAAGCACCAATACAGTGGAACCCCCCCACAAGTCACCCCATTTTGAAAACTACACCCCTCAGGGAATTCATCTAGGGGTATAGTGTACATTTAAAACCCCCAGGGGTTTCACCAATTTTGATACAAGTGGGCAGTGAAAAAGAAAAATTACATTTTTTACACAAAAATGCAGTTCTGGCTCAAAATTTTTCATTTTCAGAAGGTATGAAGGAGAAAAAGCACCCCAAAATCTGTGCCCCAATATCTCCCGAGTACGGCAATGCCTCACATGTGACCAAAAAATACCAGTTGGGTGCATGGCAGGACTCAGAAGGGAAGGAGTGATTTTTGGATTTTGCGGCTCAGATTCTGGTGGAATGAATGGTGGGTGCTATGTGGCATTAGCAAGACCCCCGAAGCACGGTGAAATTATGAACCTAATATTCCATAGATGTGTGGTATAATTTAAAACACTCCTTTATACATAGGCCGGGTTTGTCGGGGCAAGTGTCACACTGGAAAATAGTTTGCTTTCTTATTCCCTTTTTATAGCAAACTTTGCACCTTTTTTGTGTCCTGCCCTTTTTTCCAGTGGAGGGGATTTCATCAGGAAAATGCTGCCCTGGTACAATACGGGGGCCAGTACTAGAAGTACTGGGGCCCTCTGCCTGCTGGTTCCCAAATATTAGGCCCTTTATGACTTCCTCTTGAAAGTGCATAAATGTCCCCCTCTGGCCGGTAGAACGGAATAGCACGTAAGCGTTATACAGTGCCATCTGGATGATATACACGGCCACCTTCTTGTACCAGATTTTTGTTTTCCGCAGGGCACTGTACGGCTTCAGTACCTGATCTGAAAGATCCACTCCGCCCATGTACCTATTGTAATCCAGGATACAATTAGGTTTTGAGGTGTGGGTACTGGTACCTCGTACAGGGACGGAGGTGGTACTGTCTCCGTGAATTGTTGTCAGTATAAGGACATCCCTCTTGTCCTTATATTTGACCAACAACATATTTTCGGTGCATATTCCCCTGCTTTCACCCCTTCTCATTACTTGGGCAATGTGCGTTTTTGGGAGGCCTCTTTGGTTCTTGCGCACAGTACCGCAAGCTGCTGTACCTCTTGAACCAAGGGCCTTAAACAGGGGGATGCTAGTGTAAAAGTTATCCACATAGAGGTGATAACCTTTATCCAGGAAGGGGTGCACTAAATCCCAGACAATTTTCCCACTAACACCTACGAGGGAGGGGGGGCATTCTGGCGGTTGAATTCTTGAATCCTTCCCTTCATAAACCCTAAACCTGTGGGTGTACCCTGAGGTGCTTTCACACAGCTTATACATTTTTATGCCATACCTTGCCCTCTTACTGGGAAGGTACTGGCGGAATTTAACCCTTCCTTTAAAATGTATAAGGGACTCGTCGATACAAATAAATTTTTCAGGGATGTACACCTCTTCAAATTTGGCACTGAAATGATCAATGACCGGCCTGACTTTGAATAGCCGGTCAAAGGTGGGATCATCTCTGGGTGGGCACTGTGCATTATCGGTGTAATGTATGAATTTAAGAATTGTCTCAAATCGAGTCCGGGGCATGGCCATACGGTAAAATGGAGTACTGTACAGAACATCTGTACTCCAATATTGCCTAATTTCTGGCTTTTTTACTATGCCCATATGAAACACCAGACCCCAAAACGTCATCATCTCTACTGCATCTACAGGGGTCCACCTAGCAAATGATGACGTGGGGTTTTGAGCAATAAACTGCTGGGCATATAAATTAGTTTGGTCCACCATTAAATTTATAAAATCATCAGAGAAAAATAATTTGAAAAAGTCAATTTCTCTGAGACCTGTGGAATCAAATTGGATTCCTGGCATGCCCAAAAACTCAGGAACCTGGGGCTCAAAATTGTCTGGTGGTGGGGTCCATACTAGATCAATTATTGGGGGGGGAATCTCAGCTGATCTACGGGGGCGTCTTTGAGGGGGTCCCTCATCAGCAGAGGAGGAAGAGGAGCTTAAGGCAAATCCTTCAAATTCCCCGCTTGCATCACTGCCTGTGTCAGAGTCAGAAGCAAGCATGGCATATGCCTCCTCCACTGAATACATTCTCCTGGATGATTGGGAGGACATTTGGGAGGACATTTGGGAGGACATTTGGGATGCCATTTTTATTTTTGTGTTACCGGTAGTGAAATGTTTCAACACGTGTATAGTGTAGGGGGGGGCACAAACTTTATTTCAATCCGGGGGGTATGTAGTGTGTAGTGTGTATGTGGTGCAGAAAAAAAAAAAAATGCTTTATACCAATAAAAAAAAAAAAAATGAAGGGGTTAAAAAAAAAAAAAAATGAAGGGGTTAAAAAAATAAAAAGGAAGGGGTTAAAAAAAAAAAAGGTCCTGCGCCAAAAATTGAGCACAGATGTTGGTCAGTAACGTCTGTCACTGAACAGCGCTCAAAGGCAACAGGAATTTGATCAAAAAAAAAAAAAAAATAGATCAACCCTGTGCCGAAAGAGATGATCAGTGATGTACGTCACTGATCAGCGCACAGCGGCCACAGGACACCCACAAAATCACAGTGTGTGTAAAAAAAAAAATTAAAAAAATACCCCACAGCACACACACAAAAAAAAAAGGTGATCAGTGATGCGACACTGATTACCAGTGAGGTGCAGCAGGTGCACAACCTTTGGTGCAACTGACAGGTATATATAAAAAAAAAAACCTCTGTACCCCCAAAAAAGTTGCTGATCACCTCAGATATAGTGATCAGCACAAAAGGCGGGGACAGCAGACACAAAATTTAGCACTCTCTATCACTATCTCTCTCTATCTCTCACTATCTAACACTATCTAACACTCTATGACACTGCAGCAGCAGCACTCACAGGTATATCTATATATAAAAAAAAACCTGCGCCCCCAAAAAGTTACTGATCAGTTAATTTATACTGATCAGCACAAAAGGAGGGGGCAGCAGTCAGTTATATAAAAAATAGTAGCACAATCTGTCACTATCTCTCTCTATCTCTCTCTATCTCTCTCTCTCTATCTCTCTCTATCTCTCTATAACTATCACACTGCAGCAGCACAAAATATAGCACTCTGTCAGTAGGCCTCTCTCTCTATCTCTCTCTCTATCTCTCTCTCTCTATCTATAACTATATCACACTGCAGCAGCACAAAATATAGCACTCTCTGACACTATCTCTCTCTCTATCTCTCTCTATCTCTCTCTATCTCTCTCTCTCTATCTCTCTCTATCTCTCTCTATCTATCTCTATCTATCTCTCTCTATCTATCTCTATCTATCTCTCTATCTATCTAGCTAATACTAATACAGTGCAGCAGCACAATATCACAGTATGGCACAATTATTGCACAGGATCCAGGAAGCAGCGATCAGGTAAGTATTGCAGCAAGTATTTCTGGTCAGTATGGCGGCAGGGGGGTACGGTGACCGCACTGCACGCTTTCCAGACCGGAATGGCGTCTGCAGTGCAGTCACCGTTAGTTTAAATCTCCCTCCTTGGCTGTGATTGGTCCGTCGGTCCGACGGACCAATCACGGCCTTTGGGGGCGGGCGGGGTGAGGTGGGGTGACACCAGTGTCACCCTTACACCCCGCGGTGATTGGTGCTGTACTTTACAGCACCAATCACCTCTGATCCCGTGTCACCGGCGAACGTTATTCGCCGGTGACACAGGAAAACGCTGTGAATGGCTGTTCACACTGAACAGCCAATCACAGCGATCGCCGACGGGGGGGCGGCATCGCAGCCCCCCCGGGGCATGCACGGACATGTCTGCTGTCAGGGACAGCAGACATGTTGAAACTGTCACCGCGTCTATAGACGCGGTGACAGTTTAAATCCATGACGTACATTTACGCCATGTGTCGGGAAGTGCTTCCCGACCATGACGTAAATGTACGTCAAATGTCGGGAAGGGGTTAACCATATATATATATATATATATATATATATATATATATATATATATATATATATATATATATATATAAAGTGCAATGTGCTGGCACTCAGCTCCAATACAGGGTTACCGGCCCTGTGCCTTCAGTTAACAGCACAGCCTCGGCTGCCTGTTATGCATATATGGAAGGGAAACTGCAGCACTCAGTTCTTTTACTTCAAAGACCCGAGTGCCGCAGTTTCCCTTCCATACAGTATATATATATATATATATATATATATATATATATATATATATATATATATATATATATATATATATATATATATATATAGCTCTTTCCTGGGATTTATGGGCAGTGACGTAACTAGAAATTTTGTGTCCCCCTGCCAAAAACATTCTTGGCCACCCCTCCGTACATTTATTATCTTTTATTTACCTAAATACTCATTGCCAGGGGTTTCATGCTTGTTGCCAGGAGTTTCATGCTCATTTCCAGGGGTTTATTATTTATTGACAGTGGATTACAAGCTTGTTGCCAGGGAGTTACATGCCCATTGCCAGGAAGTTACATGCTTATTGCCAAGGGCAATATATATACACTACCGTTCAAAAGTTTGGGGTCACCCAGACAATTTTGTGTTTTCCATGAAAACTCACTTTTATTTATCAAATGAGTTGCAAAATGAACAGTACATATAGTCAAGATATTGCCAAGGTTAGCAATAATGAGTATTATTTGAAACAATAATTTTGTCCTTCAATGTTTCCTTTGGTCAAAGAATTTGCAGCAATTACAGCATTGCAGATCTTTGGCTTCCTCAGCTCAATGGGGTTTAGATCTGGTGACTACTGGCCACTCCATTACAGACAGAATAGCAGATGCCTGCTTCTTCCCTAAATAGTTCTTGCATAATTTGGAGATGTGCTTTGGGTCATTGTCCTGTTGGAGGAGGAAATTGGCTCCAATCAAGCGCTGTCCACAGGGTATGGCATGATGATGCAAAATGGAGTAATATCTTTATTAAAGACTTTTACCTTGTACAATTCTCCCACTTTACCAGCAGCAAAGCAGCCTCAGATCATCACCTTACCTCCACCATGCTGAACAGATGGCGTCAGGCACTCTTCCTGTATCTCTTCATTTGTTGTGTCTCAAAAACGTTCTTCTGTGTGATCAAATACCTCAAACGTTGATTTGTTTGTCCATATTACTTTTTTTTTTTCAATCTTCCTCTGTCCAATTTCTGTCTTCTTTTGCCCATATTAATTTTTCCTTTATTGGCCAGTCTCAGATATGGATTTTTTTTGTCACTCTGCTTAGAAGGCCAGCATCCTGGAGTAGCCTCTTTACGGTAGATGTTGACACTGGCGTTTTACCGGTACCATTTAATGAAGCTGCCAATTGAGGACCTGTGAGGCTTCTATTTCTTAAACTAGAGACTCTAATGTACTTGTCTTCTTGCTCTGTTTTGCACCATGGCCTCTCACTTCTCTTTTTACTCTGGTTAGAGCCTTTTTGTTCTCTGAAGGGAATAGTTCACACCGTTGTAGCCTTTATTTCTAAGAACAAGAAGAGACTGTCGAGTTTCACATGAAAGTTCTCTTTTTCTGGGCATGTTGAGAGTATATGCGAACCTACAAATATGATGCTCCAGAAATTCAACTAGCTCAAAGTAAGGCCAGTTTTATAGCTTCGCTAATGAACAAACCTGTTTTTAGCTGTGCTAACATAATTAGGGTTTTCAAGGATTTTTAATCATTCATTAGTCTTCTAACACGATTAGCAAACACAATGTACCATTAGAACATTGGAGTGATGGTTGCTGGAAATGGGCCTCTATACACATACAGTATTCCATTTAAAAACAGATGTTTGCAGCTAGTATAGTAATTTACCACATTAACAATGTATATAATCTATCTTATTAATTTAATGGTATCTTCATTTGAACACAGCGCCAGCTCTCCCAAGCCACAAGTCACACAAAACAGTCTAAAAAGTATATATAAAAAAAGGGGTTCACTCTCTTCTTTGCATGGGAGAGAATTTTTTTTTTTTTAAAGGTAGCTCACCAGATTCTTGGAGACGTAAGTATCCCTGTATAATCCAGTCTGCACTATAGGTCCTTACGGTGGGTACACCTATCTAGGTGTATGGGGTGCTTCAGGGCTGGGAGACCGTTCTGCCACTTCGGTTAATTCCCTAGTCCTTATGGTTTCCCCAGGTCTCAACGGATATCCACCAGGACTTGTGGTGTAGCGCCTTAGGTACTGGAAGCCGTACTGCCACTACGGTTACTCCCTCCTCCTTCTGCGTTCACCTATAGATCTTTAATGTGCAGTGAGTCTGGACGGGTACTTTCAGGACAAAGAGACCGTACTGCCACTTGGGTCCTAAGTCCTTACTATTTCCCCAATGGGATCCCCGGTGTTTGGTATAGCACGAATTGGAGGGCCGCACTGCCACTGCGGTTTTTTCCCTTTACGCGGTTCACCGTCCCGGGTCCAGTTAAAAGAGTGTCCGGCTTAGATGTAAACGTCGGAACACTCCTCCGCCTCTGCTGCCTGCGCTCGCAGCGTCTGGCGGGCACACAGGTCCAAAGTTCTTGGCTGGATACTGTGTGATAAATACCGGGAATTTTATTCTGTTTGGAGTCTGGTCTCTCTCCTTCTCCCCACGAGCAATATCCTCCAGCTGCTCACCAACGCGTTTCTACCAATTAAGGTCTTTGTCAAGGTGCAGCTGGAGGACATAGCTCCTGATTATTTATACGTCTCCAAGGATCTGAGATATACATGTTCCAGGTCACTTTTACACACATACCTGGTTTCTCTTAAAGATACAGTCCCTATATATCTCTTAAAGTTGTACAAACATAAAAAATAACATGAAAAACTTTTTATACAAAAAATGTCAATGAAAGTTAGTCAACATCAATGTAAAAGTTATGTATAACAAATGGGAAGTTTTCATAATGTATTGGGTCTTACACATAAAATACAGTGATTAGTATGTTTTTACAAAAACCACTTTACTTCGAACTCCCCGTTTAAACCTTTAGGGCTCAGGGTATCTAACTCATAAATCCAGCGCATCTCGGCACGTGCTAAATCTCCTTTTTTTTCTCTTCCATGCAAAGAAGAGAGGGAACCCCTTTTTTTATATATACTTTTTAGACTGTTTTGTGTGACTTTTTAAGGAAATTCCTTCTTTTTATATGACGTTTTATTTAATAAAGCATTCAGTTATTTTTTACCTTGAAATTGAGGAGTGGACCGCCTTTATTTTGGATTTCCAGTAAATTGATACATATTGTCCAGCGCTGCAGAACGGTTCTCATCTCACTTGTAAACTTTTGTACTTATTGGGGTGTTGTTGAGATTTAAACACCATTGAGAACAACTGCGGCAGAGGGATTAAGGAGCGCTAGAGAATACCCAGACTTTTTTCCATTTTTTGCAAGCATCCAGGAAATAGCTCTCCAGTTCAGGGTGTTTTTACAGTCTAACTGTAACTAGTTTTAATGTGCAGTCCGGAAAACATAAAATTATATCCTAGCCCATTTAATCAGAAAGGTACCACTCTGAGACAAACAAAAACCTTCTTCCATTAGCCTGGAGTACTAGATGGCCAGTTCAGCCCTAAATGAGGGGTGTGCAATAAGTTTCTGGATGTGCAGTGCATATGTAGGGTAGACACAATCTGTCTGTCTAGTTGTGAACTGTAATCTCTGACTAAAGTGTTTGTGAAATGTCAAGGCACAGAACTGTATTTAAGCAGCCCTGCACACCAAAGAAGCTCTACAAGACCACTGAAGAGCCAAGAACTCTAGAAGAGTCTGCAACATCAGGAGTGTTTTGACCGAATTCAAGTAGCCATTGGGGTGTACCCACTGTTAATGGCGATATGATTATTACCAGAGATACAATATGTGAAAAGCGCAGTTTACGTAATGTGTCCGTAACCTGCTTACCCTTTATACCTAGCTACGTGCGAACAAAACGTAGCGCAGCGTAGCGTACCTTTTAATTGTATGTTATACACTTAAGAACCAATACCTTGATAAGAGATCCCTTCGCAGGACTTTGTCTCTAATTCTGCGAATATACTTTAAAGGACAGAGTCCGCAATGTACCTTATCGCTATTATGCGAATAACCAGACACGACCACTGAATAGAAGTAAGGAGGTTAGAACTCCATATAAAAGGTTGTATTAAAGTCCCTAATGGACAAAAGGGGGTTACAGAAATAAGAATAAACAGGTATAACAAGTGATACAATCTACTAACAATGAATACTAACAAACTCTGCTAAGGGGAAAGAATACAATAATACAAGACACAATCAGCCAACAATACTTTAAGAATAAATACCGTGAAAATGCAACCGTTTACCGTGGTCATCTAGTATGCGAAGCGCAGTCCGGTCAGAGCTCACTATCGTTCAGGAATGAGCGATAGTCCGGTAGGAAGGTCCAGGGAAGGTAGTTGTGCCGAAGAGACCCTGGCTGCTCTGGGTCGCCTATCTTATAGGGTCAGAAGGGGGAGGTCAAAGGCCATTCTCATTGGCCAGAGATCATATGTCCGGTCCACTGTGATTGGAGGTTAGACGCTGTACCTGGTCTGACCAGGTGCAGGGGAGTGAACTTTAAGAGTCCTTTGTTTGGTGGTTTCGGCGTCAGCAAGGATAAGAACCGGTTTGAGCTAGTTTCCTTTGTTAACTACAAAAACAGAAACTGTCTCTGGAATATGGATTATGTCCATAACTATCGGACAGTGTACATTGCGAAATATTCGCAATGACCGGAATACTTTGCATGATGAGCTGAGCGGAACGGTACTAAACACGATACAGACAGATGTGTGCAGGGCTAACTAAGCTATGTGTGGCGTTCTAAACCTTTTAACTATATATCCTTTCGTGTAAGTGTGTTATTATGAATTTATGTGTGATAGTATGTCTACTCTTCTGGTCCACATTGTCACACATACTCGGGTATGGAAACTTTATTTGCGCAACTCTGCGAACCAAAATGGCGGCCATACTATCACAAAATGGCGTGTGTGTACCTAGACTTCCACAGTCCACCCTTTAACAGTAAATATAAAACTGTTACAATACAAAAACATTTCACACGACAATACAGAAATTCATAATCCTAACAAAGAAATTGGGATCCATGAAATAAACATATAAGGGGAGTAAACCATCTGCTCTCGGCCGATCCAGGATCATGGATAAACGATGGGCCGCATTTATCGAACAATCTACTCAGGGTCACGAAGGATAATGTACAATTTAGGGATAAAAATAAAAACAGGGGTGGTTACAACATATACACGTTCACAAATATGGCATCCTTTGGTAGGTATTGTTTGTGACAACAGACCCTTGAACTCTTTGTTGTCTCTCTTTTTGGTATGCTTTTAAGTATGATGGTATTAAAACATCCGATCCTGGGTAAGGTGTCAAGTTTATAGATTCTACCTTAACCTAAGCTGGGACGGGTAACACACTCTCAGAACTCTGTATCGTGTCCAATGCCTGGCAGCAGGGCGGCGGCGGTATCCTTGGTTTGGAAGATGAGAACGGATAGTGGGGGGGGAAAGACAAGAATAGGACCCACAACAGTAGAGAAAACTGAGAAAGGAAATATTTTGTTAGTGATCCTTTCAACCTGTTACCAGTGGGGTGTGTCACAGTCCCTTTTGTAGCTTGTACAGGTTGCTTGACCTTAGCTGCTCTCCAGTCCTCCCGAAATGGTGCCTCTTAGCGATTTCTTTCTTTCGCCCTCGAGTGTAAGGACCTTCTGGTTTTCAGTTCCTTTGGCAGTAGGACGAACGTACCCGAATCTCTCTCTCTGCGACTTTGTTATTGAGGTAGTGCTGGTCAACAAGATTTGGGGTGGTTCTTTCCAAAGGTCTATCAAGCAACCTGTTTATGGCAAAGCAAGGGAAACAACAACAACATCTCCTGGGTCATGGTTATGACAGTTCACAACAGGTGTCAACAAAGTCCTTTTGCTGCAGTTTTCCAGGTGTGGATACATCACTTGCATTTATGGTCTAGGATCTCCTTGTGGGATTACCATAACCTGTGGCTGCCCGCCAAGCAATGTTTCGATGGGGACCAATGAGGTGGAGTTCTGAGAGTGATTTTACTACTACAAAAAGAGATTATGGGGTGTACCATCAGTCCCTGAAGGTTAACACATGACTTAAACCTTTTATATATATTTTTGCATACTCAAGGGTGCTTCTGGGCTGCCATATCTATACACACAAACGTCAACACATATATGTATATATATACATAAAAAATTAATAATAAATAACTATAATGCTTCTAGAGTGGACTGTGCAAAGCCAATTTTTGTATTACCTGCAGAGGATCCTGCTGGAGGAGGGATGTGGAGATGGCTCTGTGGGAACAGCCGTTGCAGTTTCTTTCCTCCAGACAAGTAAGGCATGATTCTGTCGTCTTACCTGTCTGTGGGCACACCAGTAATTTCGGACTAATTTTCCACATACCTTCCCTGTCAAGACAAGTCAGGCCATGGGCTATCTCTGTCCTGACAGTTTGGCATGTTCTTAGAGTCACTGGTTTACCTTGTCCATCTTTCTATTCCTGTCCACATCCCTTCGGCTTCCAGACTGCTTCTCCTGCAGGGGACACAAATCTTGTATTACTATGTGAATATACTGACATTTATAGGGGGACCACAAACATTATCCGCAGAGCGCATGGCTCACCCAGCTGCCTTGCCAGCATGTTCATCATCAAGTGACACTGAATCCTCATTGAAGATGTGGTTTTTACACTTGATAACAGCCACTCTGTCCGGCAGCTGTGTGACTGTCAAGAATCTTTTAAACTTACAACGCTTGCGCCACTGGAGTGCCAGCTACTGAAACAAAACATCTGAGGCGCCATAGGGCCTAAGATCTTTTGTATTACCCCAACAAACATACTTGGAGTCGGCATGAATATTGGCTGTTTTTCTCTCAGTTCGCAGTACTATTAATGAGACTGCTGTTGCTGAGTGAGACGTCCAATGGGTTCAGCCTCTACTATGCCTTTTCCATCTATTACGGTATAGCCAGTGTACAATTTTTCCTCTCGGTGTTGTGGAAAGAACGAACAAAAAAAAAAAAAATGAATGACCTCTTCCAATGGGTTGTTACCACCCTTTGGGGGCATGCTGCAAAAGGTCTGATTCAAACATGTCATGCAATCATATTCGTCTCGGCTCCCACTAAATTCCACCATTCCAGCAACCTCAGCACCACTCCACCCTTTGTGCCTTTGGCGGGCACACCTGGTAAGAGTGTTGCTGGGTTTACAATATTACCCATTTTACATGGTAACATCAATGCAAGTTCCCATTTAGTGAACTTGGCTGATGAATATTTTTTTTATTTTTTTATTTTTTATATTTAGGCAGAATTTTAGGAGTGTCCAGACTATGGCCCTTATTCTGGTTGGTGCGGCCAGAGCCGCACACGGGGCTCCGGCCGCACAAACCAATCCCCGCCCACGAGACGGATCACCACGGCCGTCCGTACACGGACGGCTGGCGATCCGCATAAAAATGGTGGAGGCGTACGCCTCCACCATGGTGGGAGCTGCCCCCTGCATTTGATGGTCGTCAACCATCGAAGGCAGGTCCGCACGCCCCAGCAGCTCCCGCAAGCTGAGACCACACGGACAATCGTCCGTGTGCTAGCTTGTATGGGGGCTGAAAGCTGACATCCGGCGACGTCAGCTTTCCGCCCCCATGAGTTGCGTCATACCCTCATTACCATGCATACGCCCCGCGTTTGCATGGGAACGCCCATGAAACGCGGGGCGTACACATAGGGAAATGAGGGTATGAAGCCCCTCACGCCCCTATACGCCCCCTTTGCGGCGGACGAAATACGTCTGCGGCGAAGGGGGCTGCACATGCGCAGATTGACCTCTGCGCATGTGCAGAATAAAAACATCGGCGGTACGGGCGCACGCGGGCCGTACCGTCCGAATTAGAATAAGGGCCTATGGCCCTTATTCTGATCGGTGCGGATATTCCCGCATTCTTACGGAGCGGTCCGCACGCTACGGTGTTTTGCCGCATGCGGCCATCGTCCGTAGAAACGCCCACGTGTCCTCCGCATTCGGACGGACTCACTCTTTAAGAACAGGGCGTGTTTACGGACGACATACAAACCATGCGTGTGCGGGAGAAACACTCCGATTATGCACGGTATTACAGAGTATTACAGAGTATGCTCGGGAATACCGCATCCGAACGGGAGCCAAGCGGTGCTACCGCACGTAAGCGGAGTATTTACGCCAAACAACCCACTATTAAGTATCTTCTGCAAGACATCACATGACCCACTTATTCAATTACCTATCCTCATAAAAAACTGCTTATTTGGAATTGGAATCAATTAAATGCCAATATATCCTTACAAGCATGCCTAACACATGCATTGCACACATTAACCCTTACAGCAATTTAAGTGCAATGGTTTGTATTACACCCTGTGTAAAAGATTATAAACAATCTACACATATACTGTTTAATGTGCAAAGAAAACCAACAACTGTGAACTTGCATAAACAATTTATTAGAAAACACAATGAACATATAAATAAAAAAATATCAAATAATAAATTAAATCAGCAGATCTCTGAGGTCCTGCAGGTCGGCGAGCAGGAGCCTCAAGTGGTGCTCCGCCCGCAGGAGGGCCCCACGCACCCCCTCATCTGCCGGTGTGGTGTCATCTGTGGGCATGTCAAAGGGGCAAAAATTAGTCATGTTATTCATGCATACATTTCACATACTGCGACATAAATTGCACAAATGCTAGGTGACATGTGTGTGTATATATATATATATATATATATATATATCTATCTATGTAGAGAGATAGAGACACACATAGATAAATAGATATGACACATACATAATACATACATGCAAACTTATTTACTACATACTGTCTTTTTTTGCCTCTACCCTTTACTCTGCAGAAGACATAACAGTCATAGTGTTTCTTCTCAGTCACAACCCACCCATGACTAACCAATGACAAGCATGTCATGGCCTCCGTCAATAAGAACTTGTCACAATCTGCTCAGTCTAAGTTCAGTGATGGTTCGTGGCATGGGAGTTATGCAAATGTCAGGAATGCACAGTACACATCCTCAAAATCATAATTCTGTCTAAACCAACCTACAATTATGTGAGGGCAAAAAAACAATCTCAACTACAGGGGGTGTTTAGGTAGAGGAGGCTCCTGGGACACTGGCAACTTCTGACTCCATTCCAAGGTAGGCCGGGCCATACTCCATTTATAGCATACATCCTAGAGTTTATAAATAACATTCACCAACAATATAGATTCCACTATTTGATGGGTCATAATCTACGATTGCAGCAGGTGAATTTAATCCACAAATGATCCACTCATCCCTTTACTCCAGGATCCTGTTTAACTACAACGGTTATGTGGCATTCAAAATGGAGCTCCAACCCATCCCACAAACCTGTGTAATTGAGAGGTGTCCTGGATGAAAGGGATGCCTTGGACACCCCATCTAACCCGTACCTGTATCTGTAGCTACCCACTTTGGGGTCTATATGAATAGTATTGGAACAAAATTTTTAATCACCAGTGCTACATAACAAATACCAGTACAAATACTTCATGAATGATGCATTATGTAAACATACCGATCTGCTGGGACTCCGGGGCTTGGCACGCCTCCTCCCCCTCGGAATTTGAATCCTCTGGGGCAACCGTGGCCTCCTCAGCCCCCTCCTCCGCCAGCTCCTCTGCCACAAGCACCTCCTCCTCCACCTCCTCCTCCTCCTCCACCTCCTCCTCCTCCACCTCCTCCTCCACCACCACCACCTCCTCCTCCACCTCCTCCTCCGCCACCAACACCTCCTCCTCTGCCACCAACTCCTCTTCCACCTCCTCCACCACCACCTCCTCAGGCACCTCCTCCTCCTCCACCACCTCCTCCACCATCTCCTCCAACATTTCCTCCTCCTCCACTTCCTCCTCCTCCTCCTCCACCCTTGCCGCCACCTCCTCCTCAGGGTCTTGGGCGTCCTCCTGGGCCAGGTCTGCCTCGGCCTCTTCACGGGCCTGTCGGGCTCGGGCTCGTGCTGTGTGGTAGAAAAAAAAATCATGGTCAATGTCGGGTCATTGGGGCACATGTATTAATCCATAACAAGACATACATGGAAGGGTGATAATGATGGCAAACGATGCAGGCAAGTAGCTCCTTACTGTTAATGGACTCAAAAATGTGACATTTAAATTATTATGTGATTGTTAGTAATTTGTTCAAACATTACAACCCTGGCATTTATCAATGTGTAACACATATTAGATCTGGCACATTGTATGCATCAGAATCCTCAATGCTATGTCATTACATATAAAAGCCACATGACTGCATGTTAACCAGGAAGAAGCACACATAACAGTCTATGGACTTTTAAACCCATGGACACCCACTTATCATGAGACACATGTTATTGTTTATATATGCTATGTTGTAAGTGCGAAATTTCATAGCTAAAATACTCACAATCAGCAATTTCGCCCCTGATTTGCTGCAAGAGCTGGGGCTGGCGCCTGCGGAGGTCCGACCACCGCCTCTCGAGCTGCCCGAGGGACCTCCGCACCCGAGTGCGGGCGTAAATACGGCGCCCTGCCGCAGCATAGGCCCTCCGCTTATGGCGGTTAGTGATAAAGGGCCCCGCACGGCCCAGCCTTGTCTCCATGACGGAGACCAGAACCCTCAGCTCCGCATGTGTAAAGGGGTCTGCCCTTCGTGTCTCCGCCATGTTAACAATGGCATCTATCAACCAATCAGGTGGTGGCATTGGTTGATCACAGTTATTTGTGTTAATAACTTTATTGTTCATCTTTACATGAACAGCGTCTCTGCGCCAACACAAATGGTGACAAATTCGCATGCCTTCAAAACAGTAGTGCTGATGTATGGCAATGAACAAATCTGATATATATATAAAACACAGTGTGTATGCACTTAGCAAATCCAATGACGCCTCGCTCCGCCAAGCAACGCGTGCTATAGCTTAGCAACGCATAGCTGTAGTTAGCATTACTTACTCTATGCATCTATGTGTATGCGTACATTTATGTGTAAAAGACACATACACATACTTGCAGGTATCCTGAGACCAGCATTATACACCAGCCCTGCCTGCCTGCCTGCCTGCCTGCCTGCCTGCCTGCCTGGGTGCCTGCTCCTTGAAATGTTGAAACATGTGAATAAATTCAAATATCATATATATATATATATATATATATATATATCTGCAAACAAATCATACATCAACACAGGAAAAAATCCCCAACACATTAGAGAATAAAGCAATGTACTCACCAGTCATCAGGGATAGTATCAACTACAATAATGAAGATATAACAAACACATAAGATCCCTTGTACAAGGTATAATAATTAGCACCTATATTGAACTTCCCCCAAAACTAAGCACATATGATAAATATCTCCTATTTCTTTGCCATTAGGAGGGCAGGCTGGATAATTTTAGTTTTGTAACACTGACAACTAACACACTGTACTTATTTGAAGGGCTGATTTTGACTAAAATTGGTGTGTTCTGTCAACTCGATAACATGTACCTGAAGTATCTTTGCGCCACAGAGTCCCGCAGCTGGTATCCCCTCCGGCATTCAGGGGCGCGGGATGGGCGCATGGGCGGATCTTGCGGCTCAGATGGTACCTCCCACTCATCAAAGGGTATCTCACGCCGCACAGCAATGTTGTGGAAAAATATACACAGGCCCACGATCCTCGACACCATTTGAGGCGCATATTGTAAGTCACCACCAGTGCGGTGGAGCACTCTAAATCGACCTTTTAAAAGGCCAATTGAGCGCTCCACCACTTGCCTGGTGGCAACATGCGCCCGATTGAATGCCTCCTGTGGGCCCGGTGCTGGGTAGCTGTACGGCGTAAGTAGCCAGGGCGTACATGGGTAACCGGAGTCACCCAGAACCCACGCATCACGGCCTTCCAGCTCTTGGAGTCTTTGCCATATCCCGGTTTGTCGGATGACATGAGAGTCATGGGCACTTCCGGGAAACTTCGAGTTGAAGGCGAGAATTTCCATGGATGGGCCACATACCACCATCACGTTCAGTGAGTGGAACAATTTGCGGTTCCTATATATCTTCTCACTTCGAGATGGAGGCACAAATGGTACATGGGTGCCATCCACAGCCCCTATCACATTAGGGAAGCCAGCAATTTGATGGAAGGCCTGCTGGCTTCTGCGCAGGGTCTCGGTGGCAAATGTCATGGCCATGAAGTGCCCCTTGCGCCTGAACATGGCCGACGTCACACGCCTCAGGATTCGGCAGAAGGCCGGCTGAGATATTCCAGCAAGTACTGCCACTACTTGTTGGAATGATCCTGAGGCGCAGAAATGCAACACCGCCAGCAGCTGTGTGTGAGGCGGAATTGCTGTCGTGATCCCGTGTAGAGGTTCCAGATCGCTCTGAATTAAGGTGAGCAGATCCAGAATGACATGTGGCGGTAACCGGTACCTAGTAAGTACCTCATCATCGGGCATAGCAAACAGAGTCACCCGTGTGCGATAGATTCTAGCACGTCCTGGCCTCCTTGGCCGACGAGTGGGGAGAGCCGCAAGTGCCCTTAGCCTCCTCTCCATGTAGCGCATCATTGCTTCAGCAACCTATAAAGAAATGAACATAAATACTGATGCACCTATGCACATAATGGCCATATCCCACTACAAATAGATTTGTAGCCTTCAATACGTACAATAGATGGCCGCCCCGTGAAATCCCTCAGATCCATTTGACTCTATAATGATGACACAATAATATGAACTCAATACACACCGTCCAAAACACTCAGATAAAGGTGTCAGCATTTTTTGCCGACATCATGTACTATGAGACATTTCATCTATTGCTGGGACATGTTGTCCTGCAATAGATGAACCCACACAGGTTTAAGACCTGTGAGTGAAATAGTGAACATGTGACATGTTGCAATAATGCTACACGCACTTTGCTGGCCCAACAATCTGTAGTCAGTGAGGCAATGGTGCATACATTCATACACTTACATTGTTAATGGATATCATATCTACAAGGAGCATGGAAGAGCTTACCTTAGACCCTGACAAGTCCAGATCTGGAGACAAATGATTCTAGCAGCAACTCACTATTTATAGGGCTCTCACATGTGTGGTCTATAACAGTAGAGATGAGTATTGCATGACTTGTGGCCTGGATTATCTAAGGGATTGGGCTACTTTTAGCTTGCAATCAAATGCCACAATACCACAGTAGTCATGAATCAAATGTCATGTCATGCTAGCAAATAGCATGTGTATTGTGCAATAGTCACAGGTGTATCAGAAGATTCTATGCAATGTTAGCATTGGTGCCCAGTATTTCATGTAGAACTTTCGCCAGGTTTTACACAATGGAATTTCCGCCACCGTATGCGGCGCGAAAAAACAGCGACGTACGCTCACGCACGGAACGCAGCTGCCGCTGATGTCCGCCAAACAGGCTACACAAACAGTATATAAAGGTGTATTAGAAGGTGACCATGTTGTTGCTAACATGTCTGGATCACAACCAGAGGTGGACCCAGATCTGCAGCAACTATTTGACCAGATGGACTCCAGCACCACCTATGTGCCACTGCACATGCGGCCAGTGGGTAATGAGGAGGCTGCTGGACCTTCTACAGCAGGGCAACCTGCACCTGACCATTCTACAGCAGGGCAACCTACACCTGGCCCTTCTGCAGCAGGCCAACCTGCAGCTGGCTCATATGCACCATCAGCAGAATTGATTGGAACACAACCGGGGACTTCACAAGGTAGTACCATGGCCAGCACTTCAAGTGCAGCGACACGTGACAGGGGGCGTGGCCAAGGACGTGGCAAGGGGAGAGCCAGGGCAACAGAGGAACCACCCAAAAAAAATAAGGCATATGAAGCACAGGAGCTTGCCATCCTGGTTCCCCGAGCACGTGATTGGATTGAGTGTCCATCGGAGAAGCTGACACACACACGCAGATGGAAGATTTGGGAACAGATAACGGCAGAGATTAATGAAGTAGCGCCACAAGTTCGTGAGACGGACCATGTGAAGAAGAGGCAAGTTGTTTTGTCATACATGTGCCCAGTAATAGCCAAGTAATGATTGAATTGATGCTTAGATGGATTTAGCAAATGGCCCGTGAGGTTGTTACGATACACATACATTATTGCCATGTTATTTCGGTGAGAGTTAGAGTAGGGTGATTGTGAATGTGTATTGTAACGGTGGATATCATAGTTGCATATAATATTATCTTTTGGACATTAATCACATGTCGTAATATGTAGCACAGAGCAATGGCTGCAACAGCTAACATCTGGAGTGACATGTATTAATATGTCAACTTACATTGCAGGTGGCAGGACTTCAAAACCAACCTGAAGAGGAAGATGACCAAGCGGTGGGAACACAGCCAGACATCTGGGGCCGGGCCCATGCCATCAGGGCTAGAGCTCACCCCCCTGGAGTTGATGGCCGAGAGCTGTATATCAGTTGAGGAGATCAGGGGGGTGAGCACGATGGATAGCGAGGCCCCAGCTGAAGTGTTTGCGTCTTTGCTGGAAGGTAAATATTGGTCATGCCATAAACTTGTGCAAGTAATTATCGTAGAATGTCTCCTAATTGTGTTTATCTTTTTCCACAGACACCCCACCGCTTGGTGACGACTCTGCTCAGGAGGTGGAGGAGTCCGTGCCACCTGGCCCCAGTGGTAGGCCTGTGCAGCAGCAGCCATCGGCCCAAGCCGATTTGGCCGCCTTGGCCCAGATGCTTGGGGACATCAACCAGCAGGGAGACTTGGCATCAGAACGGATGCATAGGACCGAGGAGATCCTGGCGAGCTTGGTCAGCACCCAGCAGGCCATCGCTGCGAGCATGCAGGCCATGGCTCAGTCACATCAGGCCATGGCTGCAAGTGCTCAGGTGCTGGCCGAGCAAGCCACCCGCCAAAATGATCTCCTCCTCCACCATAATGAGCTTATGGTGGAGCTGGTTACCAGCAACAGGGTCCTAATGTCATCCGTTTCTGGTGCATTACCACCGGCAACACTCCCTGCTGGCAGGAGGGGTAGACCAGCCAACCCCTCAACATCATCTGCTCCACCTGCCCCAGCATCTGGCCGTCCCCGAAGAGCTGCTGCACAGGCCAAGGAGCCTACCAAGGCCAAACGTGGTCGCAAATGAACTTGTGGCTGCATTAATCTCCACCGTTATGTGGTCCCAAATCTTCCATTGTGCTGTGTGTGTCAGCTTCTTGTGTCCAATCACGTGCTGAGGGTAACCAGATGAGCCCTTGCTTCATATGTCCTTTTTGGTTCCCCTGTTGCCCTCTTTTGCCTGCCATTACTGTCAGCTGTACTTTAAGTGATGGCCATGGTACTATCTTGTGAAGTCCCCGGTTGTGTTCCAAATGATTCTGCTGATGGTGCATATGAGCCAGCTGCAGGTTGGCCTGCTGCAGAAGGGCCAGGTGTAGGTTGCCCTGCTGTAGAATGGTCAGGTGCAGGTTGCCCTGCTGTAGAAGGGCCAGCAGCATCCTCATTTCCCACTGGCTGCATGTGCAGTGACACATAGGAGGTGCTGGAGTCCATCTGTGTGCAATTATATTTGTTTTGTATTATTATTTATTTTGCTACATTCCTGCCATGTTGTTTATTTTTTGGATTTTGTATTTTTTGGTCATTGCATCACAGTGGCATTGACTGTGACATGTATAGAAATAAATTTTTTTACTTTACCCAAAAATGTGTGGTTTCATGAGTACATGTCGAATACACATGTGTATTGCTAGTATTAATATTCTGTCATGTCCATTGTTAGCAGTTTTAAAGTGTCTGACAAGTACAGGATATGTGGGTGTTTAGTAAGGGTTCCTTGAAGCAGCAATGGTTTCAATTAAAGCACTGACAAGCGGCCTATTAGTGAGTAATGAGTAAAGGAGTAGATTCTATTGGGTTCAGGTGTTAATGCTTGTAGTCATTAGGCGTACGTTCGCCTACCGCATGAACGAGTGGTGTCCGCAAAGCAATAGTACACTTGTGGACACCGCACATTTCTTCCCTTTTTGATCGCGTGCATTCGGAGTGCTATCCGAATGTACGCCCCCCAACATAAGTGTACTCCCCCGTGTCCGCCCATGTTTCCGCCCCGTTTTGCCCACTTTGAAACTACGCCCATGTGACATTCCGCATGACGCCCATAATACGCCCATATTTCCCGACTGATTGCGGGGAACAGTTTTGTACGGGATTTGGCCGAACTGGTACGGAGTCAAGGCGTGGCACATGCGCGTTGCGTTCTCCACGCATGCGCAGACGCCGAAAAGACGCGATCCGTAAGAATGCGGTAAAGTCCGCGTCAATCAGATTAAGGGCCAAAATGAGGAGCATAAACAGTTAAAACACACCCCAACACCACATTCTCAGTTTTGTTTACCAGTAGTGCTATGGCGACTACACTGTGTAGACAAGTATGAATGTGCTTAAGTAATAGGGTTTAATTGCACACTGCAGTACGACATTGGTCAGGCTGGCATCACCAGGTTTCTTACGTCACTATATCTGTCGCCCCCTCAGCAGGTCTAATATTCTACATCACATGGTCTCTTGTGTCAGTTTTACCCATGGCAAAAAGCTGTAATCAGGCCTGTTTGTGAAGACATGGGTATTGTGATTGCACCTATTTATATGTAAATGCGTTTTACAACCCTTTTCATTCTTTGTAGAAGGGGAATGCTTTGTGCATTACTTGGACTGCTTTTCACAAGATGGTGGCTGTGGTTGCCCTGGGTAACATTAGGAGTAATGCTTAAAGTTATTGAGACTTTGTTCAAGATTTACTGAAAAATATCTCTATTGTGACTACTCGCTTTGCAGGGTACCGCATATTCATAATGGTATTTCTCTGCTGGGAGTGCGACAGATTCTTCGAACTATTTATCTATGATTTGTGGGTTTCTGGAACAGAAGGGTAGGGGAAGGAGAAAAAAATTGGAAAAAGAGAGAGAGAAAAACTCAAAAAGGGTAGAAAATATTAATGACAGTAATGTGTACATTTATTTTCAACAGAAACATTTTTCTTTTATTTTGATGACGCCAGGATTTAGCACTATGGGGGAATTGGCTCTCAACTATTTGGTTCTTACCCTTTTCAACTCCTGTTCTGATTCGTAAGTCCTCCCTTTCTTTCTGTTTCCCAGTGTGGTTGTGACTATGGGCTGTGTCTAGGGGTATTTAGCTAAAAGTTCTCTTTTGGGAACCTTGTTATTTCACTGGGTATTTTTCCAGCTCAACCTCAGATTTCGAATGGTGAGGCTGTACTTTGGGGCGCTATACTTTCTGTTTTTTTTTAACAGGGTTTCTATTGAAGCTATGGTTGCCATTGATCCTGTGTCCTTCCCATCTTTAGTTCAAAGGGAACTCGGTATTTGTGCTGTAGTTTTTAGCTACCTTAGATGGATTTGACTCTATAACAGTGGAATACAACATTAGCCTCTGAGGACTGTCCAGCATATCTTGCACTTCTTGTGTAAGGTTTCTAGGAGTGTCCAGAAATACCCCATCAGGGGTGCAATAGATGACACATCCCATTTTACATAGTAAATCTCTACCCAGGAGGTTAGTCGGGCCGCTGCAGCCAACAGAAAAGAGTGTTTGGTATGCAGAGGCCCGATTGTAACCTCCGCTGGTTTCGTCAGTGGGTAATGTTGTATTTTTCCTGTTACCCCAATTGCTGCTACTGATTGCTTGGCACAACCTAAACCAGGAGGGAATGTTGTTAACGGGTTAGGTAAAAAAAAAACTTTATATTTAAACTATTCCACTTACCCATATCTGAGGCTCCTCCCTCAGATATTGTCTTATGTTACCTGGATGTGGGGTGTATGTGTGTCCTACTCCCTGTTTGCATATATGTGTCATGCTTAGGGCGGCGTTGGCTACTAAGTGGGGCTATGGCTATGTGTTAAGACCTACCTGTCTTCTCCCATTGTGTCTCTCAGTTACTTACATATGTGTTATGTTTTCTATGGTTATTTACCCTGCAATGTCTGGCTATGTGTCCATTGTTTCCACATTTGAAACATACTATTTGGTTTTGTCTTTCTGTCATAAATCGTTTGTCCAGATCAACAGCAGATTTCTTTAAAGTGTGTATTGACATCTGTCTGCAGTTGGGGTGAATGGTTTCTATGTTGGTTCTCAGATTTTCCCTAAGACCTTGTATCAGCACAGAGACAATCCCTCCCTTAAGATGTATGTTGTCCCTGTGGCCGGGGATACCAGAGTGTTTTGGCAACATCTGTAAAGCACGGTTGAAATATCCGCTGGTGGACTCACCATCTTTCTGTGTGATGGTGAACCCTAAGGTATTTTCAACTGTCCCTGGGAAATATACACCCAATTGTATATTTATTAGGCGTATGTTTTCCTGGTTGCCCTGTTCAGTTAAGATCTTATCGCCCTCCACACCACTGTCTCGAATGAACTTCTGGACATCTATGTGTGAAGGGAGGCAAGCTCTCAACATGTATCGCCAATCCTTATTGGTGGGCTCATCTGAATTTCCTCGCTCCCTTACAAATTTCTGACACTTTGCCAGATCTTTGCTGGGATCAGGGAAATTTTCGATGATTGAATGACGTTCCAATCGCGTCCATGTATTGTGCATGTTACTATCCTTTACAGGCATTACCTCATCCCCGCCTCCCCGTCCACAAGGAGGTTCCACTGTGTGCAGAGGGTGGATCTGTATCCCCCCTGCACCACTGGACAACATCCCAACTATCTCTGTGCTGTGTTGTGTGTACTTACCTGTGTCTAATACTATGCTGTTGGCATCAGCCGTCTCCTCCTCCTGTGCTGGGACCCCAGCAGTGGGTTGCGCCTTTCCCTCAAGCATGTTAAGGGTATGGGAGACGGCCAGTGCCAACAGTTGCTCGTTCTCCTCTCGGGTTTCCTTATAAGGGGGTAAGACAGGGTACAAGTTAGTAACGGATACATTATTACTTATGTCTTTCTTATAAGTCATTAAACGAGCCCCCAATTGTTAATGGCGATATGATTATTACCAGAGATACAATATGTGAAAAGCGCAGTTTACGTAATGTGTCCGTAACCTGCTTACCCTTTATACCTAGCTACGTGCGAACAAAACGTAGCGCAGCGTAGCGTACCTTTTAATTGTATGTTATACACTTAAGAACCAATACCTTGATAAGAGATCCCTTCGCAGGACTTTGTCTCTAATTCTGCGAATATACTTTAAAGGACAGAGTCCGCAATGTACCTTATCGCTATTATGCGAATAACCAGACACGACCACTGAATAGAAGTAAGGAGGTTAGAACTCCATATAAAAGGTTGTATTAAAGTCCCTAATGGACAAAAGGGGGTTACAGAAATAAGAATAAACAGGTATAACAAGTGATACAATCTACTAACAATGAATACTAACAAACTCTGCTAAGGGGAAAGAATACAATAATACAAGACACAATCAGCCAACAATACTTTAAGAATAAATACCGTGAAAATGCAACCGTTTACCGTGGTCATCTAGTATGCGAAGCGCAGTCCGGTCAGAGCTCACTATCGTTCAGGAATGAGCGATAGTCCGGTAGGAAGGTCCAGGGAAGGTAGTTGTGCCGAAGAGACCCTGGCTGCTCTGGGTCGCCTATCTTATAGGGTCAGAAGGGGGAGGTCAAAGGCCATTCTCATTGGCCAGAGATCATATGTCCGGTCCACTGTGATTGGAGGTTAGACGCTGTACCTGGTCTGACCAGGTGCAGGGGAGTGAACTTTAAGAGTCCTTTGTTTGGTGGTTTCGGCGTCAGCAAGGATAAGAACCGGTTTGAGCTAGTTTCCTTTGTTAACTACAAAAACAGAAACTGTCTCTGGAATATGGATTATGTCCATAACTATCGGACAGTGTACATTGCGAAATATTCGCAATGACCGGAATACTTTGCATGATGAGCTGAGCGGAACGGTACTAAACACGATACAGACAGATGTGTGCAGGGCTAACTAAGCTATGTGTGGCGTTCTAAACCTTTTAACTATATATCCTTTCGTGTAAGTGTGTTATTATGAATTTATGTGTGATAGTATGTCTACTCTTCTGGTCCACATTGTCACACATACTCGGGTATGGAAACTTTATTTGCGCAACTCTGCGAACCAAAATGGCGGCCATACTATCACAAAATGGCGTGTGTGTACCTAGACTTCCACACCACCATCCCAAACAACTGTGTCTAAGTGATTTGCATAATTTTAGTGCTGGTGATCCCTGGAAGATTGTGAGCACTGTAGCCAATCTGTGTATGCCATCACCAATGAAAATATTGATGCTGCATGGACAAGGAGTTAAGGTGGACACAGGAAGACTATAGCCCAGATGCCAGATAGAGACAGATATAGGCATCTCATTGGAATCATCCTGCTTGATAATCTATCAAAAGCTTGTGCTCAGCAAGGTTTCTCCATGTTGGGTGCCACATCAGCTGACTAGAGTGCAGAAGGAGCCTCAAATGACTTGGTGCCAAAACATGTTGGCCAGGTTTGATGGTTGTCGCCCCAAACTCTCTCTGGGAGATCATGAGGGGTGAAGAATCCTGGATCTACAGTTTTGACCCTGAGGCCAAACATCAGCAGGCCAAGCGAACCTCCTTTGGAGCGCTGTCATTAAAAACAATGATACCAGGTGATTGGATTGGTATATTACCTTTACTGATATAAAAATACCTGATGACACGATAAAATACAATATTAGAATCTACAAAGAAAAATTACAAAAACATAAATGTAAACAGATTCCAAGCCACTGTATGGAAAAAATTAGTGTGGAAGGGACATGGCGATGTTGTCACTTGAATATTCAATGTAAGTGCACATTACTAGATCCTCCTTTGCAATTGTATGGAAGTGTTGTCCACTCGATGGATGCGGCGCTAACAGCGACCGTTAAGGGGTAAACGCGTTTCACTGCAATGTGCAGCTTTATCAAAGGAGGTTTGACCTTTGCGACCTTTGATAAAGCTGCAGGTTGCAGTGAAACGCATCAGGTGCCTGTTTCCAGCCCAAGAAAACTGTGTGTGGACCCTACAGCATTGCGGACCACTGTTCTTGTTGCCATCACCAGGACTCCTGGCCTTTCAAAATTGGCGGACACCAAGCACAGGACCCCCAGGTGACCCACACTACCATCTGTCTCCTGTGTCAGTGGGTCAGAAATTGTGTTCGGAAGCCCTTTCCTAACCAACAAGTGTTACCCCATTGGCGGACACTGCTCCAAGGAACCCTCCAGTGATCTCAATCACAGCCATTCACCCCATTAAGAGGACCTACCATCTATTGAGTGGAAGCCCCATTTACCCCTTAACAGTCACTGTTAGCGCCGCATCCATCAAGTGGACAACACTTCCATACAATTGCAAAGGAGGATCTGGTAATGTGCACTTACCTTGAATATTCAAGTGACAACATCCCCATGTCCCTTCCACACTATTTTTTTCCATACAGTGGCTTGGAATCTGTATAAATATGTTTTTGTAATTTTTCTTTGTAGATTTTAATACTGTATTTTATCGTGTCGGGTATTTTTATATCAATAAAGGTAATATACCAATCACCTGGTATCATTGTTTTTAATAACAGCGCTGCTCTACTTGCCTTGTGCTGGTATTGCTTTGTGTTTTTGGTGGGGACTGACTACCCCCACATTTGAGCAGCTGCTTTATTAAAGATTTAGCCCTTGTCAAAGTGCCTGAATATTCCCAGTGAATATCCTTTCTCTCCTTTGGAGATGCGCTGCCACATATGTTCTGACGTGAGTGCAACATGATCAAGCAGTTGATGGCTATTTAGTGGTCGACTGGTCATGTAGATACTATACCACAGTGGCACATTGTCACTGGGGGCCAGAATGCCAACAATGCAGCAAACTCTGGAAGCCATTTCTAGGTGTGACTAAGAACTGGTGCTTGTGCTGCCCTTTACCACTATGACAATAGGCCTGACTCAGACCTGATTGCTGCTGTATGAAATTGCCATAAATTATCCGCCGCCCTGACAGAGTAAAATCCCACCCTATGCTAGTCTGCAAATGGCTTGTGAATCGATCACTCTTCAGCAAATCGCAATTCACTCACCATTGAATTATTTCCCGGTCTGTGCGTAACTCTGACCCTTCTACAAGTCTGTGCATAAACAGGACAATTAGGGTCAAGCTGACATTGCACGTCCATCCTATATTTTCTTGAGCTTTATGCCGTAATAATCCAGATTACTTTTGGGAGCTGCATCCTAATTGGTTTTACAAATTCTCAGAGATTTTATCATTGGAATAATTAATCCTTTTTTTGCGCCTGATTCATTAAAATATATATACATATATATGTAGGACTCGAGAGAACCGGTACTCCACTCTCAAAACAGCAATAGTCCCAATGCCTTCACAAATAAACAATGAATATATTACCAGGAGGTGCGGCACTCAGATTAAATAATTTCACGCTGTATAGCCAGATGCGTTTCAACGTTTCAATCTATTAAAGTTTTTTAATAGTTTGAAACGTTGAAACACATCTGGCTGCACAGCGTGAAATTATTTAATCTGAGTGCTACATATATATGTATATATATTTTATTTATTGTATATAAATTTGTTTTGCTTCCTGATTTTTCCTGAAACTCCCTGAAAATGCGCAGTCACCACTCATAAATAACAACTTCTTGTCAATCAAACTGCATCCGGATTGGAAATCCCCCCCCCAAATTTTTTCATTCTTTTTACGCTGACTTTTTGGCCCATACACCATTCGTTCAATAATTGATCATCTTGTGAATTTACACAACAGCGATCAGGTCTGAGTAACCACTAATGCACCTGCCCACAAGTCCAAGAAAGTGGTGATTTTTTTTTTGGCCCACAAACGCATTCAGGGGTTTGGTCATCCACGTACAGTCGAGACCTGGCCCAATGCGATTTCATTGTGTTCCCACAAATCAAGTACAAGATGTGAGTGATTGGTTTTGAGTTATAGCTACGGGAAATGAAGACCTTCACTAATGCTGCTTTCAGACCGCATAACTGGCTTTGACCCTGTATTTGGAAACGTTTCCAAAAACGGGTCTGCCAGATAAAACCCCTTTCACACCGCAGCACTTAAACGGTATATTACCGTTTAAGTGCCGATTTTTTGACACTGGCAGACCCGTTTTTGGAAACTTTCCAAATACAGGGTCAAAGCCAGTGCAGCCTTCAGCCCTCCCCTCCGTGCAGCTCCCCCCCCCCCCCTCGCGTGTCGACCGAGAGCATGTCGACGCCCCCCGCGCATGTCGACGCCCCCGCGCGTGTCGGCGCCCCCCCCACCCCGCGTGTCGGCGCCCCCCCCCCCCGTGTCGACTTACCCCGTGCCGGTACCTCCGTTGTGGACTGCAGCTCAGTATGCTCGGAAAGCACTTATGAAAAAAGTGTCTTCCAGAAAATGGCTGCCCCATAGGAAACCCTGTTTAAAAAAACTGTCTTCCGTATGGGGGGCAGCCATTTTCTGAAAGACACTTTTTTCATAAGTGCTTTCCGAGCATACTGAGCTGCAGTGCCGGGAACCACAACGGAGATACCGGCACGGGGTAAGTCGACATGGGGGGGGGGCGCCGACACGCGCGGGGGGGGTCGACACGCGGGGGGGCCGTCGACACGCGCGGGGGGCGTCGACACGCGCGCGGGGGGTGTCGACACGCGCGGGGGGGGGGGGGCTCCAGTGCTGTGAATACTTAATGAGCGCTCATTAAGTATTCACTGTGCTGAATTTAGGACCCAGCTCATTGGCTGGGTCCTAAATACCGTTTCTGAGCCGATTTTTGCGCTAAAATACCGGTTCAGAAACGGGTAGGACCCTGCATTTTAACCGGTTAGAAAAAACGGCATTTTCTAACCGGTTAAGTGGGACTGGACCTTTCAGACCGCACACATTACCGTTTTAAAACGGTAAAAAAACGGCAATTTACCGTTTTAAAAGTGCGGTCTGAAAGGGGCATAAGTGGTCTGAGCAAATGCAAGTTTGCATAGACTCCTCTGGCGAATATTTAGAAAAAATGTAAGGTACACTTTGTGAATTAAATTCAGCTAAAACTTTTATGGTCATATCAAGAAATATTTAAACAACATGTTGTTCGGTCTCTTTCTATACAAAGGACATTAACCTTCCAGTTTCAAGTAAACAAACCGGGAACCCCCTCTAGTGGCCATCCTACTGTATATTGATACAATTTCTTAGAGAACAGATTAAAGCAGACTAACAGAAAAAAATAGAAACAACCGTGTTCAGTTATACATAGTTTACAGCTGTATAAAAGTTATATCCTATGCAACAGTACCATAAACTATTTAGGGCCAGATGTATTAAGCATCAAAGAGTGATAAACAACCAGCCAATCAGCTCTGCCATGTTACAGGCTGGGTTTGAAAAATGACAGGTAGGAGCTCATTGGCTGGTTGTTTATCAATCTCCACTTTATCACTTTTTGAAGCTTGATACATATCGCCCCATTTCTCAGTGGGGGAATTTGATAGTGGTGCGCACCACTTGCTTGCGGTGTATGGAAATGGTCATCTTTCCGTGGGTGAAGGTGTAATAAATAATAAGTCAAATCATCTAAGTTGCCATTATTTCTAGAATATATAGTTACAGTATATATACTGTAGTATATTGCAGTTATTTTTTTCTTTGGCTATTGATACCTGAATCCTCTCTCCTTCCTTCCTCATCTCCATTAAATAGGAGCCTGCTAACACAGTGTACTCGTCTTGATCATGAGCAGGAACAAGAAATGTAATATAGACTTGATGTCCTTGAACCCTGTAAATACAGTGTATATATATATATATATATATATATATATATATATATATATATATATATATATATATATATATACCACATGTGGCGGCACTCGGAAATAAGGAGACGGACAGCAGGTTTGAACCAACGTTTCAAAACCCTTAGGTTTTTTTATCAAGGTGCAGCCTTGATACAAAAACCTAAGGGTTTTGAAACGTTGGTTCAAACCTGTTGTCCGTCTCCTTATTTCCGAGTGCCGCCGCCCCCCCACATGTGATATTACCGAGGGATACAACTGCATCTCCTCCACTGGAAGGCACCGGATTTACTAAACTTTTTTATTCAAGTCTGCTCCCAAGATTTGGGCTCATTGGAGTGCCAACCTCCTATATTGCTATATATATATATATATATATATATATATATATATATATATATATATATATATATATATATATATATATATATATATATATATATATAAAAAAAAAAACAGCCAATGTAGAACACATTATGCTGCCAGGGTACAATAATAGTAAAGTTCTCAACAGCTCCTCAGTGTATAAGTGGACATCAAATAATACAGTGAGAAAGTGCTTACCAGTACACTGGTGCATAGCTCTTATTATCTCTATATGCGTGGTTGTATGGAAAGATGAAGATATGGCACTTCTTTTAGTTGCTATGAGTATGTCAGTCTCTAATCAGTATTTGCTTTGTGTGGTCTCTTACACATAGACCAAACATGTGCTTGAGCCATGGACTATAATAATATATGAACTATATGAATTATAATATGATGTATACAGATGGAGCACCTATTGTTTGGTGCCAGCTGTCGCCAAATCCCTTCCACTGGTGAGAGCTGGCATGGAGGCGCTCCATCTGACGGGGGCAGGGAACAGAATCCCTGGCCCATACCTCCCAACTTGTAGGGAGACGAAGGAGGGACACAGGGATGACCGCCAAAAATTTGGGGTGCGTGGCCTAATTAAAGGGGCGTGGCCTATACGTGCTGCTCTCCCGAAAGGCCACGCCCCTGTTTCAACGCTATGGGGGCATGACCCAGAGGTTCTGTGAGCCTCCAGCCATTAGCTCAGCCTTCTGGCTGCGGGAATATTTATTCCCCACTGCTCGGCAGCCAACAGGGGGACTCCCAACAGACCCCCCCTCGCCGCGGGACACTGCCGGCTGCGGGAGGGATGCGGGAATGTCACAGAAATCGGGACCGTTGGGAGGTATGCTGGCCATCTCCACTTCAGGGAGTCTGCAAGGGTTGGGGAGGGGGGGTGTGTGCAGCGGAGGGCGGAGGTGGTCTTCCACAGAACGGGGTGCACAAGCATCTCGTGTGCACAAGCTTCCTCCCATCTGATGGTGGGTCCTGGAGATTGGCAATAGAATCGCCAGGACCTGCTCTGAGAGGCGCTCCATCTGTATACAGCGGTGTAGCTAGGTGCCATGGTGCCCGGAGCAAGGGCATATTTCACGCCCCCCCCCTACCCCGGTAATGAATTGGGGGCGTGGCTAACATGTGTTTGCATGTTACATTTGAAAAGAAAAAACGTAAAAATAAAGACACTATATAAGACGCTGTAATGGAATCTGCTGCGCTATATAAGACACTGTAACGGAATCTGCTGTGCTATATAAGATGCTGTAACGGAATCTGCTGTGCTATATAAGATGCTGTAACGGAATCTGCTGCGCTATATAAGACACTGTAACAGAATCTGCTGTGCTATATAAGATGCTGTAAAGGAATCTGCTGCGCTATATAAGACGCTGTAACGGAATCTGCTGCGCTATATAAGACACTGTAACGGAATCTGCTGCGCTATATAAGACACTGTAACAGAATGTGCTGCGCTATATAAGACACTGTAACGGAATCTGCTGCGCTATATAAGAAACTGTAACGGAATCTGCTGCGCTATATAAGGTGCCGTAACGGAATCTGCTGTGCTGTATAAGACACTGTAACGGAATCTGCTGCGCTATATAAGACACTGTAACGGAATCTGCTGCGCTATATAAGACACTGTAACGGAATCTGCTGCGCTATATAAGACACTGTAACGGAATCTGCTGCGCTATATAAGACACTGTAACGGAATCTGCTGCGCTATATAAGACACTGTAACAGAATCTGCTGCGCTATATAAGACACTGTAACGGAATCTGCTGCGCTATATAAGAAACTGTAACAGAATCTGCTGCGCTATATAAGGTGCCGTAACGGAATCTGCTGTGCTGTATAAGACACTGTAACGGAATCTGCTGCGCTATATAAGACACTGTAACGGAATCTGCTGCGCTATATAAGACACTGTAACGGAATCTGCTGCGCTATATAAGACGATGTAACGGAATCTGCTGCGCTATATAAGACGCTGTAACGGAATCTGCTGCGCTATATAAGACACTGTAACGGAATCTGCTGCGCTATATAAGACGCTGTAACGGAATCTGCTGCGCTATATAAGACGCTGTAACGGAATCTGCTGCACAATATAAGACGCTGTAACGGTATCTGCTGCGCTATATAAGACACTGTAACGGAATCTGCTGCAGTATATAAGATGCTGTAACGGAATCTGCTGCGCTATATAAGACACTGTAACGGAATCTGCTGCGCTATATAAGACACTGTAACGGAATCTGCTGCTCTATATAAGACAATGTAACGGAATCTGCTGCGCTATATAAGACACTGTAACGGATTCTGCTGCACTATATAACATGCTGGCAGCTGTAAATAAATATATATATATATATATATATATATATATATAGCAGCAGATGCCAGAGAGATTCACTCTCCCCCCCCCCTCCAGGACCCACAAATCCCCCAAACCCCAAGTGTATTATTAATCTTATTACATCATTAATTAGCTGTAAAAAAAATAAATAAGAAATCCACCTTGAATAATGATAGCAGGGTGGCTCGGGCGGCAGCAGAAACTCTCCTCACCAGCGCTTGGGATGGCTGTGGCTGATGACGGAGGAGGGAGTGAGAGGCAGGCGACTGTGGGAGGAATCTGAGTGCTGCTGCGCTGCACTGCCCGGAAGCCGGTCCGAACAGCAGCAGCAGCACAAATTTACATTGGAGTGAGTCACCAAGCGTCACGGACCGGGCAGGGGGCAGGAGGCAGGCGCCGGGCAGGGCAGCCGCCGGGCAGGGCAGCCGCCGGCGCACGCTGCCTGTATTGATCTTTCTTGTGCAGGGATGATTTTTGCGGAGGGGGGGCGGGCCGGCGGCGCCATCCGACCAATCGGCGCCCGGAGCATGAGCTCCGGTGGCTCCGCCCTCCCTACGCCTCTGTCTGTATATCACTGCAGAGTGATTATTTTTCTAAAATAGAATGCATTTCTTTTACTGAAACTCCAGTTAAGATGTACCTATTTAGACCAATGGATCTATCTGTCTATCTATCTATTGATATAGATATCAAATCGATTTATCTGTCTATCTATCTATCTGTCTATTTAAAAAGATAGATAGAGATGGTTTCGGCACTCCTAGTGTTTGTAAATTCACAATTCTGCCGGATGCCCTCCCATGGCAGTAGTATAATTTAGAGGTATAAGGCGGAACTCTTGGGCTTTAATTAAAGACAGACCTTCACCTAATACCTCTAAAGGTCTGTCTATTATATATATATATATATATATATATATATATATATATATATATTTATTGGTTTAAGCTATATATGTACATCAGTTTTCACCTTTGCTAGAATCCAGCTGCCTTCATGGGGATACATTTACTAAGATTGAATTGCATTAAATGAGGAAGTCTCAGATGAGAATTCCATATCGGAAATTTACTAAATATAAAACCAGAGTTTGCTCAGATACGAATGAATACTTTTTTATTTCCCTCTCCCAGAGAAGCCCAGAGAAGAGACCAGATACTTTGTGTCAGGGGGGCGGGACGAGGCTGATGTCACCAAGCCCCGCCCCATGCCAGTCATATGCAGTAATTTGCAGGTTCGTAGATTGGAAGAGGGGCTAAAATGATGCAAAATCATTTTAGCCCCACCCCCTCCATATACACAGTATTTGGTGCAGTGCAAGGGGAGTGCGGGTGCTATGGAGACATTGTGGGAGACTTGCCCACCTTTCCGGTGGGCCGGGAGGGGGACCTGATTTTCGGAAGCCTCCCAGCCATTCCGGGAGGGTGGGCAAGTATGATAAATAGGTATAGGGTCCCTCTGTATTTAATGGACCAGCAATAGGCTCTTAGGCCGGTCCTGGTTCCAAAAATATGTGTTCAAAAAGATGTAAGGGTCACCCGTATTTTTGTGACCAGCACCAGGCTCCACTAGTAAGTAAGGAAATAGCAGGGATGCTAGATGCTTCAAAGGTCCCAGAGGAGGACCGAAACATAGATCCCCTGCATCTCCTGCCATGCTGCTTGAAATAAAATCCTGTTGACTGAGTAATACAGACTTGTGAGTGACGCCAATTTATTTAAAAATGTATATATATATATATATATAATTTTTCACAAAGTCCGCACTCAGGTAAACATCCTTTGGTTTGGTGGTGCTCCTACAGATGACTGAACATCAAGGCATATAGTAGAGGAAAAGGGCACCCACATTGTAGTAAAATTTCAACAGAATTTTATTCCATAGCAGTGAATACAAGCTGACATACCATCGACGTAACGTGACGTTTCAATCCAGAACAGACCATCATCAGGATATAGTACAGCCACAATAGAAATCCATCAGACAACCAAACCTGGCATCCATCCTCAACAGGATCTCAACAGTACAGTACAGTACTGTACAGTGCAGTACAGGTATATTTCCTGTTGAGGATGGATGCCAGGTTGGTTGTCTGATGGATTTCTACTGTGGCTGTACTATATCCTGATGATGGTCTGTTCTGGACTGAAACGTCATGTTACGTCGATGGTATGTCAGTTTGTATTCACTGCTATGGAATAAAATCCTGTTGAAATTTAACTACAATGGTGAGTGCCCTTTTCCTCTACTATATATATATATATATATATATATATATATATATATATATATATATATATATATATATATATACAAAAACGTATCCAGTTGTAAAAAACAAAGGATTTTTATTCAAGTACACAGTACTAGTTAAAAGAGCAAACAATGGGTAAAAATAGAAAAAAACACTTTTACGTAAAATATGCGAAATATTATAAAAAGGCCTACAACAGAATTCGCTATAAAAAAGGGGGTGAAGGGGGAGAGAGATAAAGCTGTAATAAGTAAATAAAACAGGATCAAAAAGAAAAAACGTTTTCTTAAAAGCTGAAGTGGAGTGTCACTTATCTAAAAGGGAGGAGTCAGCAGGCTGTACCCAACGCGTTTCGTCGTAGAGACTTCATCAAGGGGTGAGGGAGGTGAGTGCCTGGAGCTCTATTTATACTGTATAGGTATGATGGACATAGTTATGAGGTCACTTCCTGTGGGATGTGCCTATCGTTTCTAAAGTGGGCAGAATCGTGAATAACTGTCTATGATCTAACTAGGTGTTTATGTGGCACGACCCTGATGCTTACTGTCTAAAGCAAAATTGTTAAAAGACACATTAAATAGCAGAAATAAAGTTAATAACAATCGTGGGTACAATGCCCCACTTCCGGTGGGCGGACGTTACTTCCGCCCCACTTCCTGTGTACAGTGACGTTAATAGTCTGTTCACTTTCCGCCACACATCGGCGGAAGTGTATGCATGCCCCACTTCCTTCTTGCAGTGGGCTGCTTCTCATTCGTTTTTGCGAGTGTCAATCATTGTTCAGCCGGGCACTTGGGTTTTTTCTCTGTGTATTTGGATATGTTGTCTCCCGGCGGCGGCCATTTTGTGGGGGATTTTCATATCTTTTTCATGGTGGAGCGGCCATCTTTCTGGAGACAGATGTGTGAATTCAGTGTTCATACTCGTTTTAGCTCATGGGATTGTAGTGGCGATTTCAATTAGACATAGGAATGGAGAATGAAATATATTAATATAAATTCATAGTTATATTAACACAATATATTTACAAAAAGAGTTCCTAATAAAACGACTAAGTATATATGATTATAAAACCATAAAAATATATAAGCATATAAATTGCATAAAAATAGCAGCGTTTTTTTATTTATTTTTTTATAAATAGCAGCAGTGATGAGACCAATTAGTATAGCAGCAGTGTGGTATATCAAGGCTATAATAGCCTGTGAATAGGTATAAGATAAGTGCAATGGTATTTTTAGGGGCAAAAGTGCCTTGAAGTGATAAGAGGAGTGCAAATAATACTTGATGAAAATATATAAAAAAATTATACTTTTTTTTTTTTTTTTTTTTTTATTTATACAGACATATTGTGAATAAGTGAGACGGTGGTACTACGTAAATCATTTTTTATATAATTTACTTTATTTTTTGATGAGAAAAGTGGGAAAATACATAATGAAGAAGGAAAGAGTGAGAGAGAGAATAGAAAGAGAAAGAGAAAGGGGGGTGAGAAGTCCTGGTGCCAAACGATTGTCCATATCATGAGGTTTTTCTTCCTTGTGCTGTCTGTACATTACAGAACCTGTTCTTCTCAGGTGGTCACCCGTCCTGGTACTGAACAGGCCCAGACACTGCTTGGCTGCCAAGATCGGACGGGTTTGGGCATTGCCAGCGTGGTATGACTGTAATGTCTTTTTCGTGTGCCCAAAACCTCTCGGACGTAAGTGCCTTCTTGTTCGGACATGAAGAAGGACAGAAAGAAGGGGGGGGGAAGAAGGGGGGGGGGGCAAGGAGAGAAAAAGAAAAAGAGACAAAAAAAGAGAAAAGAGGGTAGTGTAGTGAGCGTGAGGGAGTGAATTATAAGAACTGAAGGGGGATGTGGATATAATGAAGTGTATTCTTACGGAACCTTTACAGAAATGGAGCGATTTCATATCCCTCATTAAGACCATTTGGGTGTAATGTCTGGAGCTGGAATATCCAGTACATTTCCCTTTGTGATAGCTTCCGTGCCAAGTCGCCTCCTCTTTCTCCCAAGTATACATGTTCGATAGCTTTAAAGGTGAGATCTTCCAGATTCGATGCATGTGTCGTATTAAAATGTCTAGGGATTGCATGATTGTCCAATTTATTCTTGATGCTTCTCACATGTTCTTGTATTCTTATCTTCAGGGGGCGCTTGGTCTTACCGACATATTTCTTCCCGCATGTGCACTCTAGCAGGTAGATGACAGAAGTCGAGTTGCAGTTCATGAATTCCTTAATTTGGAACTCCTTGTTGTCTCCTGTGTCTGTGAAACTTCTCCTGTTCGGATGGAGGTATTTGCAAATCACACATTTGCCACATTTGTAAGATCCTTTGCACTGAGGTAACTTTGTAGAAGGTTTAATGGTCTTTATCATACTGGGTGCAAGTATGTCCTTTAGGTTCTTGGATTTCCTGTAGACTATGTCAGGTTTAGGTGGTAAGATCTCTTTTAGTAGGGGGTCCATCAGAAGTATCCCCCAATGTTTCTGTAGAGACTTTCTGATGGTGTCTTCATGTCTGTTATATGTAGTAATAAAGGATACCTTTTCTTTCTTTTCCTCTTCTTTGTTCTTATACGTAAGTAAAGTAGTGCGACTTGTGTTCCTTGTTCTCTCTGCTGCCTTTTGGATGAGGTTGGTCGGATACTGTTTCTCCTCAAATCTTTGTCCATACAGGGTAAGTTGGTCTTCAAGGTCTTCAGGTCTGCTGCAATTTCTTTTAATTCTATGAAATTGTGAATATGGAATGTTGTTCTTCCATCTTTTCAAATGGTTACTCCTGTGGTGCAGATAGCTATTTTTATCCACGCTCTTAACAAAGTTTTTAGTTGCTACTTTTTTGTTTTCGTTCATCAGGATTAGGTCCAAAAATTCAATTGCTTCCTTTTGTACATTTGATGTAAATTTTAGGTTCATGTCATTACTGTCCAGATTTTTAAAAAATTCATAAAACTGTGACTCTGTTCCATCCCATACAATTAAAATGACACTCCACTTCAGCTTTTAAGAAAACGTTTTTTCTTTTTGATCCTGTTTTATTTACTTATTACAGCTTTATCTCTCTCCCCCTTCACCCCCTTTTTTATAGCGAATTCTGTTGTAGGCCTTTTTATAATATTTCGCATATTTTACGTAAAAGTGTTTTTTTCTATTTTTACCCATTGTTTGCTCTTTTAACTAGTACTGTGTACTTGAATAAAAATCCTTTGTTTTTTACAACTGGATACGTTTTTTTTATATAGGTACAGGTAGTCGCTATCCTTTATCCAATTTTGCTGCTAATTGTTATTTACACCCCTTACCAAGGTGTTTTTCCTTAAAGGACCAGCTGACAACCCCCTCCTTTTTTATAAAGGTTACCTATCATAACCATACTACTAGGTTATTTATTAGTCCAGAAACACAGGTGGCGCCATACATCCCCCTTTTTTCTCTATATATATATATATATATATATAGATAGATAGATAGACAGACAGATAGATAGATAGATAGATAGAGAGAGAGAGAGAGCAAAGTCCGGAGAGACAAAAAAGCACTCAGGAGACGGTTTCTGCAAATATTATTATTATTATATTTTTGTTGGACTATCATCCACAATATAACATCCAAAGTGCAATGAAGAATACAGTTTTGAGGTCCGATCTTTCATTCAGAGGGCATCTGATTTTTTTTTGTCACAAAAATGCCAAATTGAAATGCCAAATTGTATAATGCTCCCCACCGCCGTCTGCTGCCTCCCCCACCAACAGAGCGGGTCCCCACAGCCGCCCTGACCCCCCCTAACCCTGCCCATCTCCCTGAAGCGGAGATGGGCAGGGACCCGCTGCCCAGCCTCCGAGAGACTGGGACGCATGTGCGCGCGAGATGCACACGCATCCCAGTTTAGTGGAGTACCTCTCTGCCGTCGCTCGCCAGAGGGGACATTCTGGCAGGCGCCGGGCAACAATGAGAGGGGCTCCATCTGTACATGTGGTAGGTAATATAGATTGTAAACTCCACTGGGGCAAGGACCTATGTGAATGGCCAAATAGGGTCTGTAAAGTGCTTCGAAATATGTGTGCACCTCGAGAAAACGGGTCTCTAAAATCTATAAATTCTTGTCCGCATTCGAACGGGAAGAGGGGCTACAGCAGCTCAGGCAGAAATGGGTACAGGACCTCCCATCCCTTACTGATAGCCAGTGGCAGAGGGCCCTAGCTACACCAAAAGGCGCAACAAATTTGATCCGTGTCCAACAAGTTCAATTTAACGTTCTTCATAGGACATATATTACACAGGTTAGACTACAGAAAATGTCAGGCTCAGCCTCAGACAGGTGCCCGAAGTGTGGCGAATCGGGGGCCTCCTTCTGGCATATGCTATGGGCCTGCAATACATTAGTACAATACTGGGACAAAATACGGCTAGTATTGGTGGATATGGGATCACCACGAGACATCCTTACGGTCAAAAACATGGTATTGGGGATCTGGCAAGAAGAGCACATTTCTAGAGAGCTGTGCTCCCTTCTATTAAACCTCACGGCTTCGGCCAAGTTGATAATAGCACGGCACTGGATGGCACAATTTGGCCCGGTATTTCTAGAATGGACCAATTTAGACCATCGGGGGCCCAACTAAGTTTCACGCAATCTGGTACCCATGGTATTATTCCAAGTGGTATACATTTGTAGGCTAGCAGGTCGAGCTACCTGGAGCCACACGGTCACAAAAAAAAAGTAAAAAGGGAAAGAATAAAAAATCTAGTCAAAATATTTTTGTCTTTTACACGAAAGGTATCTGATCTAACACAAAGCTCTTTAGCTATTTTTTCTTTTTTTTCCCTATTTTGGACACAATCACATATAGGGCGGTATTCAATGAGAATACCTGCGAGGTGCAGCGAATCCTTTTTAGGATTCGCTGCACATTCGCCACGTTCCGGAGCCGGCGGGCTCCGGTATTCAACGTGTCAGGGGCTCGCTGCTCCTGACTGGCGAATATGAGCTCCTGCGGCGATTGCCGCAGGGAGCCTGAGGACGGTGCCAGGCAGAGAGATGGTACTCTCTCTGCCTGCCCCAGAACTTTTTGGGGGGTAGGTGGGCTCCCCGGGTGCCAGGCAGCACAGGCTGCCCCCCGGGGGTGCCAGCAGGGGACCGTATATTCACTACACCCGATCGTAACGATCGGGTGCAGTGAATATATGAATATGTAATGAGCACATGAATAAAAATAGCATGTCCCTCCTCAGAATAAAATTCCTGATTTTTTGACACTAAATGTAAAAAACAAAACACTTTATTTTAAAAGTTCACATTCCACTTCACCATAAAAAGATAGCGATTGCTACTCGGTGAATCATGGTGAAAAAAACCTTGAAATGTATTCGCCATGTGGTCATTGAATAGGGTGATTCACCGTTTTAGTCAGAAATTCGCCAAACAGCACAAATTCGCCATAAAAACCTGGCGAATCAGCCTCATTGAATACCGCCCATAATATTTTTTACTTGTGTCATGAGATGTCACTATATAAAATTGTAAATAAGCCAGACCCCTTACCTGTAATGCTCAAGACAATCACAAGTTGTTTTCTAACATGGGCTGTACAACTACGGTACGTAGAGGAGTTCTCCCGGGCGACCCTAATCTTCTCCCCCCTATACCACCCCAACCCCTAGGGATCGTAAGAAGCAGTCCCCCAGACCGGGGAAATGATCGTTGTTACAAACTATATGGTTTGCAAAGTGTCGTATACGTATTGTATGTATTGTATGTGTTTTTCTATGTGTGTACTTTTTAAAATGTATAATATGTTTATTATGTCTGATGAAAAATTTAAATAAAGACTCAAAAAAAAAAAAAAAGAAATGCCAAATTGTATAATGCTCCCCACCGCCGTCTGCTGCCTCCCCCACCGACAGAGCGGGTCCCCACAGCCGCCCTGACCCCCCCCCCCCTAACCCTGCCCATCTCCCTGAAGCGGAGATGGGCAGGGACCCGCTGCCCAGCCTCCGAGAGACTGGGACGCATGTGCGCGCGAGATGCACACGCATCCCAGTTTAGTGGAGTACCTCTCTGCCGTCGCTCGCCAGACGGGACATCTGTACATGTGGTAGGTAATATAGATTGTAAGCTCCACTGGGGCAAGGACCTATGTGAATGGCCAAACAGGGTCTGTAAAGTGCTTCGAAATATGTGTGCACTACAGAAATAAATAATTAATAAAGTTTAGCGGAGCATTCTCATGCAGCAGTGGCATAACTACCTAAACACCCCCCACCGCTCATGCCCCCCGTGCCTTACCCTCCGCTCACTGTGCCAGGGACCCACAGATTTTGTCTGCAGTCAGTCCCGGCTCCCCTCCTGGCTTCTGCTGGTATGAAAACGGACCATCACAAAATGTCCGCCCCCATACAGCAGACAGTTTCAGAGAACTGTCTGCTGTATGAGGGCGGACATTTTATGATGGACCATTTTCATTTCAGCAGAAGCCTGGAGGGGAGCCGGGACCGCTGCGCAGACAGGTAAATCTGTGGGTCCCGGCTGCTCACAGCGGCATTACAATAGCCCCGCAGACCCCCCTGCGCCCGCACTTTCACAGCGCCTCCCTGCGGGGCTATTGTTAAGCCACTGTCATGCAGGCAAAAGTTTAGAGAGGGCATATCAACAGAGTTTCTGAAGCATAAATATTCACACTTTGACATGTATCTATTTCACTAGTATGGGGACAGTGAAAGTGCATACTGGTGAGGATATTAGTTATCAAACCACGCATGCAGATAGAGTAGGTCCTCTCACAAGGATCCAAACAACAAAAGAGTGAGTATAAGCATTTATTTCCATACACCCAATACTGGAACAATTAAGGGCAACTTGCATTCGACTCTGCGACTCTGCAACAACCTCTAGTTAAATTATTCTAATTATCTGTGCACCAACCCAGCTTTTATTGCTTACTTTGCATGTGACCCTGACTTTAGAATCTGGATGCCCTGTCCTACTTTTTCTATTTTTATTGATTTCTATGTGAGATTTCAGTGCTGTCCTTCGGCCTATACAGGACCACCCTCTTGTGGTTGTCTGACTAACAACAATTGACTATCAAAAATAGCCTGTGATTTCTCCATGGCCAAGTCCATTACTCTCTTGCAGAGGTTCTTGCTGTATACTAGGGGTCCCTTTAGACTCTGTGCTCCAGTTTAGCCAGTGCAAATCACTTTCAGTGTAGTTATTTTGCATCTGGGATGGGTTTTGTATTTGTTTGTTTTTAATAATGTCAACTCCTATCCTATATATACATGTCAAAAGTACATAGATCTTTATTTTCATTTAATTATAGTTTAAATAGTACTGACACACTAAGCATTATGCACTGAATCTTTAGCTAGATCACATTAATTATTGGGATTTTGCCGTGTATTAAATGTCATCTGTAAAACACAGCTTTCTCTTTCATTGATTTCTTGAGCAACAAATCTGAAATATGTCATCTTATCCTAAAGCAAGTGCCACGTAGTCAAAGGAATTTTCTCAACAAGCAATTTCTTCTCAGATTAAAGTAAACCTATAATGTAAATACAGTAGGCAATCATTTTGCAGGCAGAACCAATGTTTTTGATCTTGCGGTTTATCAATATATTATTTTAGTGCGGCATATCCATAAAAATGACATCACTATATGATGTCATAATCCAATGATATCATATAGTGGTATCATTGATTTATATTAGTGAATTATTAGGGTGAATATTTGTGCAGATTTAAAAGTCCATCCAGATTTGCACCTTTAGCTGCAGATGTAGATGTGACTGAGTTGAGTACGAGTAGGCATCACTCGTATTTTGCTTGGCAATGTACTAAGGTGGAATTCAATTGCCGTCAAATCCATTCACCTAGCTGAATCAGTGCAAAAATAGCCACGCTCTGTAGCAGTCTGGCCTTGCCCAAAATTGGGGTTAATTTACTAAGATGGGAGTTCTATTGAAGGTGGTATGTTGCCCATAGCAACCAATCAGTTTCTATTACCTTCTAGATCAGGGGTGAGCAATTATTTTGGCTAGGGGGCCGCTTCACACTTCCAGTAAATATTCGAGGGCCGCACACAAAATATATATACCGGTATATTCAAATATCATTATATAGGCTGGCAGCAGCAGCTCCTTACTATTAATTTTTAAGGGTGACTATTTCCATAGCCGTAGTCAATGTGCTGTGTGCTACAGAAAGCAACCTGACATGGGCACTTGCCCCACCATCAAAGCCAATCACTGCGCACACCTTCATCACATGTCCACTGCTGAAGTCCCCCTCATCACATCTCCATTACGGCACACCTCCTCACCACCTAACTATCACTGCACAACCCTCCATCACTGGGCTCCTCCTCACCACATTCCCATCAGGGCAAACCCTTTCATCACGGCACAATCTCTCATTACATCCCAATCACTGCACAATCCCTCATCACATCCCAATCACTGCACAATCCCTCATCACATCCCCATCACTGCACAATCCCTGATAGAATCCCCATCACTTCACAATCCCTGATAGCATCCCTATCACTGCACAATCCCTGATAGCATCCCCACCACTGCAGAATCCCTCATCACATCCCCATCATTGCACATTCCCTCATAGCATCCCCTCACTGCACAATCCCACATAGCATCCCCACCAATGCACAATCCCTCATCACATCCCAATCACTGCACAATCCCCCATAGCATCCCCATTACTGCACAATCCTACATAGCATCCCCACCATTGCAGAATCCTTCATCACATCCCCATCACTGCACAATCCCTCATAGCATCCCATCACTGCACAATTCCACATAGCATCCCCACCAATGCACAATCCCTCATCACATCCCAATCACTGCACAATCCCCCATAGCATCCCCATTACTGCACAATCCTACATAGCATCCCCACCACTGCAGAATCCCTCATCACATCCCCATCACTTCACAATCCCTCATAGCATCCCCACCGCTGCACAATCCCACATAGCATCCCCACCACTGCAGAATCCCTCATCACATCCCCATCACTGCACACTTCCTTATAGCATCCCCACCACTACACAATCCCTCATAGCATCCCCATCACTGCACAATCCCACATAGCATCCCCACCACTGCAGAATCCCTCATCACATCCCCATCACTGCACAATCCCTCATAGCATCCCCATTACTGCACAATCCCACATAGCATCCCCACCACTGCAGAAACCCTCATCATATCCCCATCACTGCACAATCCCTCATAGCATCCCATCACTGCACAAACCCACATAGCATCCCCACCACTGCACAATCCCTCATAGCATCCCCATCACTGCACAATCCCTCATCACATCCCAATCACTGCACAATCCTTCATCACATCCCAATCACTGCACAATCCCTCATCACATCCCCATCACTGCAGAATCCCTCATCACATCCCAATCACTGCACAATCCTTCATCAGATCCCAATCACTGCACAATCCCTCATCACATCCCCATCACTGCACAATCCCTCATCACATCCCAATCACTGCACAATCCCTCATAGCATCCCCATTACTGCACAATCCCACATAGCATCCCCACCACTGCAGAATCCCTCATCACATCTCCACCACTACACAATCCCTCATAGCATCCCCATCACTGCACAATCCCACATAGCATCCCCACCACTGCAGAATCCCTCATCACATCCCCATCACTGCACAATCCCTCATAGCATCCCCATTACTGCACAATCCCACATAGCATCCCCACCACTGCACAATCCATCATCACATCCCCATCACTGCACAATCCCTCACAGCATCTCCATCACTGCACAATCCCACATAGCATCCCACCACTGCAGAATCCCTCATCATATCCCCATCACTGCACAATCCCTCATGGCATCCCATGACTGCACAATCCCACATAGCATACCCACCACTGCACAATCCCTCATAGCATCCCTACCACGTCAGAATCCCTAATAGCACCCCCACCACTGCACAATCCCTCATAGCATCCCCACCACTGCAGAATCCCTAATAGCACCCCCACCACTGCAAAATCCCTCATTGCATCCCCAAAACTGAAAATTCCCATTACACCCTTCATTTCCTACCCACCACTGTACCCCCTATCAGTATATCACCCACCAAAAACCTGCAGCCACCAGTCACCGGGGAGCCTGAGCAAGGGGTGCAAGGACAGGAGGATCGTGGAGGACTTTCTGGTGCCGGCGCTAGCAGTTCTCGGTCACGCCGCCACTGATACCACGACCATGCCCGCCCCGCACAGTATTACTGGGAGTTTGGGAGGGGACACGGTCACGCAGCGGCCACACCAACCAATGGCAGGAAGGCGACTGTCGCGTCACCGCATCCCCTCCCACACTCCCAGTAATGCTGTGCGAGGCGGGCACAGTCAGCCATCGGCGGCGGCACCACACTTCTTTTAGCCCTGTGGCTGCCGGTTAAATGACAAGCGGCTCAGCTAGTCGGGCCACTTGTCATAATAATAGAGGTCAGTGCAGCGGGCTAGACCTGAGCATCTTGCGGGCCACATCCGTCCCGCGGGCTGCCTGTTGCCCACCTCTGTTCTAGATAATGCTAAATAAATAAGAAGCAGAATCTGGTTGCTATGGGCAACATCCCATACTTATTAGAACTCCCATCATAGCACTTTTGTGAGAATTTAGCATTCACCTGTTCGGACATGGGTGCGAGAATGGGCATTCAAATGTTCCAATACCAACAATTTGAGTCCTTCAATTGAATCCCCCAAAGTCTTTAAAACTGTCCTTTAACCAGTGGTGGCTCTTACCTTTGCGAAGGAGTGGGGCTGCTACGATGCTGGCACCCCCTCCACTGCTGCCGTTCCCTGCTGCTGCCGCCTCTGACGCAAAGTCTCTGCATGCGCTGGCCCCAGCCTCCATGCAGCAGCCCCCGGAGGCAAATTCATGGTCCCGGGTCCGGTGCATGCGCAGTATCGTCCACGGTACTGCACCTGCGCAGAACCCTTTTTGGGGGCTGCCCCGCAGTTGCACATAGAGAGGCATCCCGGAGGGAGGGAACACCTCCCAATGGGAGTTCCTTGAGTGACTGGCAGGTCGGACTTCCAATAGGAAGTGACTGCCACTCTCACAGACTGCATCTGGCTTCACTTATAGCAGAGAACAGTGGCAGATTTTACCTGGGGTGCTGAATAAAATATTTTTCACAAAGCTGCTAAATTAATAGAGAGAGATTTAATTTAGGTTTCTTAATCCTTTCAAATCATATGAGTGTTTCAGGCAAACTCTTATTTTTAGTGTCATGATAGATGTGAAAAAATTGCACTGAAACAACTTGTCAGTTGTGCTCAAATTGTATATCAATGTAGGGTTTTGTATATTAACTACAGTACATCAATGTAGTAGAAACAAACTTGCACTAGAGATGCTGATATGTATTACTTTTCAGCAAATTAAGTGTTAAAGCAGTCGTTTGAATTGCTTCCAATTCTTAGGGAAGCTGAAAGTATCCTGCCTGCTGGACTGTAAAGCATAAAGAGCATGTTTAAAGACTAAAGTGTCAACTTCAGTCCATCAGCACTCCCCTATAGCTGCCATCATAATGGTTTCTCCCAGCAGCATATAAGATCAGCCAGCATCAATTCACCCCCAGAGCTTAGTTAGTTGCGATAAAGGAGTTATTGTGAATGTTAAGTACCAGCAATAGTTTACTGAAATGGACATTTACAGTTGCTGAGCTACGTGAATAGAAAATTATCTTTATTCTTTGCTCAGCTGAAGATGGAATCTGCAAGCTGTATATTTTCTATATGACATTTGTGAAGTTGTGCCTTCACTTTTTGACTTCGAACTACCTAGAGGTCCTCCGAATATGAATGGGACTTTCTTTAACCAGACCGTCCTAGACCACGAAGCTTACACCAACTCCTCAGAAGGAATTGGATCTTTGATTGGATGTTGCAATGGGACTCGGTCTGTCATCACAAATGATGGAGGTTCTCTTGTTCTAAACCTTGACGAGAGAAGCATGTTCATTAGCAGAGTGGTACAGATAGCCGTACTCTGCGTTCTCTCTGTCACTGTCTTATTTGGCGTATTTTTCCTGGGCTGCAACTTGCTCATCAAATCAGAAAGTATGATAAACTTCTTAGTGAAGGACAGGAGGCCTTCCAAAGATGTGGGGGCAGTGATACTAGGGCTCTACTGAGTGATGAGGTCCAGTACTCAAAGACTGGGCAATTACACTGAACTACAACATTGATCATTGCCCTAGACTTACTGGAAGAAGTTAAGAGCCTGCAAAGAAAATGTCGCATGGTGTTTCATTTGCATGAGGGAGTACAGCTGCCAAAAAACTCACTCTGACTGAATGGACCATGTTAAGAAAAGAAATTGCTATGCCTTCGGGTTTTTTTTTTTTTTTTTACTGGGTACCTGTCTCATCAATAGCAGAGATATCATCATGAACTGCAGCTCCCCTCCTCATCAGTAATGTCTTCAATCTTTATTCTGTGATAGGCTAAGGCATGCACCTTTTGATCTGCTTTTGATTGTACAATACAGTATGGATCCTAAAATGCAACATTTTCCCTCACAAATCCCCTTTCGTTGCTCCTACTCATTTTGTGGCTACATTTAAAGCATGTTTCCAAGGCTGCAACCCTGTTTTGCAAAGTGTTTTTGTACTATATTTATCTAATGCCAAGCATGATTGGGAATGTGTTTTTGTATGCAGTTATTACGTAATTTTCATGCAGTGATATGTCATTTTTGCATTTTAACACAATGAAGATTGCAAATAAAATACAGTATTTTTAATTATTTTACTTTTCTGTCTGACTGAATTTCTTTTTTAGAACTGGTGACAGATAACCGCAACGTGTTCTTCCTTCCCTGTAAGGGGTTAATAATCCCTGAAAGGGTCACATTAGAAACAGGAGGCTTATATACTGTACAGTAGATCATAAATAATTGCGCGGCATGTAGATCTTTGCAAACAGTGCTTAAATTACCCAAATCAATCCTATTGCGCAGAAAACTCAAGTTCTGCCTGTAATACAGATACACCCCCCCCCCCATCATTAGCATGTAATGTAGTTTATTGCGGAGGACATATTACATTGCATTTTTGTGTTAGGAAAATGTGCCTAAAGCTATATTCTACATCCAGTACTAGGTGGAAATTATTTGTCCATCAATCTGCCTGTTTTGTCTTGGTTAGTAAACCTATGTGTTTGGTAGATTTGTTTATTCCAAAGTTATCTCTAGCACAATTCTTAGCATGGCATAAACGTTATTAGGATATTTTCGGTGGATCAAGCTGAGTTTTGCCCAAGGAATGAGTGGCAAGTAACAATCTTAAACCTGATAATGGAATTATGTCACCCAATTAGCACATACCCCCAGCTCTATACAGGTCTTGTACCTGCTGCCAGTTCACTTGAGGCTGTATGTTTTATACAATGTGCGCTCTATGATGATCATTCCAGAAAAGAGTTAACAGGCTAATCTACTGAGGACTGACAGTATGCACAGGCTGCACAATTTCTCCCAGCAAAGTTTAATCTTTATCATCAGTGTATAGACATACAGATATACTTATGTTTGCAAAATTTGTATATGGTCCATTGAAGAGAAGAGCTTCAATTATCAGTTTAATTTAGAAATGAAAGCAAGCATCCTTTTGCTCAGTATATTTATTTCTCAGTTAAATCTGTCATCCAAGTTGCCTCCACAAATACATTTGTGCAAAACCTCAACAGATGTTAAGGGATTTAAAGCTGTAAAACTCACCCAGGATCCCCTGTGTTATAACGATCTGAATGCTAAAGTCTCTAAAAGCAGCCAAAAGATCAAAAGTATTCGGCTGGTAAAACCTTTATTCACATCTGACATGCAAATAACAATACCAAAATGCATATTCACACTCTTTTATTTCCTAAAAGAAAACAAGTACAGTGTGCTCAAGCAGAACTAATGCAGTCAGCACATGCATCATTGTTTTATGACAATACACTTTTCTGTACAAAATATTTGAACATTTTTTTTTTACCTTTAATACCCCTACTCCAATTAAAATCTATGATCATGTTACAGTGCTTGTGCTCTACTGTAAGAAAATAAGAAAGGTGTGTATTTCACGCACACAGCTTATCAGTATGTATTGCAGCTATAACTGTATATCAATGCAAATTTGCTTAGTGGATTAGACAGTCATATCAGGGTTGTGTTAGCGATCAACACACATCTTATTGGATTGGATTATTGCATTCTGATCAGATCCAGGGTTGGACTTGCTCATAGAGGTACAGGGGAAATGCCAGGTGGGCCCCTCTGCCTAGGGCCCGCATCCTCCACTAGGGATCAGGTTCCAAAGTGTGCATTTGGATTATACCATCTAAAAAAGTTACTTTATACCATTGGAATGTGTGTATTTCTACAGTGCATTACTATTAACAATATATTACACTGTCATGCATTCAAAACCAGTATTCACTATATAAATATTTATCAAAGGGCCCAGACAATGCACTCACTAATGGTTAGGCAATCCAATGTGGTGGCTAGCCACACCCCCTCTATAGAGTAGCCAAACCCCTAAACATGGCCCCTTGAAAAGGCAAACTCCCAGTAGGCCCTTCTTGCACCTGGCCAACATAGATCAGATCTATAAATTTGGACTCACAGGGTGACATTTAATAGGATGAGATATTTCGACTTTTGTGATTTTTAGTCAAAAAAAGTCTTTAATCGCATGTATTCCAAAAATCGCCAATGTAATAGCATAAAAAATGTTTGCACTTTTTCTGCAAAACGTTTGACCTGTCAATTTTTTCTCACACATCCATATTGTTTTCCATTTGAAAGATACAACTCGCAAATTTAAGAGGATGTGATTTTTGGAAAATGTTACCAAAAAATGCAAAATAAATAGACCAAGTTCAACATGGCGAGTTTGACAAAACCATGCACAGATGAGTGAGATCTGTGCATGGTTCTGTCCAAAAAAAGTGTGAAAGTAAAAATTTGTAAAAAAAAAAAAAAATAACAGCGTGGGGTCCCCTCTCCTTAGCATAACCAGCCCTGGGCTCAAAGAGCCAGTCCTGGTTTTAGAAATTCAAGGGACAAAAAACATAGGAGATCCCCAGGATTTCTGAAACCAGCACAAGGCTCAAGGGCTGGTCCTGGTTCAAAATGGACAAAATGATTAGGGGTCCCTGTATTTTTGGCAACCAGCACCGGGCCCAAACAGCCAACAGGGTAATGCCACAGCCAGGGGAAACTTTTTACGCAAGTTCCCCCAGCCAAAGCATTAATCCCCATGGCTGGTCAGCCCAGGCAGGGATCCTGGAGGAGTGGGGACCCCCCAAATGAAGGGGTCCCCCCCTCCAGGATTAACCCTGCCCGGGCTGAAGCCTGGGGCTGTCCCGATGCCCCTGGGGCGGTGGGCACCGGGCTGATTAATGGTTAATAATAGATGAAACTACTGTGTAATGTTTTGGAACTAGAAGTCCCATCAAGCCTGCACCACATGCAGGGACTTGGAGAACCACAAGTCCCAGCATGCGGGGCATTAAAGGGCCTGCTGGGTCTTGTACTTCCACAACATGACAAATAGTGAAATAAAACACACACACGAACTGTATAACTTTATTACACACTACATTCATTCACACATACATTACCTATGGATTCCCTCGATGGCCTGTCCTCTTCTCCAAGAAGAGTCCAAAGGGGAACCAAAGGTACCTGTTGAGGGAAATTATACTCACCACACACCTCCCTGATAGATCTCTGCCTTCTCCGCCTGCCCGTACCCCTACAAGTAAAGCCGGAATGTTTGTTCACATTCTTGGCTCCTTCTACATGCCGAGGGTTAGTCCGGCCCACCAGCCCAAGGCTGCTCCTTATTGGCTGGTGGGCGGACACTCTCTGAGGAAGCCGTCAACTCCCCCCCCCCCCTCTTGAGGCAAAGAAACGCATTAGAGACTAGGTACTTGTTTCCTAGAACCGTGCCCACGATATTGATCTTAGGCATCGCAAGCAAAAAAATCGCGTCCGTCGCATAGCATGCGGCCAAAAAAAATCGCATGCGATGCGACCGCCGCGATTACCGCGATTTTACATAGGGAACAATGTTAAATGGCCCACAGACCCCAAATACCCACCCTGAAGTGTGTAATGGCCCCCCCAATTGTTAACGCCACCTCACCATCAACGTCAACCCGAAGCGTGGCGAGCGTCCTCCGACCTTTTCATACCCCCACTATCCACGTCGGCGTGGAGTTGAGAATAGAAAGTGTGGCGAGCGCAGCAAGCCACCGAGCCCGAAGCGTGGCAAGCGCAGCGAGCCCCGCGAGGGGACGCGGATACCTTCACCGCTATCCGCGTCCCCTCGCGGGCTTCACAGGTATCCGCTGCGCTCGCCACACTTTGGGCTCGCTCCGGGTTGACGTTGATGGTGGGGTGGCGTTAACAATTGGGGGGGCAATTTCACACTTCAGGGTGGCTATTTGGGGTCTGTGGGCCATTTAACATTGTTCCCTATGTAAAATCGGGTCAATTGGGCCATTTAACATTGTTCCCTATGTAAAATCGGTAATCGCGTCGGTCGCATCGCATGCGACTTTTTGGCCGCGTGCGATGCGACCGACGCGATTTACAGTTTACCATGCATTTCTATGTAAAATCGCGGGCATCGCATCGGTCACATCGCTTGCCATTATAATGGCATGCGATGTACATGCGATGCCCGCGATGGGCGCCGTTCTAGGAAACAAGTACCGAGACTATTGGTACCAGTAATTTTTATATCCAGCGGTGACCATTTTATGAGCAGGATCCAGATAAGGCAGACTGGAGTGCTAACCAAGCTGGGAACTCCAACCTCAATAATTGCCATCTGGGTGGCTATTTGCGCAAATCTAACCATATCTGGCTGAGGCCAGTCATCTCAGATGAAAGGAGTGGTAAATACTGTATACCACAACTGTTCATCATAACATCCCATTGACTGTTTAAATCATACTAGCGGACATTCATTTACTAACTTTCCTACTAATCCATACATTTCTCCAATGGGATCTGTTTCATTTATCAACCAATAATTTTTAACACAAGGACTTCATTCCATATAACTCAAAGGGCGAAATGTAATGGGAGGCATTTTTTTTTTTTTGCGATTTTTCCCGCAAAATATGCCGTTTTCGGGCATTTCCCGAAAATCGCATATTTTATAGGGTGCGATTTGCAGGAAAAATCACATTTTTTAAAGGTGCGATTTTTAGTTAGACTAAAAATCGCATCCAGATGTTTTCCCATTAAAAAGGATAGAACTCGCATATTTAATGGGTTGCGATTTTTAGTAAAGGTTACTAAAAATCGCAAAAAAATAGACCAGGTTCTGCCTGGCGATTTTATCAGAAACATGCACAGATCATTGAGATCTGTGCATGGTTCTGTTGTAAAAAAATAGTTAAAACAAAAAAAAAGAAAAAAAACGGCGTGCGGTCCCCCTCCTAAGCATAACCAGCCCCGGGCTCAAAAAGCCGGTGCTGGTATAATAAAATCAAAGGAACAATCAAGTTGGGGTTCCCTGAATTTTATAAAACCAGCACCAGGATCAAGGTCCGGCGCTGGGTCCCAAAATACGGGGGACAAAATGACTAGGGGTCCCCCGTATTTTAAGAACCAGCACCAGACCCAACCAGCCAGCAGGGTAATGCCACAGCCGGGGGACACTTATTATATAAAGTCCCGTGGCCAAAGCATTAACCCCCTGGCTGGTCAGCATGGGCAGGGGTCCTGGGGAAGTGGGGACCCCCCCAAAGAAGGGGTCCCCCCCCCTCCAGGACTTACCAGCCCATGCTGAAAGTCCGGGGCTGTCCCCGATGCCCCTGGGCGGTGGGCATCGGGCTGATGTAAAGTGTAAAAAAAAGAATATGAACTGTAGAACTATGAGTCCCAGCAAGCCTACCCCACATGCTGGGACTTGGAGAACCACAAGTCCCAGCATGCGGGGCATTAAAAGGCCCGCTGGGTCTTGTAGTTCTACAGTACAAAAAATAGTTAAATAAAACACACTGACACCCTGAAAAATAAAAGTTTAATACACAAATAACACACACACTGATACTTACCTACCTTGAGCCCGTAGGTCGGTCCCTGGATCCTGGGTCCGGGCTCCGGGGCTCCAGGGCAGAAGAGTCCGGTTCCGGGGGCCTTGGTCCTGGTTCCGGGGCTGGTCCGGGGCTCCGGGGCTCCAGAGCAGAAGAGTCCGGTTCCGGGGCCTTGGTCCTTGTTCCGGGGCTGGTCCGGGCTCCGGGGCTCCAGGGCAGAAGAGTCCGGTTCCGGGGCCTTGGTCCTGGTTCCGGGGCTGGTCCGGGGTTCTGGGGCTCCTGGGCTGAAGAATCCGGGGTCCAGGATCCGAAGTAGTCCACAGGGGTACCTGAGGAAGGAAATCCTACTCACCTGGTCCCCGGCGACGACCCCGGCATCTTCAGCTCCAGACGCGCTGCTCCCGGCTGGTACCCGCTCACGGACTGGAGAGGCGCAGAGATGTTTCATCTTCCGCGCCTCTCCTCAGAATGAGAAAGTCGGCTCCTGATTGGCCGCTAGGCGGCCAATAGAATCATCCGGAGGAAAGGCGCGGAAGATGAAAATCTCGGCGCCTCTCCAGTCCGTGAGCGGGTACCAGCCGGGAGCAGCGCGTCTGGAGCTGAAGATGCCGGGGTCGTCGCCGGGGACCAGGTGAGTAGGATTTTCTTCCTCAGGTACCCCTGTGGACTACTTCGGATCCTAGACCCCGGATTCTTCAGCCCTAGAGCCCCGGAACCCCGGACCAGCCCCGGAACCAGGACCAAGGCCCCAGAACCGGACTCTTCAGCCCTGGAGCCCCGGAGCCCGGACCAGCCCCGGAACCAGGACCAAGGCCCCGGAACCGGACTCTTCTGCCCTGGAGCCCCGGAGCCCGGACCCAGGATCCAGGGACCGACCTACGGGCTCAAGGTAGGAAAGTATCAGTGTGTGTGTTATGTGTGTATTAAACTTTTATTTTTCAGGGTGTCAGTGTGTTTTATTTAACTATTTTTTGTACTGTAGAACTACAAGACCCAGCGGGCCCTTTAATGCCCCGCATGCTGGGACTTGTGGTTCTCCAAGTCCCAGCATGCGGGGTAGGCTTGCTGGGACTCATAGTTCTACAGTAGAAAACAATAGTTTATATTCTTTTTTTTACACTTTACATCAGCCCGATGCCAACCGCCCAGGGGCATCGGGGACAGCCCCGGACTTTCAGCATGGGCTGGTAAGTCCTGGAGGGGGGGGACCCCTTCTTTGGGGGGGTCCCCACTTCCCCAGGACCCCTGCCCATGCTGACCAGCCAGGGGGTTAATGCTTTGGCAGCGGGACCTTATATAATAAGTGTCCCCCGGCTGTGGCATAACCCTGCTGGCTGGTTGGGTCTGGTTCTTAAAATACGGGGGACCCCTAGTCATTTTGTCCCCCGTATTTTGGGAACCAGCGCCGGACCTTGAGCCTGGTGCTGGTTTTATAAAATCCAGGGAACCCCATCTTGATTGTTCCTTTGATTTTATTATACCAGCACCGGCTTTTTGAGCCCGGGGCTGGTTATGCTTAGGAGGGGGGACCGCACGCCGTTTTTTTTCTTTTTATTTTTTTACATCACAGCGCACTGTACTGAAAATGTGCCGATTTTCATGACTGAAAATCGCACATTTTCAGGACTAAAAAAGCGCCCGAAATCGCACCATATCGCACTTTTTTGCGGCAAATTCGCATCTCATTGCATATGCGAATTCGCTGCAAAAAATGCGATTTTTAAAGGTGCGATTTGGTGCGATTTTTTTCTTACGGAAAAAATCGCACCCTATTACATTTCGCCCAAAGTGTTTTTGGACTGGTTCACTAACATCACTAAAATGCTGTTTATCGTTGCTTCTAAATAAGATTGTTTTTATCTTTTATGCTCTCATTTGTGTATTACTTTATATTATAATTAATTTATATTAAAATTTGGTTTGTATTTTAGCGCAGTTTGTCTGTTTTTCCTTATATTACTTCAATAATTTATACTTGGATTATGAACTCACACATGTGTTGATGGTATCATCATTCATTTGACTCTTCCACCCTTCTTTAAAGTTTATATAAAAGTATACTTTAATTAATTGATATTGTTTTGCATTTCTTAGGCAAATTCAATTATCATGTGTAAATACTGACCACCACAGATGTCTAATAAAAACTGTAGTGCCCCCAGGTCACATATGCCAGAAAGAAACTCCAGTTCACGTATGTCACAGTGCCCTAGTGATGCAGAAACCCCACTTCATGTACTGTATGCCACAGTACCCCGCCATGCTTCATGACTGCCCCAACCTCCCTGTTTATAATTCACCATACTGTACTGTACCTGGCACACATGCGAATAAACAGCTGCAAAAGATTTTCAGGTAATGTTTGACCTTAAAAGCACTAAAAAAAAAACTCTGAAATCTTGAAAAGCTACTTGCTCTCAATGCACAGTGAAAAACTCCTGGATGAAAAGAATAAGTACAGAAGACAGGAAGCTAGAAACTGACATTTGGCATCGAGATTTGTTCTGCAGGAGCATGAGAAGCAAATTGTAAAAGTTGTACTATAATACAAAAAATAAAACTTTACTTCAAATAACAGTGTCCTAAATAGTCTGCAGCAGAATATATACAAGTAATCCAGCACAAAATTGAAATTCAGAATCTTTAGAAAAATGGCTCTAAATCAGTTGTTCCCAACCCTGGTCCGCAAGTATCCCCATCAGTGCACGTTTTCCAGATCTCCACACAGAATCACAGGTGACATAATTAGCTCCACCTGTGGATCTTTTAAAATGTGTCAGTGAATAATGAGTGCACCTGCTGGGTGACCTGGAAAACGTGCACTATTGGGGGTACTTGAGTACCAGGGTTGGGAACCACTGCTCTAAATAGCAACTCTGCTAGGTGCACACCTGACAAACCATAACAACTGAAAAGGTTAAGTAAAGATGCTGCTGATAAGGGTAAGTACAAGGACAAATCAAGAAAAGGCTAGACCAGGCACGTCCAAACTATGGCCCTCCAGCTCTTGTGAAACTACAAATCCCATCATGCCTTCAAGTTCAAGTTTTGTTTATTTGTCATATGCAGTTTTCCATCAAGTAAATATACAATGAAATGAGCTGGACGAAAAAGTCAGTCAACTCAACTAAATACTGAATATAAAAAATGCAACATTTAGGTATGCATTTAAGGATACAGAATCTAAATAAAATACAAACGTCACAAATAAAAATACGTCATTGGTAGTTTATGTCAAAGATCATAATACAAATACAGTGCTATGGGTTAGAGTTCAATAACCTAATGGACTGAGGATAGAAACTATTTTTGAGCATTGAAGTGCGAGCGACCATGCTCCTGTACCTCCTCCCCGATGGTAACAGGCAGGGGCTGGCTGGCAACTTTTAGCCTGGGGGGCAAGTCAAGAGCACTGGCCCATAAGTAGCGCATAAGTGGCCCATAAGTAGCGCATTGTTAAATGCAGGTTTTTAATTAAATAAATAAATAAATAAAGAACAAGACACCACAGGCTGCACCCCTGCGTAAAAGACAGGACACCACAGGCTGCTCTCCTGCATAAATAAAGAACAGGACACCACAGGCTGCTCTCCTGCATAAATAAAGAACAAGACACCACAGGCTGCACCCCTGCGTAAAAGACAGGACACCACAGGCTGCTCCCTCTGTATAATAATAATGCCATGATGCCACAGGCTGCTCCCCCTGTATAATAATTTGTGTCATGGCATTACTATTATTATATTATACAGAGGGAGCAGCCTGTGGTGTCATGGCATTATTATTATACAGAGGGAGCAGCCTGTGGTGTCATGGCATTACTTTTATATTATACAGGGGGAGCAGCCTGTGGTGTCATGGCATTATTATTATGCAGAGGGAGCAGCCTGTGGTGTCATGGCATAATGTCATGACACCACAGGCTGCTCCCCCTGTACAATAATAATTATGACACCACAGGTTGCTCCCCTTGTATAATATAAAAGTAATGCTATGACACCACTGGCTGCTCCCTCTGTATAATAATAATGCCATGACACCACAGGCTGCTCCCGCTGTATAATAATAATGCAATGACACCACAGGCTGCTCCCGCTGTACAATAACAATGCAAAGACACCACAGGCTGTTCCCGCTGTATAATATAACAATTGTAATGCCATGACACAAATTATTATACAGGGGGAGCAGCCTGTGGCGTCATTGCATTATTATTATTATACAGAGGGAGCAGCCTGTGGTGTCATGGCATTACTTTTATATTATACAGGGGGAGCAGCCTGTGGTGTCATGGCATTATTATTATGCAGAGGGAGCAGCCTGTGGTGTCATGGCATAATGCCATGACACCACAGGCTGCTCCCCCTGTACAATAATAATTATGACACCACAGGTTGCTCCCCCTGTATAATATAAAAGTAATGCTATGACACCACTGGCTGCTCCCTCTGTATAATAATAATGCCATGACACCACAGGCTGCTCCCACTGTATAATAATAATGCAATGACACCACAGGCTGCTCCCGCTGTACAATAATAATGCAAAGACACCACAGGCTGCTCCCGCTGTATAATATAACAATTGTAATGCCATGACACAAATTATTATACAGGGGGAGCAGCCTGTGGCGTCATTGCATTATTATTATTATACAGAGGGAGCAGCCTGTGGTGTCATGGCATTACTTTTATATTATACAGGGGGAGCAGCCTGTGGTGTCATGGCATTATTATTATGCAGAGGGAGCAGCCTGTGGTGTCATGGCATAATGCCATGACACCACAGGCTGATCCCCCTGTACAATAATAATTATGACACCACAGGTTGCTCCCCCTGTATAATATAAAAGTAATGCTATGACACCACTGGCTGCTCCCTCTGTATAATAATAATGCAATGACACCACATGCTGCTCCCGCTGTATAATAATAATGCAATGACACCACAGGCTGCTCCCGCTGTATAATAATAATGCAATGACACCACAGGCTGCTCCCACTGTATAATATAATAATAGTAATGCCATGACACAAATTATTATACAGGGGGAGCAGCCTGTGGTGTCATTGCATTATTATTATACAGAGGGAGCAGCCTGTGGTGTCATGGCATTACTTTTATATTATACAGGGGGAGCAGCCTGTGGTGTCATGGCGTTATTATTATATAGAGGGAGCAGCCTGTGGTGTCATGGCATAATGCAATGACACCACAGGCTGCTCCCGCTGTATAATAATAATGCAATGACACCACAGGCTGCTCCAGCTGTATAATAATAATGCAATGACACCACAGGCTGCTCCCGCTGTATAATATAATAATAGTAATGCCATGACACAAATTATTATACGGGGGAGCAGCCTGTGGCGTCATTGCATTATTATTATACAGAGGGAGCAGCCTGTGGTGTCATGGCATTACTTTAATATTATACAGGGGGAGCAGCCTGTGGTGTCATGGTATTATTATTATGCAGAGGGAGCAGCCTGTGGTGTCATGGCATAATGACATGACACCACAGGCTGCTCCCCCTGTACAATAATAATGACACCACAGGCTGCTCCCCCAGTATAATATAAAAGTAATGCCATGACACCACAGGCTGCTCCCCCTGTATAATAATTTGTGTCATGGCATTACTATTATTAATAGTAATGCCATGACACAAATTATTATACAGGTGGAGCAGCCTGTGGTGTCATGGCATTATTATTAATATACATGAAACTGAACAGCACAGCAGATATGTAGTTTTTTATGTTAACTTACTACTGTGTCTGTCACTGTCAAATTTCAGTTCCCCTCTCTCTGCGTCTCTGCGGCGGCGGCCTCCTGAAGTGTCCCCCACGCCACGAGTAGTTTAACGGGCGACCCCCCAGCCTTCCTCCAGTCCAGTGCAGACGCGTGGGTGCGAGGCGTCAACGCCATGACGTCCCCACCGCACCCAGCGTCTGCCGACTGACTGCCACTGCCGCCCGCCGGGGACAAGAGGGAACAGGCTGCCGGCCGGAGCCCTCCTCCACGTAGCCGTGGAGGCCGGCGGCCATGTTCCTGTGGCCGCAGCCCGCAGATATCATATAAAAAAACCACAGGAACATGGCCGCCGGCAGGAAAAAAAAAAAAAAAGCAAAGCGGCCGCGAATACGGCCGCGGCGGCGCGGCCCGCAGCACAGCAGCCAGAGCGGCCTGGGGGGCAGATGGCACCCTGCCCCCCGGCCCAGCCCGCCCCTGGTAACAGGGATAAAAGGCTGCAAACTGGGTGACTATGGTCTTAATAATACTATAAACTTTCCACAGGCACCGCTTGTGATAAATAACTTTGCCGCAGTTTTGCTATTAGGGATTGCTAAAAGGATGGCAAGGCATGCTGGGATGTGTAGTTTAACAACAGCTGGAGGGCCACAGTTTGGCCATCCCTGGGCTAGATGTATTAGTCCTCACTCAATTGTGAATGATAACAAAAAGTCCATCTTTGAGTAGCTACAAAAATATCATGTAATCTACAGTAAGTAGTCAGTAATTGGAAAAGTATCAAACTACCTTTAACAGCCACAGGAGGAGTTCCATAGAAAAGTAGAGCATCTGCTGTACATTGTACTAACATATAAAGGAAAAATGTCCATGTATCTGCATTGTCACACTGTGGTCTCCTTGTCAGCTATGTCACAACTGAGAAGATGAGCTCCTGTTAGAACATGACAATTGCATGCTCCAGAATGAATATAAGCAGAAAACATAAAGCATAATCAATGAATGTGCTCAGGGGTTAAAAAGTGGGCCAGAAAGTGGTGGGACTTCATTCTGTCCTTTGTCCCAGGGAGAGCTGCCTCCTCTGCACCGCTGCTCCAGCGTAAATGGATAAGGTGGTCGGTGACCCTAGACAGGCACTCCATTAGCCTGCTTCCCCCAGCCCCAAGGATGTAACTACCATAGGTGCTGGGGGTGCAGCTGCTATGGGGCCCAGAGCTGAGAGGGGCCCACTTTGCCTGTCAAAGTATCATGTGCTATATACATTTTTTAACATTAGTTGATGAATAAGGGCCCTTACAAACTTTTGCTATGGGGCCCACCTGTATCTAGTTACGTCACTGCCCAGCCCCCCTCTGACGGTGTTGGTGTCAGGAAGAAGACCATAAGGAGGGGAACCACCAGTGCTCTGAAATGAGACAGGTCAGCCACTGGCAGTGACACGGGACAAGTAGGGAAAAGCCGGAAGAATGTACAGTGTGAGGGATAAGCTGTTTTAGGGATGAACTATACTATGTAAGGGGGAGAGCTGTGTATAAGCGGTACTGTTATAAGTGGACATTATGGGTAAGCGGCACTACTAATGTGGGCATTATGTGTAAGCAGTATTACTACTGTGGGCATTATATGTAAGGGGCACTACTGTGGGCATTGTATATCAGGGGCACTACTACTATTTTCTCATAACATACTAATTAAAAGCCTGTCAAAATGAAGGACACCGGGGCCAGATTATAGAGGGGGGGGGGGGGGAGTCGCTTCTCATACAGGAGCTTCCGGGTTTCAGGAAATCCTGCTGCTGGAAGCTGGGACTCATGCTGAACAGGTACGTATGGTACGTATGTGTGTGTCTGTGTGTAGCATTAGCCTTTTATATATATAGATACCAATATATGTGATGGGAAGGCTAAAATAACAGTGCACTGTAAACACCACTACTAGCACATGTCAGTTCACCAGTCCACACACAGCTTCCAGCCAGTGTAGGGGCAGAGGAGACCATTAGCCACCAGCACTTGGCCTAAAGGGTCTGGGCATGGTCTGTGTAGGGTGAGCTCAGGACTCCCCCACTCCCAATGGCCAGAGCAGGATTAATGGCTCTTTAGGGTCCTTACATACTTAAGACAGGGGGGCCCTAAGGTCTAAAATTAAAAATCATAATACCAATAAATATATATTATACACACACTATATACTATATAGTGTCTCTCTCTCTCTCTTTATATATATATATATATATATATATATATATATATATATACGTACTTGCGTGGGTTTCCTCCGGGTACTCCGGTTTCCTCCCACAATCCAAAAATATACTGCTAGGCTAATTTGGCTCCCAACAAAATTTACCCTAGAATGTCTGTGTGTGCGTGTACATGTGGTAGGGAATATAGATTGTAAGCTCCACTGGGGCAGGGACTGATGTGAATGGTCAAATATTCTCTGTAAAGCGCTGCGGAATCTGTGTGCGCTATATAAGAAACTGCTAATAAATAAATAAATAAATAATATATATATATATACCCATGCACTTCTCCATTCTGGTGTCATCGCTATACCTCTCCATCACCCCGACACCTCACTGTCCCCCCCTCTCTGTACCTCTGCTGGGAAGTGGCTACCCATGCCCCTGGTTACTCCGTTCTGAGCACTGCGGGACAATCTGGTGGTTCATGCATCCGTTTCCTGGTTACTGCTGCTACTTGTTGCCAAATCCTGAGATGACAAGTAACCTGGGTTTGCAGCATAGTATATGGAGGAGGTGGAACACAGTATGTGGTATATGAAGTGATTACTTTATGGAGTGGGGTGCCCTTTATATTGAGGGCACTATACGAAGGGTTATAAGCAGGAGTTAAAGTGAGGGGGAATGGGGTGGAACTGAGTTTCACCACCTCTAATGGTAAGGTGGAACAATTTAACCTCCACATTGGCCCTGCACAGTAATTCTCACAGAAAAGCATTCTACAGGGATGCCAAAAACCCTATCATTGGCCCTGTATCTGCCTAATGGGGGGAGGGAGGGGGAGTAATTAGGTGGCATAATTCAGGCCCTTATTCTAATTCGGACGGTACGGCCCGCGTGCGGCCGTACCGCCGATGTTTTTATTCTGCACATGCGCAGAGGTCAATCTGCGCATGTGCAGCCCCCTTCGCCGCAGACGTATTTCGTCCGCCGCAAAGGGGGCGTGTAGGGGCGTGAGGGGCTTCATACCCTCATTTCCCTATGTGTACGCCCCGCGTTTCATGGGCGTTCCCATGCAAACGCGGGGCGTATGCATGGTAATGAGGGTATGACGCAACTCATGGGGGCGGAAAGCTGACGTCGCCGGATGTCAGCTTTCAGCCCCCATACAAGCTAACACACGGACGATTGTCCGTGTGGTCTCAGCTTGCGGGAGCTGCTGGGGCGTGCGGACCTGCCTTCGATGGTCGACGACCATCGAATGCAGGGGGCAGCTCCCACCATGGTGGAGGCGTACGCCTCCACCATTTTCGTGCGGATCGCCAGCCGTCCGTGTACGGACGGCCGTGGCGATCCGTAGTGTGGGCGGGGATTGGTTTGTGCGGCCAGAGCACCGTGTGCGGCTCTGGCCGCACCAACCAGAATAAGGGCCTAAATGAGTTCCCCCACCTCTTCATGACCACTTAAAGCCCTGGTTATAAGGATGCAGTGTGTATATAAGGGCAGTATATGGTGGTGGGTACAGAATATGAAAGAGGATGGAGGTGTACTGTACAAAGGGGCAGTGTGTGTGTGTGTGTGTGTGTGTGTGTGTGTGTGTGTGACAATTAAGGCTGCAGCACCACAGAGTTAAGGAGCAGTTTTAACGTTTTAAATATATAGATATGAAAACATATAAAAGAACATTATCCACTTCCGGTGGGCGGACCTAGCTGATGGCCGCATCTTAAGGAGCTCTCCAGCCCCAGATACATATAACCATCTACAAGGGCAAGAAAAATACAGCGGAGGAGTCCCAGGGCTCTGTGGACCCCCGACTAGGAGATAGAGGTGGGCAAGAGGCAGGTACCCGGCTCCCCACCACACAAAATACCCCGGAATCGGCGCCTGAATCGGCGTGATACAGGAGAGCGGGCGCCATCTTGAAAGCGCGCTGATCACCCCCGCCGGCTACTCACCGCCAGAACACTGCCTGGGTGAATCCAGCTGACCAGAGCAGGAGACCGCCGGGGACCCGAGCGGTGACTTCATCACACGGGGAGAGGAGACGGAGCTGCGGAGAACAGGAGACCGGGCGCCTCCAGATCGCGGGCGCCATATTGGATGTGGCAGGCGGCAGCGGAGATACACGCAGCGGCAGGCAAGTGACCTGAGGAGGGGGAACGGAGACACCTCAGCGGGCTGGGCCTCCCAAATACCCCTCACCAGACCCTACCTCTGCCCTAATCCTCCCAAACCCACATAAGGCACACGAAAACTGCCCACAGAGAGCAGAATCAAAAGTGCACCAGACGCCATCTTGGTGCAGGCGCACATACAGACAGCACCTGACAAGGAAAAAAAAAAAAAACAACACATTGTTGGTTGGTGAAACAACACATCTGTCATTTACTCCATCCAAGTTGATATTAAGGAAAGAAAGCTATCACAGCCTCCGAGACTGAACACACATGTCAGCAATGGATAAATACGTTGGAAAAACGCCGAGAGGCGGGAGAAACGCACCTACGGTGAGAAATAAAGATAAAAGATCCTCGCCCACACATGAGTCTACCCCTCCAGCATCGCCGGCCGACAAAAGAGCGTCACGGGAAATAGATCCCCCCACAGAGAGCACCTCCCCCACGCTACATGCACAGGAAATTGCAGCCATACTCTCACCTCTACTTGACGAGAAACTATCTGGTATAAAGGAAGCCATAGAATCAGTGGTCTCGCAACTGGGTGAATACGGCTCACGATTCGAAGAAGCGGAACAACGCATCTCAAACGTGGAAGATGACCTCATCGCCGCAAAGAATACGATAGCATCACAGGAATCCACCATACTAGCCATCCAGGAGAAACTGGAAGATATGGAAAACAGGAATCGTAGGAATAACCTACGCCTCATTGGCCTACCAGAATCAGTTAAACACCGTGAGCTACTACAGCTGGTTTCAAAATGGCTACCAGAGGAACTCAAATGCCTGCCACCTGCGGGTGTAATACAAATCGAGAGGGCACACCGCATAGGCCCCGACAATCAGGACAAAAGGAGAAGACCGAGACCGGTTATTTTCAAATTCCTCAACTATCTGGACAAGATAACTGTGATGGAAGCATATCGTAAAATAGGAGACCTACAGTACCAAGGAGAACGTCTGCTACTATTCCAGGACTTCTCCTATCAAGTAGCGATGAAGAGAAGAGAATTCGCCCCCATATGCACATCATTGTTCGAGGCGGGTATCAGGTTCGCACTGCTGTACCCAGCAAAGTTACGTGTGCAGCGTGATGGAAAGCAACATATCTTTGACACAGTTACCTCGGCACAGAACTTTCTGGACTCTATTGTGAATGATGCTTCCCACATGTCAGACGCTGACTGAGGATCGATGACATATGTTTGCAAGTATATACTCATTGAAATAGCGTTAAAATGTTGTTTTGGTTACAGTATTATTGGATTCAAATTGTGACACTTAGTCTAGTTGCCCTCCAAGGGCGCATTATCCAGTTAGTGTCAAAAGGACACAAAGTTCCCCCCCCCTTAAACTGTCATCTAGTCAATTGTTACAGTACCGGTCACAACAGGCAAGGTTGGCCTGATCACTGGGTTCGTAAAAATAAAAAAATTGTAAGAACTGTTAGATATTTTCAACAAAGGCATAGTGGGTCACACTATAGGATTAGCCACCAAACTAGTTTCGTGGACAGGCCCCAGCTCACTGGGACTGGGGTCCCCACGGAACAGACGCTTACACTATTTAACATGATATCCTTAACAGGTATTGGTTAAATGAGCACACAAACCGCTGATACGCTTGTCACACGCACGCACATACGATTCCTATCATGGAATATAGAGGGTTTAAATACCCCTCTTAAGAGGAAAAAGGTCCTGCAGCACTTGAAACGTCTGAAACCGGATGTGGCAGTGTTGCAGGAAACACATTGGAGGGAAGGTGACCGAAATACCCTTAGGGACACCTGGTTCACGAAATTTTATGCAGCCTCCTATACGAGTAAGAGAAGGGGAGTTCTCATCATCATTAACAAATCCCTGAGACATGAAGTGATAGACACCCAGAAAGACCCTGAGGGACGCTATGTGTTTTTGAAACTAAAGATAGAAGGTGAGCTGTTCACACTAGCAACACTATATGCCCCCAACGGTCCCAATACTGTTTTCTACACAAATCTGTTTGTTCAATTACAGGGTTGGGCTGAGGGTCATGTAATCCTAGGAGGTGATTTTAATGCCACGCAAAAACAGTCACTAGATAGAAATAACAATGCAAGTGGTGACATGCCACCCCCTGCTCTGGGCTTATTGATGAGCTCTCTGGACGTTGCAGACCCTTGGCGCTACCTCCATCCGGTCGAGAGAGATTACACTTTCTACTCTCACCCTCACCACACCTCCTCGAGAATAGACTTTTGGTTACTACCCACACACATGCTAAACAGGGTTAAAAATGCCCGCATTGAACCCATACTGATTTCAGACCACGCTCCTACATGGTTTGAATTGGCTCTAACCACACCTACACGACATTCCTACAACTGGAGGTTTCCCTCGTATCTAGCAGATTCCCCCGACTTTCAATTAGAACTAAAACAGCATTTCCTAAATTATGTCGACGACAACATCCAACACATAGACGACATTAATCTATTCTGGGCAGCGTCCAAACCAGTGATACGCGGACATGTAATATCATACACCTCAACCAAGAAGAAAAAACTAAATGCTAGATTCTTAGAACTGAGCAAGGCTGTTTCAGACTCATATGAAGCTATGTTAAGAGATGACTCCTCAACCAACAGACAATGCTACACCGACGCCAAAGCATTATACGACAGTCTATGTACTGAAAAAGCACAGTGCACATTGGACTTTCAAAAACAGCGATATTTCAGATGGGGAAATAAATCCGGCAAACTGTTAGCTACCATTGCCCGTGGACAGCGCCCACAACACCATGTCAATAAGATAATCATAAACCAGAGACAACTCACTGAAACAACAGACATAGCAGACTCCTTTTTAAATTATTACACAAATCTATACTCCCCCCCTACAGATCACCCAGCATTAGGGATGGATTTCCTTAAGAGGGCGTCGCTCCCAATATTAACTCAAACTGAAAGAGAAGCTTTAACAACACCTATCACGGATCTGGAATTAGAATCGACCATAAAAGGTCTCCCAAAAGGGAAATCGCCGGGCCCAGATGGCCTAGGAGCGGATTATTACAAAATCATACTACCACATCTCAAAACACATTTACTGTCACTCTATAACTCTATATTAGCTGGACATGCCGCACCCCCAGACTTTAACCAGGCAAGGATTATATTACTACCAAAACCAGGTAAAGATCCTACTCTGGTTGGCTCTTACCGCCCAATTTCCTTATTAAATCAAGATTTAAAAATACTGACCACCATAATGGCCCGCAGATTGCAAATGGTTTTACCGAAACTACTCCATCCATCCCAGACAGGCTTTGTTAAAGGTAGATCATCTGTACATAATATTAGGCAAGTAGTGGCGGCTCTAACTAAATCTCAGTCATTGAAACAGGGGCGCTCACTACTAGTGAGCTGCGATGCAGACAAAGCATTCGACAGGGTATCCTGGCCCCATCTCTTAAGGGTGCTCCACACCCAACAATTCGGGGTTAATTTTATATCCTTTTTCCGCAAACTTTACAATAGTCCCACAGCAGTCCTCACTGTAAATGGCCTAAACACAACAAGCTTTGTACTAGCTCGAGGCACCAGGCAGGGATGCCCACTTTCCCCGCTGTTATTTAATCTGGCCATTGATCCCCTGATTAGGCTATTTCACCAACAAGGTGATTGGCAGGGAATAAAATGTGGAGGAACGGAATTGAAAGTCTCGGCATATGCCGATGACTTACTACTTTATTTTACTAACCCCCAAGAAGCGTTTCCAAGATTCTTAAAAACATTAAAAGAATTTGAAGACATTTCAGGCTTTATAATAAATAAAACAAAAACCAAAGCACTGGCACTGCACAGAGGGGCCAAATTAGGATGGTATAATGAGTTCCCATTCATATGGGCAGACAGCTCGTTAACGTATTTAGGACTTGAAATACCAGTAGACCCAACCCAACTATACACAGTAAATTACCCACCACTCATGACAAAGTTGTTGGCAGACCTAAAATCCTGGAAGTCCTTGCCTCTGTCCTACCTGGGAAGAGGTCACATGATCAAAATGATCACCTTTCCAAGGATATTGTATACCATCCAAATGCTCCCTCTTTTGATAACAGAGGCTGATTTACGCAATATAAACTCGGCAATTAGCAAATTTATCTGGGATGGAAAAAAGCCCAGAATTTCCATGTTTAAATTGTCACAACATGTGTCATTGGGAGGCATTAATTTACCGTGCATAAAAAGCTACATGTTGGCAGCTAACTTCAGATACGCAATTGACTGGATACATTCCACAAACTACTATGCTGACACAGGGCTTGAGCAAGCAATGAGCCCACAGATACCTCTGCCGAGTCTCCTCCACATGAGACCATCGGACTATCCACCTGAAATTGCAGGGAATCTATTGTTCACCACGACGTGTAAAGCATGGAGAATGACACGCTCTAGACTCAAGCTGTCCACACATGACACGATATTCAACTCAGTCCTCTATAACACTAATACTAATAGGCAGATAATACAAAACACCAAATTGATCAAATGCTGTGAAGCAAAAGGTCTTAGATTACTGTACCAATTTATAGGAGATGGAAATGACCCCATAATGTCTTACCAACAAATATGTGAAAAATATCCAGAGGTGAATCTACCCATCTTTGTATATTACCAACTGAGAAGTTATGTATCCAGCCAGGTTAAAAGAATCCCGGCAACTGACAAGAATGCTGGCATAGACATTATGATCAAACATGCTCATAATAGACCATGTACCACCTCTCTATTATACTTACACATAAAAAGGCGCCTGGATGTAGACACGTTAGATACAGGTATGGCAAAATGGACCATAGACCTGCCCAACATAACATTACCCTCCCTTCTGTCTGCCTTTGTAAGGTTAAACAAAACATTGATATCAGCCTCATACATGGAAATGCAGTACAAGTTACTGCACAGAACATATTACACTCCAAAACGAATGTTACAGATGGGTACTGCAGAAGACTCTTGTTGCTTTAAATGTAAAATGCCTGAAGCAAACACTCTGCATTGTATGTGGAGCTGTCCGGAGGTCCAGAACTTCTGGGGCAATGTATGTACATATATCAAATCGCAATATAATATCACTTTCACCGCCACCCCTGAATGGGCAATATGGGATATATATCCAGTACCCAATAACATCCGCCAAACAGCGGGGCAACGAATATTCCTATCTAAAATAGCCGCAGCAGCACGTAAAACCATTTTATCGCAATGGATACAATCTAACACTCTGTCTATACCCCTATTGGTGCCCCGGATATCCCATCTTTTCCAGATGGACTGGCTGGAGATGTCATTAAATAAGGACACAAAGGCTAAAAAAATTTTTGCAATTTGGTTGCCATATATAAAATCCTTACCAGAATCGACAAAAATAAACCTTAGGAAAGCTGTACAACTAACATCATGGTATAATCTAATGCTACTACAACATAATACACCCCCCTTTTGAAAGATCCCTCACTTGTTATTGTAAACACCCTTAAATGTGCATACCATGGCTTGTTGCCACAAAATGGTGTGAAAATGACCCACTATAACGTAAGATGTCTATACCACAGCAGGAAACACACGACACATTGTTATTGTTGTAAAAGCAAAGTCATTTATTAGATGGTTTCTTGTATTACTTGTGTAAAAATGTATGCTAACGATCTTAAAAAACAATGTATGACAAGAGCATGACAATTATGTAATGAACAGTTCTTCAATAAAAAAGTTTTGAAAAAAAAAAAAAAAAAAAAGAACATTATCCAATGTAAGGGTGACTTTGATCAAAGCTATATTTGATTCAGGAATATGTACACAGGTGGCATTTTATTGCAGAAAAAAGGCACATCAGTACTATAATAATATAATATTGCAAACATTTTAAATAACATATATATAATGAGTCCCCCAGGAGTGGGTTATAAAACAATTCAGCAAGTTGATGCCCTTTCAAAAGGTCCTGATCTGCAGTTATATTAGTTTCACAGTAGCTGTCAGAGTTCTTTGGTAAAAGCAGTGTTTAATCCTGCTTGATGCTACAGAGACTCTAGCAGGATCAAATGCTGCTTTCACAAGTAATATAATTGTGCAAATCAGGATTCTGGTAGCCACACTGAGTTAGTAGTTTATATGCTGTTATTTTATTCATTATAAAGTTGGTTCTTATGAATCATATATGCCCTAATTGCTCATACCCCAGGACTAACTTAAAGCGTAGAATGATCTAGTATCTTTAGTTAAGGGGTTATGGTGTGTACACACGGTCGAATCCAAGACATCAGTCAATCAGTATTATATGGTAATACTCCAAATTGGCAAACTTATGCGGATGAACAGTTCAACTATTTGCTTCCCTCCAGGCCCAATTTACTTTCACTACTACTGAACTTTTTACTCACCTCTGTATTAGTCATTGGATCAGAAGTGTGGACTTACCAGACCACTAAAGATTCTATTGGGTTCCGGTACTCCTAATTTCCTGGGAAATGATTTAGAAGATAAATCAGTATTCAAAACTGAGTCCCTCATGACTCTTTCAACTAAATGGTGGGAAACAGTTTATTTAACTGCACACAATGGCCCTTATTCAGATCTGAGTGCAGTATAAATTTGTTTGGAAAATGAGCAAAACCATGTGCACTGCAGGTGCGGCAGATGTAACATGTGCAGATAGAGTTAAATTGACTATTTAATATCTTTAATTTATCTTCCAGATTCCTGATAATACAGAAAGACAAGTGCTAAATAATGGGTTATCCTTTGTACCAATTAACTCTTAGCAGCTTCACATGGAAAAAAGAATTGTGGAGGCTATAACGAAGCTTAAAACTTATAAGATTTTTTTGCAGTTTCAGACATTAGGAAAGATGACAGCTTGATTTGTTGTGTAAAGAATAGATTTCAAATAAAACCTCAATCCAATAATCCATCAATCAAGAGCTTCACTAGGTTACTTGATCATACAGTCTTGGCCAAACAGAAAAATACTCCACAGCCTCGCCACAACTTGTCTCACAAACAGTTTTAAGTTTTCAAAGGAGTCAGGATAACAATAATATGCCCTGCTGACAAGGGCGGGGAACTCATGATTCAAAATGTCAAAACATACAAAGAGGAATTGTACAGACATCTGTTGGATTGTGAAGTATATGAACACATGGGACATGATCCCACAATGAAATTTAAGAGGCAAATATTATTGGATAAAGAAAATAATAAATGGATTATAGAAACAGTCAGAAAGAACGTACAGACAGGGAAACCGAGGGTACCATCATCTACTTGTTCCCAAAAATCCACAAGTCATCTGTGCCTCCTCTGGGTAGCCGTATTATATACTGTATGCCCTGGCCTCCCTATACAGCAGTGTCTCCATGTAGTAGACCATTTCTTGCATCCCTTGATTGCTAAATAACAAATATTTCTAATAGACTCCAACATGGTAGTGGACAAACTCTTAGATTTTAAAAATCTGCCAGAAGATCTTATATTAATCACCATTTTGGTAGTCTCCTTGTATATGAGTAATCCTCAACAACAAGGCTTGGATAGTGTTTGATAATTTCTAACAGCTCGGTCTGATTATCAAGGCCTGAATATTGTGTTTTTTCACCAGTCCTTTTGAAAAGACCCTGGTACACAATTATATCTTGTTTGACAACAAATATATTTGTTCAGTTGAGGGGATGTGCGATGGGGTCACATGTTGTCCCCTCTTTTGCAAACATCTACATCTTCCAGGTGGAAACAGAGTTCTTTATTGACATCAGTGAGTTTCACCAACATGTTATAATGTTTTTATATTATATTGACAATACACTAGTACTGTGGAATAGAACTATCCTTCAATTTAAGACAGTTGTGAAAGAGATCAATCCATGCATCCATTCATTAAATTTACACACATGTGCAATGAAAAAGTGATACACTATCTGAATGTTTCCACCAGTTGGGATGGCCACAAATTGGACAAAAGGAACTATAACAAACCTACTGACGGCAATCATATCCTACTGTACATGGTCATAGCCACCATCCTATTTAGTTGAAAAAGGCCTCCGCAGGATCACTAGGGATGTGGAGTGTGCCATGACAGAAATGTATTCCCTAATAGAAACATTTCTGCAGAGACAGTATTGTCAGAAGAATCTGGCAACGATCTTGCAAAGAGAATGGTCGGAGTGCCAGAATTTAAGACCCGTGTTGACCCTTTCACACTAAAGAAAAACCTGGGTTTTTCTAGGTAAATTCCTAGGTTGAAAGGCTTTAACTTGATAATTTGCTACTGGTGTGAAAAGGGTATTAGAGGGATCGGAAACAAGGTCCTTATTGCATCCCAAGCTGGGTCAATCACAGTACATTTAAGAATAGGATAAGAAGCAGTTGTTACAGACATCCAAGTTGTGTTGTTCGTGCCAGATTTGGGAAGTAACCTCATAGCCATCAGTGTATTGGAAGAAAAAGGTTACAGAGACCAATTTGAAAAGGGCATGTGTATGGTGCATAACCTGATGCAACTAACTGTATGTCTTGGACACAGAGGAGTGTTCAGCAATGAAGGCCTCTGATGACAGCAAATCAATGGAGCTGTGGCATTTGGGATATGACAATGTCCAGAAACTGATGGATGGAATGGTAACAGGAATCACTGTGAGCAACACTGAAAGACTTGTTTGCGAGAGCTGCATAAAAGGAACGCAAACTCGCAACCCATTTCCTAAGTCCGTCAGTAGAGTAGAGACATCACTAGCTCTAGTGCACAACGAAGTGTGTGGTCCAATGGAAATGGAATTGACCAGTGGCTACAGATACTTTATAACTCTCATCAATGACACCACAAGAATGATGCACACATATGTCATTAAAGAAAAAAGGGAAGTAGCAAAATTGTGGCTTACAAAACCTTAGTGGAGACTCAGATCAGTCTGAAGTTCAAGATCCTGAGATCCGACAACAGTGGAGAGTATGAAAACAAAGTGTTAGCCAATTCCTTAAAAAATATCGCATACAAAGTAACCTGTCCAGCATTAATCAAAAGTTTTATATGTTTGGTAATAGGGCTGGTCGTATCTTGGTCCAGAAGTTGAGAGGCCGCAGGGCAAAGAATAGAATCCACGCTCTTTATAATTCTAGAGGAGCAAAAGTTTCTGATCCAGTAGACATAGCCAATGCCTTTGCTGATTATTATTCTAATTTGTATAACCTTAAAAATGATCCCAGTACTCCCCAACCATCGTCTACCGACATTAATGACTTTTTGAGTAGTATCTCCCTACCAGCTTTAAGCTCAGAATCACTTGTTTCCCTCTACTCACCATGGATGTGCGCTGAAGTGGAAACAGCAATAGACTCATTGCCCTTAAACAAAGCGCCAGGTCCGGATGGCTACCCGTCTCATTTTTATGAGAAGTTTAAGTCTGATCTTATCCCTGTCTTAATCAGTCTTTAATGAAGTATCCGAGACAAGCTGTTTCCCGAAAGAGATGTTAGAGGCCCAAATAGTCACCATCAACAAACCAGGCAAGGTGCCTACTTCAGTACAAAATTACCGCCCCATTGCGTTGCTTAACACTGATGTTAAAATTTATGCTAAAAGGCTGGCTTCCCGCTTTGATCAAACCTGATCAAGTAGGGTTCATACCTGGTCGACAGGCCCCAGAAAATACCAGTAGGGTGCTGGGTGTAATGGAATTTTGTGCTTCCCGGTCAGACCCTTTGCTGTTTATGTCTCTGGATGCCGAGAATGCCTTTGACAGACTCCACTGGGGCTATCTGCAGGCTGCACTTGGCCTAAGTGGAAGGGTTTTTGCATCTATAACGGCCCTTTATTCTTCCCCATCTGCTAAAGTTTATGTTAATGGCTGTGTCTCCTCGGGATTTGGTATTTCGAATGGCACTCGTCAAGGGTGCCCCTTATCACCGTTAATTTTTTCTCTGGCGCTTGAGCCTCTGGCTGAAAAAATCAGGAACTTGGATACAATACATGGCCCAATAATTGGTGGTATTCCGCATAAGATTAGTTGGTACTTATGTAATATCTGGGCTCCCATTTTTCTTATGAGACCGCGTCCCCTCGCGGGGTTCGCTGCGCTCACCACGCTTCGGGCACGGTGGCTCGCTGCGCTCGCCACACTATATAAAATCAACTCCATGCGTAGTTGTATAGTAGGGGTATGAAAAAATGGGGTGTATTTAACATGGGAGCCCAGACAATACATAAGTACCGATTAGTTTATTTGCAGATGATATTCTTCTCTGCTTACTAAAACCCGAGATTTCCCTCCCATCCCTCCATTCAATACTTGATATGTAGAATCATTATCAAGCATATTTTAATTGGCAGAAAAGTGTCCAGATATCTGACAGTAGTTTGTAGCCATACTCACACCCGGGTTACATCTAGAGTGGTACATACACTGTTGGTTGTATCTGGTATATATTCTGTCATTTTATTATATTTTATTTTATTATATTATAATAAAATTCATAAACCTTTGGATCGGATGGTGAGACTCTCCTTCCAAAAAAGATACCTTTATATGAGGTTCCGCAGCATTGGCATGTAAGCATACATGTAAGCCTGATTGTCACGTGTGCACGGTTTGGGTGACCCCTAATATACCCTGGACGTCTGATACATCTTGGGAGCACTATTTCCATATCATCCCAACACTGAGAAGAAAATTATAGACTTTTCTCCGTAATTCGTGCATCATTACATTTGTTGTTTTTTTGATTTTCTCCACATGTAATTTCATCTGGATTGGAGAGGAAGGTGTTCTATTACGTGGATGAAAATTCATTTGGAACTTTACTCGTAGCGCAAGTGAGACTATTCTTGTTTTTTTCTACTTGATATGTATTCCAGAGTTTACTATTACAAACTGAACACTTCTAAAACTGAGGCACTCCCTTTACATATTCCAGAGGCTGCAGTCAAATCTTTGAAACAAAAATATAAATATACTTGGCAGATCAGTTCCCTTAAATATTTAAGAATTAATTTAGCAAGGGACAATAATTTATAGGAATGCAACTATGATCCCCTGTTGAAGGCTTTCGATACTCTGACTAAAGATTGGTTACTACACGAGATATTATGGCTTGGTCACATTGCTGTGGCTAAAATGGTATTATTGCCCAAGTTAATGTACCTCTTCCGCACATTCCCGAGAATATTGCCGAAACCCCTCTATAATAGAATTAATCAGGTTTTCTCCAGCTATGTATGGAAAAACTCGAAACATAGAATAGCTAAAAGTACTCTCACTCTTCCCAAAAAGTTTGGGGGAGTAGCTTACCCTGATATTGAAAAATACCATCCTGCTGGTATTCTTACTCAAGCTGCAGATTGGTCTGAGCGGGCTGACCCCAAACCCTGGGTTGTGCTGGAACAGGCTTCCATTCATCCCCTCTCCCTATTGGATGTTTTGTGGTTGCCCCCAAATGAAGTTCCTCCGCGGAAGAAAATTGGAAAAGCAGTCCATGGTACAGTCTCAACATGGCATAAATTAGTATCCTCTTCCACTACATTCTCCTTACCTTGTCCAGAGTTGTCCCTATCTGCCATAGCTAGCCTAATCCCCGAGCTGTCCTTTGATTCTTGGGCAGAACAACCACACAATTGGTTCTGAGGAAGCCGCCGAGGGTAACCACAAGGCGGGGAAACGCATCAACCAAGGGATTAAAACTCTGCACCATCCGGTTCTATATACCTACCTGCAGACTGTTATGAACACTCCAGAAAAAGCTGCAATAATAATTGGATAAGTACCAGCAGCTGGGAGAAGACGGGGAAACTAACAAGTGCAGGTATTTATAACCGTTTTAAGTCTGGCCAGACATGGACTAACATAAATGGAAGGATACCTAAAGGAACTTTACTAACAGTGACTTTTTTCTTTTTTAACAAGAGACTTCTAATACAACATACCCCGGGGTTTTGTTATCCACCCTACTAATAATATTGGGACCCTTTATGTTAAATGTTGTTTGTCCATGTTTAGTGCTAAGTGCACCGTCTAACTATATATTTTTTTAATAATAATCTTTTTAGTGTTTATATTTTATGCCACACTGGCCAGTGATTAATTAATAAAATAACATAATTTATGTACAAATCTTTCTAGCGCAGTTTTTCTTTGTCTTTTTGTTTTTATATAACTTAAAGGGTTAAGCAGCCCTTTGCAGACTGCAGCCAGAAGCAGATTTTATTATATATTAATTTTAGAGCTGAGCGCTTTATTTTTGTTTTTTCTTCAGGCCTCTCATCTCTCAAAGATGTTCTTCTAGATCACGCTCTGGCCCCCTTTTCAGTTCTCCAAACACAACACAATATACCAAAACAGGACTTCTACAAATATTTACAGCTCCGACACTGGTTGCATAATAGTTTACCTAGGCACACAATGAAACTATCTTCCCGAAAAGTTTTTAATGTCCCATCTATGCTCTCCCTCCGTAAGAGGAGGTATTTCCTGGTGGTACAAGTACTTTATGTTGGAATCTAGGAAAGGCAAACTGCCCGCACAACTCAAGTGAGAGAAGGACCTCAGTCTTACCCTTTCGGGGGAGGAGTGGGGCTCCATTGCCTTTTCTTGTTTCAAAATGTTGAGGTGTGTTGGTCACTTGGAAATGTTTTATAAGTTATCCCAAAGAGCCTACCATACCCCTGATCGTTAACACAAAATATGGGCCAATGTATCCCAATACTGTTAGAGAAATTGTCGATATATTGGAAACATTTACCATGTATTCTGGTCATGTCCTTTGCTCCGCTCGCTTTGGACTGAGGTGTTTCTCCTAATTCGTAAGGTATTATTAGTAGATATTCCTGCTGAGCCGCTGATTGCCCTGTTTCATTACTACCTGGGAAGACTGTCCATTAGAGATAGTTATTTATTAGGGCACATTTTAATTGCCACAAACGCTGTCATTGCTCAGATGTGGAAGTCTTCTGTTATTCCAACTACACAGGCTATCGAGAATATAATACATCAGTACTACCTGCTTTAAACTGCAAATTGTACGTATTCTTCAGCAGCTTCCTCCATTCCTATGAAGTGGCTTAGATGGGCTCAGTACAGGGAGAAACTGCATCAGTCCTTGTCTGAAAATACTGTTAGATCTCTCCATACTACATTTCCCTAATTCTAGCATTACTGTTTGATTATCATGTACATTTTGTTGAGTTTTCTTTACTTTTTCTTTTCTGATCATTAACATACATAGTTTCTCTCCACCATGTTTTGCTTATTATTATTCCACTTCAAATGTGATATTTTATATTTGTGGAATTTATATAATTATACATGTGGTATCTGGCTTCCATAACAACAAATAACATAATAATATAATAACAAAACTGCAACAGACTGCCTGCGCACCGCTAGCCGGCACGCGCTTCACAGTTCAGCTTCCTCAGGGTCCTGAGGAAGCTGAACTGCAAAGCGCTTGCCGGATAGCGGTGCGCAGGCAGTCTGTTGCAGTTTTGATATTTTTCATGATTGTATTTTGATTATGTGTGGTCACGGTGCAAGATCCTTGAAGCCCTTTTAAGGGCTAGAACTCACGAAAGAGTCCCAGAATCTTTGTCTGACATTGATTGAACATTGGGCACCTATTTGTTTCACTACAGAGGTGCCTAGTGGGGTTGAGGTCTCCCTGGTATACATGCAGAGAGACACCCCGTAAGAGCTTTAACTGGGACCTATTTAATACATGTACATGTCCATGTACTTTATACTCCTATAAATAATATCTTATCCTCCTTCTGAGGTTCCATACTATTTCTTTAGTGAGTTCCAAAGGACATCAAGGGAGACTGGAGGATGTATTAACCCTGTCTCTCCTATATACATAAAAATATTTCTGGGCACCCTATTATGAGATCTGTCAGTAGAGATTGAGAAGATCATACATTAGATCGCAATCCACTGCACAAATCAGGGTAGCCATACACTGTGTAAAACCACCAATACACTTTCTACTCATAACACAAAGCAACAGTTGCCTGCCACCTTTGTTTTAAAGTGTTAAACCCCACCTTGTGTACGTTTGATGTGTGTTTTTTAATAATTTTCGCAGCCTTTTAGAGAATACCCAATAAAGGTTACATTTTATATATTTCTGAGGTGCACCTAAATCAAAGGACACTCCTCTCTTTCTTTTTCTTTATGTTGTGCTCATTCATGTCGTGTCCTATGGTAGCACACCCCTGATCCTGTTACTGTGGTATTTATCATATAGGAAAAACCGATAGGGGTCCACCCTATAAATTAAAATATTGTAGTCTTCTGCGATCGAAAAACTCCCCCCACTCCACATAAACTACTGCTATACCAGTCCGACTTTGACTCAATGGAGAATTATTGGAAAACGTTTACTCAAAACCGGTGAACCCTACCATTGACAAGTGTACAGAAATTGCCAAAGCCATGTCACCATGTCAAATAAGCCAGTTTGTGATAGATCTGGGGAGACAACAGTGGATCACAAGTGAAGAGAACACTGCTGATATGTTGATGAAAGACTGTCGACACACTCAATCCAAATTTCAAATAGGCGGGGGGGGGGGACTCAATCCAAATTTCAAATAGGGGAGCCACACCAACTGCCAACCCAAACCCTGCCAAACATTGCTAGCCTGGACTCATTGGCACTTGGTGAGGCTCCCTATTTGAATTTTAGACAGTGCTGCAGGCCTACCTCTAGAGCCGCCACTGATCATGTTGAGTTTTTCCATTGCATAGATTAAATTGATATTGTGAATTTTGTTGGCCATCATGGAAATATATAACAAATAAAGACTATAAATAAATAAATAAAATAAGACTATAACATCTTTCAAAGTATTGATCTCAAGGAGTGCTACTAGTTTATTAATAGTAATGGCACCTAGGACAATGCTACTGCTACTGACCTGTTGTCTAGCACCAAGAGAATTAATTTCACTTATTAATATATTCTAAAGGCTCCCATACACTATGCAACTATTTTGAGGGGAGACATCACATTTTATCCTCCTTGAACCACCCGGCAGCTTCCTGGGCGGCAAAATCACATGCAATATATCATATGCAGTCCTTTTGCAGAGGATATATCACATGCGATCCTGGCAATATCTGCGGGATCTGACAAATCTTTAGTGCAGCCCTTGCAATCTCCGAGTCCGATCTGATGCAAACTGCAGGGCGCATCAGATTGGAGTTGGAGGTGTAACTCATGACATTTGACACTTTTCGTCCAATTTATCGGAACAATCGGTTGGAATCTGATAAAAAGTGCTCACATCCCATTAGAGCAGGCATGTCCAAACCATGGCCCTCCAGCTGTTGTGAAGTCCCATCATGCCTTGCCACAGTTTTGCTATTAGGGAATGCTAAAACTATGGCAAGGTATGCTGGGATGTGTTGTTTCACAACAGCTGGAGGGCCACAGTTGGATATGCCTGCACTAGAGTATGGGTCCTTAAGAGATGAATATCAAGCTTTTTTTACATTATGTGAACTGTCAAGTGGTGCTAGAGCCTAACATTGCTGCCTCATGATTGAAAGGGTTAATATGCTGTTGAAACAGGGATGCTGTGTTTAAGGCAATGGATCCTGTTTAGTTGGCACATTATTTTGCAGCCTGTTATCGTCAAATAGGATTTTCAGGGCTGTGTGGCAATTGCTTGTGTCGAATTCTGCCTCCAGCTGAGATTGAATTTTGCTGTTTCAGAGAAGCCTGATTGAATGTAATGGCATTTTAAGCCCACAGTTTATGTTAGCTATATAGAGTGGGGTCCCCACATGCCAGCTGAGGTCCTATGGAGCAGGGGCTTGTTAATGTTTCATGAGTGTACCTAATTAAGGAGCTCAGCTTAGTCACAACTCAGGTCGCTGCTGACCCTGGGAAATATAGGTCAGATGTGTAGTGAGTAGCTGCAGCAGCAGAAGCATGTCCTGCCAGGAGATTACATCTTAAAGAAACTTTCATGAGTTTTGCTGGGGAAAAAAATAAGTGACTCATTAAAATACAATTCAATTTGCTTTTTAACCTCTGTTTGAAAGTCCTCTATTATTCCAAATTCAGTCAACCTTAAATCGATAGCTACTGTATTTCTATTAATGCATATATGGTATAACTTCTCCCTATAGCTCATCCTATTAGTTTTTGTAATATCTACCTAAAACTGCTTTTAATATACTATATACATCTATTTAATTCATAAAACCAGAACCAGAATTCTGGGTCATAAACCTGGGAGTGTTTGGATCTCCCTTCGTGTTTTGGATCTGGATTGTTTTTCCAAAAGCACCTTTTGGGGTTTTGGATCACAGAATTTGAGGGGGGGGGGGGGGATTTCTTCCTACAGTAATATTAAACTCAATAACATTAATTTACACTAATTTCCAGTAACATTAACCCTTTCAGGTCCAACATCTAGTCAGGCTCGACAGCCCTAGCGCTAGTAGCAGATCCAATGGCGAGCCACTTTAAATTAAGAACATTAACATCGTTCAACATTCAACGTAGACCCTTTTTGAATAAAAAAAGAAAAAAAAATTACAATTAATTTAAACATTTAAACCAGACTGTTTGAATTGAGAAAAAAATGGACTGCAAAAGGTTAATTTACACACAATAATTAATTTACACTCATTTCTGAACAGCTCACAGTATTATTTTTAGGCCAAAAGGTTGCCTTGAGGTAGCTGGATGACTAAATTAAGCAATACAAAGGGGTGGCACAAATGTGTGGCACATCTGGGAGTGGCACTGCAGTGGCAGACAGGATGGCAGTTTTAAAAACTAAACTAAAGAGCACATAATGGAAAAAAAAGAGGTGCAAGATCGAATGGCCCTTGGGACCTCCCACCAACCCTTATGTTGTATAAATAAGATATGCACATTTTAACAAACCAATCATTTCAGTGACAGGGTCTGGCACAAGATTGTGACTGAAATGATTGGTTTGTTTGGGCCCCCACAAAACAAGCTGCCTATGCTCCAAAGAGCACATAATGCAAAGAAAAGAGGTTCAATATGGAATTGTCCTTCTGAAAAAAGATGGTTGTAGAGATTGCAGGTGCTAGGCAGGAGATAATGTCACTGCGTCTTTGTAGGAACTTGCAAAGACAAGGAGGAGGAGCTGAGGTAAAAAAGGGATGCTCAATATAGGCTAGAGGTGGCCATACATTAACAGATCGATTGTCAGATTGGGCTGGTTGGAACAAATTCCTGGTAATGGATGAGAGCTAATGACAGTTGACCATTTGCTTTGATTTGCTGGAAAACTGCCAAAAACTGTCATTCAGATATTGCCAGGTTTTTGTTCCAACCAGCCCAATCTGACAATCGATCTGTAGATGTATGGCCACCATAAGCTGACAAAGACATACTGGAGAATGATACGGGCAGTTGTGGGAGAATGTTACTGGCAGGTGTGGGATAATGTCACTTTCTATTTAGGAGCAGGCAAAGATGAGGAGTAGGAGTTGAGGAAGGAGTTGAGAAAAAAAATGTATTTTCATAGTAGGCTGAGCTGATGAAGAGGTCCTGGAGTATGATACAGGCAGGTGTGGGATAACGTCACTGTGTCTTTGTAGGAGCTGGCAAAGATGAGGAGGAGCTGAGGAAAAAAGGGATGCTCAATATAGGCTAAGCTGACAAATAAATCCTGGTGAATTATATGGAAAGGTATGAGATTAGGTCACAGTGGCAATGCTCCAAAGAGAATATAATGCAAAGAAAATAGGTGTATGGTGGAATTGTCCTTGGGCCCTCCCTGTATGAACAGAGCATACACACTTTACAAAACCAATCCTTTCAGTGACAGGGTCTGCCACACGACTGTGGCTGAAATGATTGGCTTGTTTGGGCCCCCACTAAAAAATAAAAATAAAAATTAATCTATTTCTCTTGCACACACTTTTCTCTACAGAGGCTAGATGTCTATCTCATCCTCCAATTCCTCACCCCCTTCAGTGTGTGCAGGGCCGGTGCAAGGCACCGGAGCGCCCCAGGCGAGTCGGGGTGGGGGCGCCCCGGTGCCGGGGGGGAGGGTGGTACCTGTGTAAAAAACTTGCGGCCCCGGCGTCCCTGCAGTGCTGGGGCGGTCAGGGGTGTCCGTGCCGTAGGGGTACCTGCGGCGCCGTCTTGTTTATAAAGCTGGCTGCGGCCGGCGGGGTCCCTGCAGTGAATAGAATATAACTAACGCTTCCCGCGCCGCCGCGCTAGTTATTTTCTATTCACTACAGGGACCCCGCCGGCCGCAGCCAGCTTTACACACATGACGGCGCCGCAGATACTCCTACGGCACAGACACCCCTGACCGCTTCAGCACTGCAGGGACGCCGGGGCCGCAAGTTTTTTACACAGTTCGCTGGGGGTGAGGGGCGAACTGCCGCCCTCCAGGTGCCGGTGCCCTAGGCAAATGCCTAGAGCTGCCTAGTGGTGCCGCCGGCCCTGAGTGTGTGCGTCCTCATACTTGCAGAGTATTCATTTGTCCCAGCTAGAATCCAAAATCACAGGTCCCTCTGTACTTGTCCCAGCTAGAATCCACCTCTGTACTTTCTGGAGGCAATTGCTATTCTTCCGGTAGGAATTTGTAATTCATTTTGATGAACATTATCTTCTCCATATTTTGTGGAAGCAACCTCCTACGCCGATTGCTGACAAGGTTAACGGCTCTTTCAGAGTACACACTGGAGGGGGGACAACTTAGGTAGCATAAAAGACAGGTCAGCACTGCTGGATTAATATACAGAAGCACAGGGCAGCACTACTGGATTTATATATGACTACACAGGTCAGCACTACTGGATTAATATACAGCAGCACAGGGCAGCAATACTGGATTAATATACAGCAGCACAGGGCAGCAATACTGGACTTCTATATTTCTATATGGCCGCACAGGACTAATAGGGCAGACAGGCAGGATACAATTATATGGCAGACCAGACAACCCTGGACTGACAAAGCAGAACACCCTCTCCTATGCTGGAGTAAAGATGGCGCAGATTGCTGGGGATTTATAAAGGATCCAAAACCCACAAGAATCTGACAGCGGGAAGTTGATGTTCTCCCTCGATCTGAGATCAAAGTCTGTCGGAAAAAACAGAGCCGGACTTGGATCCCATGCGACAGAATTCAAGATGGCATGCGTCCATGTTTGAATCTGTGAGGGAAATCTGATATGGTGCTGGCAGGCCAGAGGCCTGTTATAATGACAGAGCGGAGTGTGCATGGTGCTGTGATTTGTATCTGAGAAGGCGCACTGTACGGCGGCAGTGTGGACAGAGCTGTAGGAAGGCAGACAGACCGCCTATCTCCGTACTGTGGGGGTGATTCTAATTGTCTATCGACTCGCTAAGCAGCGATGATTTGCTGCATAGCAAGCAATGTAACACCGCCCACCACCCTCCCGAATACCTGCCCTCCCGCCGCCGTTTCCAACCATGAGAGGTGAAGTGTCACAAAGATCACATCCCCTCGAATGCTGCTGCCACAGGAGAAATCATTTGATGGATGCCGACCATCAAATTATTTCTTCTGCCTTTCCAGATATAAGTCTTTGCGGCCACCCGGACAAAGACAGGGCAGGCGGCTGACATCATGTGACATCAGCAGCCCACCACAGGCAGGAATCTGCCCGTCCGCAAACCCATGGGAACACCCAGTGGTTTCATGGGGACTTCCATAAAATGCTGGGCATTCCCATTGGCACAGCACTGCCACCACTCCCATCCACCCCCCTGTTGCTCCACTCTGCAAAGTGAGCAAAAATGGGCATGCACAAAACCCAACCATCAGGGTAGCAGGGGCCAAAATCGGATAACCACATGTGATCCAGAATCAGCCCCTGTATGTGACCTCTGTGCGCATACCACAGCGCAAGCCTGGACAAGCATCTTTGCCATAAATATGAGTCTTTGATAACCCTGATCGTGAGTTATGACACATACAGTATAATCCAATTTATTTCAATATATGCTATAGACCTTTATAATATATATGGGCACAGCTGAACTTGCCACATGGCACTTCTGGCAAATGATAATGGGCCTGGGCCCAGATGCCCTTCTGAATGCTTGTCTAAGCAGTTCCATCTCCTGGTGCTTTGTTTGGCTGGCGTACTGACACAGTGGGTGTCACGAGGCCACAGCTCGTGACTCACAGTAGACCTCAGTGATATACCCCTTTTTCAATGTAGGCAAATGACTACAACACAAGCATACAGGTTTGCCTAAGAAAATTTAGTTTTCATGCGTTTACTTCATTTATAGATGAAATGCATGCCGTCCTTAGAAACTGTACATGTAAGAGAAGCCTCATACTGCCCCAAAACTACCTCTCATGTCTCCTACCAAATAATACTGCACCCAACTTTATTCCATGTGTTTATTCCAATATTAATAAGCACGATTACATGTTTTCTAAAAAATTGCTGTCAATTTCTATAACAAGCAGAGACAGGAGTTTCCATGGTGACCAAGTTTCCTTTGGAATGAGGTGGTAAGAAGAGGTGGATCACCTCTTTGCTGAGCCTGGATGTTTTTGGATGATCACAGATTTCACTTGAGAAACCCTTTAACTGCCATGCAGAGAATAATGATGTCTATTGCACACATTTGTAGAGGTATCTATTACACTGAAACAATGTGTTGGAGGAAACTGGAATTCATTTACTGTATATACTAGAGCACTTTTTATCATGTACAAAATGTCTTCCAGAGGATTGTCTATATGACGCTATAATAAATTGGCTGACTCAGGAAGTAGACTTTTTGAAGTCTTTAAATGTTTGCAAATAAAAGATATACACACTGGAAAGGTGAATTTTAGTCAGTACACAGAGACTTGCTAAATTGTGGAGGATCCGATAAAGAACTAATGGTTGGCGAGCATACTATCAAACACTGCCTGAAATAGCAGCAATCTCCCTGGTTCCCTGAACAGTCTAGTAATCCACCTGGTTGCCCCTTATCCCCATGTAGCTGTTTTATTATTGTGGGCGGTCAGGTGGGATGGGGGTTGGGGTGGAGAAATCAAATAAAGCAATATAAATACATTCAATTGGTATCATTAGTGCCATTTCCCTGCATCGTTTATAACTTGGGCACAGTGTTTCCTTTGGCAACATGCCTTCAAATAAGGTTTCCTTTATTTATTATTTATTACTAATTATTTATATAGCGCACACATATTACACAGCGCTCTACAGAGAATAGTTGAACATTTACATCACTCCCTGCCCCAGTGGAGCTTACAATCTATATTCCCTACCACACGCACACACAGACATTCTAGGGTTAGTTTTTTTGTTTGGAGCCAATTAGCCTACCAGTATATTTTTGGATTATGGGAGGAAACCGGAGTACTCGGAAGAAACCCATGCCAGCACGGGGAGAATATACAAACTCCACACAGTTAGAGCCATTTGGGAATTGAACCCATGACCTCAGTGCTGTGAGGCAGTAATGCTAACCCTTGGATTGCGATTATCCTGAGGAAGCCAGTAACCTGGCGAAACTAGTCGATCATTCGCAAGCATCTGGAACCGCCGATCACCCCTGCATATAAGGTGGACCATCGACGGAAGTCTGCCGGCAGACACTTCCACGCACCAACCCCCCTTTTGGAAGAGGTACTGTAGCCCACAGCGGCACTCACTTAAAGACTTTTAATCACTCCTCACCATTCTACCAGAGGACCGTGGGGAATACCCACAAGGACATACCCCAGTGTGTTATCCCATTCCCCCACCTACCCAGTGTATGTGTATACCGGTACTAGCATTAACTTAAGCAGCATAAGTGATATCTAGCTGGGTAAGAATGTATATGCCATAGCTTTGCAACACTGTGACACATTCTCTTGACACTGTGATACCTTTAACTGTGATAAAGCTCCCACTGGTGTGATACTTTTTTACTGTGATTAATTTCCCCCCTTTTTTAACATTTTGATATATTTTTAAATGTGAAATAAGTATCCAAACTATAAATGTTAATTTGTTTCATTTGTTCATCTGCTACATTTAAATAAACTACATATATTCCTTTTAAACACAAGTGCTTATCCTCGTTTGTTTAAAATAAAACGTAGGGGTAAAGGTGCAGTTGCAATATAATATATAAGGGTCCCCTAGCGCAGAGTGACACCGCAATGTGTAAACCCCCCTCCGCTCATTACCACAGAAGGTACTGGTAGTGTACCTCACACTTTTGCAGCTTAGAGACCCTTAAATTGTGCACAGCGCAATCTTCCCGCCAACCCACTCCATAGACTTACATACCTTATATAGACTGTGCTGGCCACTTACTGTATTTGGAACCACTTGTAAAACACAAAACATCTGCAAGTGCTGAAAAGTATCAATGTCTTTTCATCAAAAAGTAGATCTTACCAAGTAATTTGTGACTCATTTACATTTGGCTATAAGTCATTTTTATGAGACAACTATCAGAAGCAGCAGTCCACGAATGCTTATAGGTGCAATGTTTACATTGTCCCTGAAATTCTTCTCCAAACGTATCCTGCAAATGTTTTTATCGCTGGCCGTGTGCAAGTTGATCGGCATGAAGCCGGAGTTTCTGGATGGTAACTGGCCATTTTCTGGGATTGTCAGGGGAAAACACAGGTGTGCCCAGGTGTTTTCAGGTAAGCCGTGTGAAGTCAGTTCCGTCCCTGAACAGCCTGTTTGTAGCGTGGCCGCCAAGTAAGTCCTGTGCTATGCAAAAATAAATAAAAATAATTTGATAGTAACCAGGTTGCGAATGGATTGCAGCTGATCGCCAATCCAGCTAATTTTTCAACCCATGCTTAGCAAATCGCAAACGTACACAGAGCGGGATTTCATACTAGCTGGGTGGCGTACACATGACCACAGGGCTCTGCAATTTTGCAGCCATGTGATAAGGTCTGAATAACCCCTATACTCTGCTGCTTGATACTCTGGTTCGTTATTTGCCCCCCCCCCCCCCCGTTTCTGAGAGGCCCATATAGTATTTTGCTATGGAAGTGTAATGCATACCAGATAACATACTTTCCATCATTTACCTAGGCAAAAAGTAGTATATATAGGAATAAGATGAAAGATGACATGATTTATGTGGATGGGCTGCTTTGGTTTGGTTATCAACAGGAAGGGGGTAATCACGGAAGTAGCTAATTGGACAGATCATGTTTCACAATTTTTCCCAGCAGTTCCACCACCCCATCTGGGCTCAAAAGAGGTTGTTCTCCCTTTTGTTCAAACAGAGATTGTAATTTTAATAAAATATTTATGGAAAGATTCAATTAGCTGCGATCTCCCGCTGGAGCATCACACCATGAGCCTGATTCCGATTTGTATTACAGTATAAATAAAATGCGAATACAGCAGGAGGTGCATCTGTAATCTGAGTGTTGCATCCAAAAACTCAGTGTAGGATCACCGTCAGGGCCGATGAATGCAGTGCTCTGTCTGAGTAGGCTTCCGCTTAGAAAAAATGAAATAGGATGTGTTAAATTAATGAGGCTGAATCATAAGCTAAATAAAAACATGAGGGTTTGTGATTTACACAGGCATTTTTTGGGGGAAGGGGGGTTGCAACTTGGGTGTAGCATGATATGTGGACATTAATTAAGTAGAAACTAATGAAATGTTGACATTCCAATGCCTCAGTCACTCATCTACTTAGAACACCTCCTCCAGACGGCTGTAGAGGCACTTCCATTGCAGACCTGTGTTCTTCCAGCATTCCAGTAAGTGCTGTGGAGTAAATGTAAGAAGCAGTAATAGGAGTGGAGAAGACCTAGGGATACCCCCTCCCCCCTTGTGGCCTTACCATAATCTGCTTTTATACCAAAATCCCAGGTCCGACACAGTACAGACCCCATTCATACATGTGTTCTGCGGTGCTTGGATATTACATCATCTCTAAGAGCACTTGAGATCCAGTCTTTCCTATACAGTAAATGTTCACATCTGAGGCTTGCACTTGCTCAGGAGCTGGAGTGTAGTAGAAGCTGGGGGGTTTGACAACCTGTGCCCACATATGTGGGCAGACCTCAGGGAATGAGGTGGAGCTTAGGGCCCGAAGGCGTGGTTGAGAAGATAGAGTTCAGAAGAGATAACCATAAATATTGGTAATTTATTGAAGATAAGTACAACAACTGTGAATCAGCACACACTGAAATACTGAGCCAGGACTGGAAAAGGTATAGTTTTTGCAATCGGCTGGGACCGAAATACAATCAATGCTGGAATCGGTGGGAACCGATGGTAGCAAGTTAACAGAAATGTGCGATAGTGACCATCAATGGTGAGATAACAATGAAGATACAAGATGATGCACTGTAAGTAAAATGTAGCTCAGGTCAGGTACCAATCATGGTTTTCTAAGTTTCTACGTTTCTGGATCTTGACAGGATCATTTCCGTGTCCTTCCCAAATTTGGATAAATTAATATGGATACTAATTTAAAATACTACTAACAAAGTTGATGAGGGACTTGCCAATTGGTATTAATTGCATACAAGGTATGGACATTGATACATTATTGTTATACAGTCTGGTAAAGAAAGTTCTATCCATCCAGGTGCTGCACTATTTTTTTTTTTTTTTTAAATCTTTTATTGCATTGTCAAATGAATTAGGATAATTGCCACCAATTACATTGTGTTACATTGTTTATTTATGACTGATGAGATGTCCTTTATGTATTGATAAAGAAACTAATGAATACTATTTTTTAAATAGTCAAATAGTGCTTTCTTATTGGGGAACTTAAGGACTGATTCAGATCTGCTCGAGCTCGGAACAAATGAAGGTCTGATGGCGCTGAACTTGTGTGTCCCACGGAATGTGTTTCTCGTGATATGGAGATATGAAAAATAAGGTACTTATGTATTATCTGGGCTCCCATGTTAAATGCACCCCATTTTTTCATACCCCTACTATCCAACTACGCATGGAGTTGATTTTATATAGTGTGACGAGCGCAGCGAGCCACCGTGCCCGAAGCGTGGTGAGCGCAGCGAGCCCCGCGAGGGGATGCGGTCTCATAAGAAAAACGTAAGCCCAGATATTACATAAGTACCAAAAATAATAATAAAAAAATTTGTAAGGCTATATGGAAACAAGGGTGTTTTCTCTGTGGGAAGACTCGTACCAAAACTCACTAAATAGTGGTGTATTGTAGGTGTATAAAGGTATCTTTATGGGTCCACCCATGCAAAACAGCGTAAGACAAAATACCAATGATGATGGACAGCTTCTGGAATGCGTACTGTACTCACTGTATAGACAGGAGCTTCAACGCACATCAAGGTATCTTTGCCGACACAAAAACGTATCCAAAGATAACTATATCGAATAGCCAAGGTGGGTGCCTACCATACTCACTGAAGATATAGGTAGGATAAACACGTAGCGGTTTCTTTAAAGGACAGGTCTCCCTTTCTCCAATGGAGCCCTCAACCTCATATAGAGAGGTATATATGCAAAAAGAGGAGGAGGACCGGTCTCAGTAAAAAGATTTAATATAGGAGCAACTGAAATGTGGCCAATTGGTGCAATGTGCGTGGTGCACATGGGCCCCTGAGTGCCAGAGGGCCCACCCCCGCAACACTGCACCCATTCGTTAATACTTATCACTGGAGTCCCGCGATGAAAGTGGCAGCAGCGCTGCCGGAATTGGCAGATAATGGTAATTTTCCTGGCAGTGCGCATGCGCAGTAGAGTCTAAGCAGTGGCGAGTGGGTGGTGCAGAGAGGAGGGAGCCCATCCGGAGGAGACTGCACATGGGCCTCCTCCTTTCTTATAGCGCCCCTGGTTGAATGGATAAGATCTTAGTTGCAGGATAGAAAACAGAGAATTGTAGTAAATGGAGTGCATTCACAGGAGGGTAATGTTACTAGTGGAGTACCCCAGGGAACTGTCCTTGGATCAGGGCTTTGTAATATCTTTATTGGTGACATTGCAAATATTATTAAAGGGAAAGACATAAGGCATCCTTTCAAAGAAATAAGGATCAAATAAGGTTTGAGGTAACAATATAGATAAAATATGGCAGACTAGATGGGCTGAATGGTTCTTATATGCCATCAAATTCCATATTTCTTTAATTCACATTATTTCAGTAAGCAGATTGCATTTGCCATACCTGTAATGGTAAATTCTATCTGCTTCAGATTTCCTAAAAAAAAAATAAAAAAATTGTTAAACAAAAGCAGGAGGAGAGCCTTATGATAATAACACCATCTAAAAATGGCATTATGTGGGAGTCCACTACTCTGCTCTTCATGCATGCTGACATATAGGGCATAGCTAGGAGTAAGCTTCTGTGTTCAACCATTTGTTTCTGAAAGTACATTTTTTTTTATTACAACACTAAAAAAAAAAGCGAACCCTTACCTCCATTGAGGTGATCAGTGATTCAGGGAGCTCTCCTGTGACCCTGCTCATCTGATCTGCGCTGTCAAATGAGATGCAGTGACAGTCCCAGTCGGCATCTCAGTATACTACACAGACCAGATAACTGGGTCTCAGAGAGGAATCAAAAGAGCTCACTGGATCACCTTTCACCTATTCTTTGAATGGAGGGAAGTTTTAGGGGAGGAGTTAGCTGAGGAGCATGCACACATGATATATTTGCTGATTCTGATAAATATGCCCCAATTATTTGCAGTAAATTGCTGTGGTTAACAGATTCCCCCAACTGCTGGCAATTATTAGGCTTTATGTGCGCAGAAGCCCAGATAGCCGCCCTCAGAGATCTCTTTGTACATGATAACAAATTGCTCCTTACAGTAAAAATGGGCTATAATGTCATAGCTCAATAATACTATCGGACATTGCCCATTTTTTCCTATGTGGTATAGTAGTGCCTGCAATAGGATACCCCCCCTAATAATTAAAAGAGATTAGTATGGGAGACAGGTGGTGTTACAACACTATGGTGGAGATGTACTAAGCCTTGGGGAGTGATATGGTGGAGAGAAATAAAATATCAGCCAATCAGGCCCTTACTGCCAGGTAACAGGCTGTGTTTCAAATATGGCAGTTAGGAGCTGATTGTTTTTTTAATTTCCCTCTCTCTCTCTACTGTATCACTCTCCATGGTTTATTACATTTCTCTTGTGTCTCTTTCACATAGCCCCATGTTGAGGACAAGAACTCCAAATCATTATTTTCCTTGGAAACAGAGCTTCTGTCCTGAGATCAGATGGGTTAAAGAGATCTCACAGACAATACAAACTGTGGGAGGAATTTGTGAAGCATGAAACCAAAGAACATGTCTATAGCTTCTGAACCCTTATTACATGTGTCCTGTACCCTCCTACGCTAAGAGGGTGGCATGCAGGGCTACAACAGAATATGTTCTTGTTTCACCCTGTGGATATTAGACTGAGGATGATAAGAGTATATGTTGTTCATGGAAGCATTTTTAAAAACATAATGATACTGTACATAAGAAATAATAGGATCGCTACAGAATAGAAACACAGCTGCTTGTTTCTGATATTATTTTTAGATATTAGGCACAATATTCAGTGATGTGTGCATATTATATATATGTTACGTAATGAAGCTGAAAAAGATGCAATTCCATCTGGTTTCATTTTTCCAAACTCTAACTGTCTTGGTCTGTCTGACTGACAGAAAACCAATTGTGGCAGCTGCTAGTTTATCTTTACAGGGGGAAACAATTCTTTACTTTGTAAGAGGTAGTCATAGAGCATCCTTCATAGTAGTGGGGATGCCGGTGTTTACAAAGCTGATGTCGGCAACCCGACTACCACCAGGAGACCAATGATTACGGGTATCCCATAATCATTGAGGTTGCCAGCTCCAGGATCCCAACTGCCAGGATGCCGAACATAAGTATGCCGGGTCAGATGAGGGTTAGGCAGGGCTGGCGCAACCACTAGGCAGCTTTAGGCATTTGCCTAGGAGCCGGCCACTGGAGGGCGGTACTGAGCCGCCGAGGAGAGAAGGAAGAAAGCATCAGCAGGCTACCAGGTCCCAGGATGGAATTAATCCCAGCAGGGAGCAGGTGAGCCGTATGCCCATAGCCCCCCGCCCCCCCCCCCACCGACTGGATCAGCGTTAATGCCCGCTGCCCACCCTGCAATCTTCGGCTGCCCACACCCCCCCTCCCCTAGAGCTCCCCAGCAACCCCACACACATTCAAATTATTAAGATCAAAAGTATTAAAACACATCAATTCTTGGCTTCGCACGATAGGCCATTAAACATTTTTTGCCCCAGGGCCTACTTCTAGGTTTGCTTTGAGCAGTTAAAGTCAAATCATGTATATTACATTTTAAAAATATAAAGTGTTTACAAAAAAAGTATATAAAGGAAAAATTAATATTTGCAAAATCAATCAAAAAGGCTGTAAATTTGCTTAACATAAGTTTAATGCTACCCATACACTTGTGCGATTGCATTCAACACGATATCAGGTTCGATTTCCCTTGAAGCTCCCCTTTCCATAATGCTTTTTTGGCGTACAATTGTGCATAAAATCATGCGATTTATGAAATGCCCCTTGCGATAAACAAAACGGTCGGGATAGCATGATGGAATGCTGTAAAAAACACACCAGATTATGGAACACATCTGTGCGCAGTGGGTGGAAGAGGAGTGGCCAGGAAGTGACCAGAAATCTTCAAGAATGGAACGTTGCAGTTTGAAAAATCGAATGCGCACAAAACAGCATTCGACTGCACGTACAATTTGATAAATATTATGTACAGAACATAAGACCCGATAACAATTGACAGCAGTTTCTATACCTAATCAATAGCATTTACTTAGCATTGGTTTTGTTGGCTAAGCTGATTCCACCATCAGTCTCTGGCGGTTTCAAAATGACAATAACAATCTAGTATTTTGCTGTGGTTCCTATTTGAAGAAGCCACTGCAGATTAGAAATTATTCTATTTATATTACTTTAATTGTGCTATTATAGAAACAACATTCATTTGACATAATAAAAAGATACCACTGATAAAGAGAAGCTATTTGGTTCATCTACATTTACTTGTTCTCCTCTATTTATTATAGAAAGCACCATTCATATTATAGAAACAGAGCACAGTGTATTGGAAGCTATTCTAATCACATTAATTAAATGGTGCTTTTACAGAAACACCATTCACCTGGCATTACAGTAACAGCATGCTTGCACACATTCCGGCTGCCCCACTTTCCACTGCGACCAGCAAAGCTCCAAGTGCTACTTGATACTGTTATACCTTCCACTGGGAATCCTGAATGCCCAGACTGCTAAGAGGACATGTTCTGGTAAGCTAGCTTGCTTCTCTAATTTTTTCAAATATTCTTGAAACTTTTTTCTGCAAATATTAATTTCCTGAATTCCACAAAAACGCATTCTTCTCTCACCTTCTCTCCCACCCTATTTATCTCCATGCTCAGGTCTGTGTAACTTCATGAGGACCTTTGACTTGGTTCTTGACCCAACTCTTTATCAAGACATACCCCTTACCCTAAGTCCAGACGTGCTCCATCTCCCTTTTATTTGTGAACACAATGTGATACAGTACCACTCATTGCTATATCTCTGGTGAATGGTGATGCTAAAGAATATAACTTTTCATCACTCCCCCATAACATTTCTTGTCACTAGACTTTTTGTTTGTTGACTGTAAACTCTCCACTAAAGGTCTGACAGCTGATAAAGTTCCATTCCCGTGGACTAATTATGCTGCTAATATGGTCTCTCTATGGGCCTTATTTTGGTTCATTCTTTCTGACAAAATCCTTCTTAGATGGGCAAAACTATGTGCACTGCAGGTGGGGCAGGTGTTACTTGTGCAGAGAGAATTAGATTTGGGTGGGGTTTTACTTCAAAGTGAGATCTATATTGCAGTGTAAAAATAAAGCAGTCAGTATTTTCCCTGCACAGAAACAAGATTACTCACCCAAATCTAATTCTCTCTGCACATGTTACATCTGCCCCCCCTGCAGTGCACATGGTTTTGTCCATCTAAGAAGGATTTTGTCAGAAAGAACGAACCAAAATAAGGCCCTATATGTTTTCAACTGACCCCTAAATTTGATTTAATAGTTTCCTGTTAATAAACCCCACAACTCAGAGATTAATAAAACACTGCAGGTTTACTTTGGGTTTAAGTCAACTGTAGATGTCTCCCCTTCCAGTTTTTGGGATGCCTACAAAACTACCATCAAAGGCAAATGACTAAGCGGAAACGTGAATAGGCCCTACTGGTGGATTTCGAATCCCAGATACAATTCTCTCATACCTTCCGATGTCTAGTGACTCTAGCTACACTCAGAGTGCACTGCTGATGGTCAAGGAGACTGTGATGATCCAATGATCTTTTTACCGTAAATAAAGACGATGTTTCTTTTGTTACGTTCACTTTGGCTTCCACAATCACTCTTATACATAAGGACGGTAAGGATCCTACTCTGTGTGGCAGCTACATGGCAATCTCTCTCCTAAATATATGCTAAGGTGAACGCCACTGACTTAAAAACCTTCGCTTTGATGTGTTTTCTTCATTCTTGGGTGTTTTCCAGTGCATAGAATGACATTGATTCAGATCTGCTTGCTAAGCAGTGGTTGTTTGCTGCTTACCGAGTGGATAAACGCCACACGAATGAACACTAATTCCCCCCCACCCCACCCCACGGCCCTGAGAATCCCCTAGGAAGCATGTGAACGGATGTGACACATCCTTTTGCATGCGAGCAAAAATCCTTCGATGGTCGCCAACTGACTTTTATTTGGTTCGGAAATGTCTGAGAACAGGTAGGGTACTAGCGTCACGTGATGTCAGTCACCTGCCCTGTGCAGGCTTCACCACACCTGCATTCATGTGGGGACACCCAGCATTTTTCTGGGTGCACCCACCGTTTTTGTGGCCATGCCCAGGAAACGCTGGGCTTCACCAAGCGCCAGCCCCCTGTCTGTCCTCTGCCCACCCCCTCTGTGCAAATGCCTTGGCAACTGTGATAATCACCGAAGGCATTTGATCAGCAGCCCTGCACCTTCTGTCACTTTCTGCTGGACAGTGAGAAGCCTTGGAACCATCTTAGCAAAAAGCTTTGTCATGTTAAGATTTTGATGCAAAAGTTGCCTAACAGTTTATTTGTCAGTTTACTATTTCTGCTGTCATGACATTTTCAATTGTTTTTGAGTGCAAGACTTTGTAATCCTCACAACCATTTCTAAATGTTTTGTGCAGTTCAAACGCACAATCTGTGGGCGTTTTGTGCAATAGAATTGAAAACTTGAAATTAACCCATTGCTCTAATTTTGAAGTAAGCAGTTGTATGATGTACATGAAAAACACAACTTCTTTGAAAGCTGTAAAACAGAAAACAATCTGCGCAAGAGGGTAAAACAAAAGTTTTGGGATCATCCATGGTCAATGTTCCCCCGCTCTCTTTTAACTCACTTTTTTACAAGTACAGTCTTGTTATTTAATAGCCATTCCTCAATCTTTATCAGAGCGTTGAAACAACTATAAACTGATCATTGCATCCCAATCATTCCTATTATTTCATAGAGTGACCTCTTTTGTGACAGGGCTCCTGGAGGAGCAGTAGTAAAGTTGTTCTTGTTTCTTCTTTCTTGCCCGTAGCTGGCTAAATATTTGGGGGAAACCTCCTGACATTTTTTGTTTTTAAATGTTACAACATTTAAAGTGTATTAATAAAACAAAGCCTGCACAGATCCTAGTGATCATAGTGTGATACTTTGTATGATGCTATAGACTTTTTTGGATTAAACATGATTTTTTATGGATGGTCCTTCTGAATCCATGGGAGTGTAAAAGATACCTTTTGAGGAACATACAGTATGGCCACGTTTGGAGGTGAGTGTCTGATCTAGAGTGAGACCTCTTGACTGATTGAATTCCACTCTATGTTTTTGAAAAGTGTGACGTGAATGAAGACTTACCTTAAAAGAAACCTTTATGGAAACATACGGCCTATGCGGAAGGTCAGTATTGGAAGTACAGTTCCTGGTTCGCTGGTTGGCTTTGGTTTTTGAGGAGCTGTGACAGAGGGGTTTGGGGATGCACTCTAAAAATAAACTTTTAGGTTTACATAGGGATTACCAAAAAGGTCAGTTCCTGGATCTGGATCTGGTTTGATGGCCAGACGGAGGGAGAGTCTACAGCCGTAATTCCATCCGCACCCTGAAATTGAAGGCAATTAAAAGGATGAGAAATTAGTTGAATAATTATAACCTATCCTTAACACTCTGAATGGGACGGAGCTGCTGTGTGTTTTCATTTGTAAAGGGGAAAAAACATGTCTTGTCTGTGCTATCTGTGTATTCTGGTGATGTTTCTTAGAAGCATGTAATAGGATTTGGAGTCACGGATGACACCTAAGTAGTGAGCTTGAGAGCCAGGGTTAATGCTGTGTTGTAAACAGAAGTATAGAGGTTAAGTAAGTAGCTTCTGTTGGCTGTTGGGAAGATTACCAGCTCAGTTCTAGAACAGCTGAGGTTGTTAGAATACATCAAAGGTTAAATAGATAAAAACATTGAGTAATGCAGGTCAGTACAGATAATGAAAAATGCGAATGTCACCCATGTAGAAATTAAACTGAATCACAAGCAGCTTATTCATTTTACAAAGGAAGTGGTTTTGATAATAAAAAGCAAAGGCCCTATAACTGAACCTTAAGGAAATCCAATGGATAGAGAATGACTGAAATAAAACAATGAAAAAACTATTACAGGCATCTATGTTTTATTGCTGCAAAAATGTCCTAAGGGGTCTATTTACTAAGCCTTGGATTGAGATAAATTGGATGGAGAAAAAGTTTCAGTCGACAAGCTCATGTCATTTTTCAAACACAGCCGGTGACATGGCAGACAGGAGGTGATTGGCTGGTACTTTAGGCTCTGGGGCACATGTATTAGTGACACATGTCACATGCCCTCCAACAAATCGGTACAAGCAGGGGGCATGGCCACTGATAGAGGGTTGTAGTCATCATTGAAGGGGGTATGGTCACAGTTGGCCAGATCCAGCAGCGGAATAGCTCGTACAGAGAAGGCAGCTGTGGCCCTGCATGTGATTACTCCCCCTATATGCGCTGCTCTGCTCCCCGCCTGCCAAGCCAGGTCTCTCCTCACTTGCTGGGCTGCACTGCTCCCCGCCCGCCTGGCCTCGCTGCTTTCAGGTGGAGCCTCGGCAAGGGAGCTGGAAAACCAGTACAAAATGGAAAATTGGTTTAAGCCGGTACAGACCTTGAAAAAAACCGTTACTCTACTGGCTAAAACGGTACAGTTTGAGGGTCTGGAGTCACACTGGGCCGCAATAGCACTTTCTGGTCGCCTCGTGACCAAGGAGAAACAGGAAGCCACACCAACAAGATGTATCTGCCAGAGAATCGGAGGGAAAATTCCTCTCTCTGGGGATCCCCTTCAGAGCAGACAGCTAGTGCTGACACCCTGTGGGGTAGATTTATCACACAGCGCTATGGGGCATATGCGCTACCCCCATGCACTAAAGCAGGGGGTAGCGCTTCCCCTCATCTATCAAACCCGCTGTGCGGGTACTTTAACAGCGGCGGTGCGTGGCAGGAGGGTTAACGTGTATGCGTTAGTTTCTGCAGAGCTCCGGGCTAATACCTTATTTATGAAGCTTCCCCCGGGCCACGCGCTCCTTCGGGTCTCCTGTGTGCTGTTAGACGCCGCTTGTTGGTCTCCGGGGGCTTCAGATTAAAACTGCGCATGCGCCATGTACATAGCATCCCCTGCGAACATTGTCCGGCACATGCGCAGTTTTAATCTGAAGCCCCTGGAGACCAACAAGCGGAAAACTGCGCATACGCCGGGTACGTATTGCGAGAAAACAGTATCCGGCGCATGCGCAGATAAGACAGGTGGACGGCAGCGCACAACGTTATGGGAGGCAGCGTATCCCCGGCAGCAGGGGAAAAAGCACTCCCATAACGAAGCCCACTCTATTGATAAATTTGGGCGAATTGCAGGGGAGCTTCACTACGATAAAGTGGTGAAGCGAACCTGCGCCCATAAGGATCGGTACGGCACTATTAATAAATCTACCCCTGTGTCTCTCTGCCTGAAGACATAATGAAGATAAATACATCTACACCTATATGTACTAAGCATTGGATGGAGATAAACTAGTCTGGGCAGAGATAAATTATTCAAACCTGATTGCTGGGCTGCTACTTTGCAGAGCCCTGCTATCAGGTAATCACTGCCCAGCCAGAGTGAAATCTCGCTCTGTGCACGCCTGTGATTAGCCTGTGTAAATATCGCAGCCCTGCGGTTAGCTGCAAGCCCATTCGCAACCACTCACCATTGAATGATTTTACAGTGTGTGCAGTCTGTGCGTAGCCCAGGACCTACTCAGCCAGCGCAATAGAGGTCGGAGCCGATGTCACACACCCTCCCTGGAAATGCGTCGGTATGTATGCGTTTTCCCTGACACTCCCAGTGAGTGGCCTGTTGACACCCACAAACGTTGTCTTTCTGTCAATCAACTTGCATTTGGCCAGCTATTAAAAAGATGCTGGATTTTATTGATGGATGGCCCTGCATATGTGTACTGTGACCCTTAACATACAATAGGTTGATAGGGTGAAAATATCAACATAACAAAAGGTAGACGCATGATAAGGTAGATATGTTTTTTAAAGTTTTTGGTGTCAATGTTCACAAATGTCAACATGGACCCCTAATTAGGGTGAGGCGTATTCTTGCATGGCTCACTGCACTCGCCATGCTTAAGGTGCATACAGACGCATAGATTTGCTTTTGTTTTCGATTCGATTTCCCCTTTCGATTTTGCCTTTAATTTTCTATTCGTTTTCACATTCGATCTACACTTTGCATTTGATTCGATTTCGATATCGAATTCGATTTACATTTAATGCGCAGTGTACACATTGGACTTACTGGATCGAATTGGATATTTCCTTGCCTGCACAGTCTATTTTCTTTTCGATATAGAGAAAATGGGAGCACGCATCTATTCGAATGCCAGTCGAAAGTGTCCTAAAATCCATTCGATTTTGATTAGGTTTCGATTCGATTTTGCTCCTATGAGCAAAATCGAATAGAAAAAACTGAAAAATCAAAGCGCGTGTACACATGATTTTCCCGGTGCTATGTGTGCTATTTAGCACAAAACGCACGGCAAAATCGGTGCGTGTATGGGCACCTTTAGGGCTCGGTGCCTCACTACGTTTGACACACTATTATATTCTCCTACAATGCTGCCATGGATGGCAAAATCATGAAAAACTCATGTCGACCTTGTCATATGTCTACCTTTTTTTAAAGTCGACATTTTGACTCTTTTGATCTATTGCATGTTGACCTTTTGGAGTAGACTTATTGGCTATCTATCTATCTAGATACTGTGTAGATCTATCAACCGAAACCACAAAAATAGGGATTCCAATCCCGGGGCATTTTTTCAATCCCGGGATTGAAAAATGCTCAATCCCGGGATTCCTGGGATTGGCCTCCCTAATAAAAAACAATAGGCCCCTCCTCCAAATGTCACTATAAGAGGTCTTCTAACCCTGCACCCCCCACGGCACCAATCTTCCCCGTGTGCATCCTCCATGCCCCGTCACTTACGGTGGCGGTGTTACAGGTCACAGGCAGGAGCCCCAGCACCCTCTATCTCCGCCGGGCGGGTGGCTGGGGTCGGCACAGTAGGCATCTGTCCGGATTTGGGACAGTGTGCTGTGCTGACAGGCATAGCGGTGGCCAGGCTGTGCAGGTTGACGTGATGTCAGGGGTCACGCTGCGCAGCCTGGGAGCCGCCATGCTTGTCAGCACAGCACACTGTCCCGACTCTGAGCCATATTCTAAAGTGCTCAGCGCTGCCCGGCTTTAAATTTTTGCATGGGGGTACTAATCCCAGAATCCCGGGATTGGAAGCTTCAATCCCAGGATTGAAATCCCGACGATTTTAGGCCAAAATCCCAGGATCCCGCCGATCCCGATCTCAGGATTGGCCTCCCTACACATAAAGCTTGCCTTGGGCAGGTTCTAATTCAAAAACGATTAACACCGTTATCAATGCAATTGTTACCTGTTACGGGTTCGGTGGCGGGTTCTGTTCAGGATAATGTGAACGTACAATGTTACTTTTCCCTTTTAGCAAACCATACCTAAAAGGAAAGTAAACTGCAAATCATTTGGTGTTAGGAGCTGGTGTATCTATCATTTGCACATTATTCTGGCTTAGTTTAGAGCTATTCCCGTAGGAAGATCCGTTCTGGTCAGTGCAGGGCAGTGGTCACACTCTGAACACATGGAGGCCAGTGGCCATCTGCTGATTGTGTAATTAGGTCTGAAAGTAGCATTAAACAGAAGAGATTTCATTAACCACTTATTTGCAAACTTTCCTTTCATTGAGTTTAACCTACTGGTAACCCCTTCCTCTGGATTTCAGTGATTTACTGTATTAAGGTTCCTGTCTGTACAGCAATTACTAAAGCTTCTGTTAAGGCCCATACACACTGGCCAATTTTGAGCTGAAAGTAGCTAAGTTTTTACGTTTGAGCTGCTTTCAGCTAAAAACCCACCCAGTGTGTATGTGCCGTCGATAAGCGGTAATTGCTGATGCACGCTCATCGCCAGCTGCCACCACTCATCTGCTGTATTACAAGCAGATATGCAAGGGGGTGGATGGCTTTCCATACAGCAGACAGAGCAGTGGCGTAACTATAGCTCCGCAGCCCCCGCGGTGGCAGGGGGGGGCAGAGAAATTGGGGACGCCGCCAGGGGGGCTGCGGGGCTATAGCTACCCGCAGTCTGCGTCTCGCTCGGCTCTCTGTCGGGACCTTCCTGACGTCACGGTCCCGGCCGGCTCCTGCTGCAATGAAAACTGACAATTAGAAAATGGCTGCCCCCATACTACAGACAGTTTTCTGTCTGCAGTATGGGGGCAGCCATTTTCTAAGAGTCCGTTTTCATTGTAGCAGCAGGAGCCGGCCGGGACCGTGACGTCAGGAAGGTCTCGACAGAGAGCCGGGCGAGACGCAGACCGCGGGTAAGAAGGGGGGGCAGGTTAGGTGCGCCCCTGAGACAGAGCAACTCTTTTTTTCTGTGGGGGCCCAAACAAACCAATTATGTCAGCCACAGTTATGGCAGACCCTGTAGCTGAAATGGTTTGTTAAACTGTACATGTCCTGTTTATGTAGGACAATTCCATCTTGCACCTCTTTTTGTGGTGGGGGTCCAAACAAACCAATTTTTTCAGTTGCGGCAGACCCTGTCCCTCAAATGGTTTGTTGACCCAAGGATAATTCCACCTACTGTATTTTCTTTGCATTATGTGTTCTTTGGAGCATTGTTCAAACTGCCATCCTGTCTTCCGCTGCAGGGCCACTCCTAGAAGGGCCACATGTTTGTGCAACCTTTTGACCTAAAAACAACATTGTGAGGTGTTCAGTATAGACTAAAAATGAGTAGAAATCAATGTTAGCGTGGGAGCAAATAAAACCCGAATTCTGCGATTTTAGCGATTTTTATGTTCTGTGTTTTTTGGAAAATCCAGATCCGAAACATGAAGTAGGAAACGCGGAAAACACAAAACATGAAAAGTGGCCAGTGCACACATATATTCTATTCTATTCTTAACTATCATGTGTTTAAAAAATGACAGGTGGGGATTGGCTTGAGCACCATTTAACGTTCGTAACAAGTCATAAAAAAAACATTGTTGTGCCTTATAATTCAGTCAACAGTCGGACAAAAGGATGTCAGCTCAGTGGCGTAGCCACAGTGTGGCAGAACCCGCGGCTGCTTGGAGGAGCAGGGCCAGCGTGGTCTGTGGCGGGCTCCTGTCAGTCAGGGACAGGCAGTGTGTAATTGCACTGCGCTGAGTGCTCTGCTCCGTGTTCCCTGCAGTGATTTACAGCCGCCGGCGCTATATAGAAGGAGAGGACAGCTGAACGACAGCTCAGCTGTCCAATCATGTTGGACATAGCAGCCTGCAGCTCAGTGACTAGCTGAGCATGCAGGCTGCAAGGAGAAGGAGAGGTATGGGATGGAGCGGACTGCTGGAGCCCAGATTTAAGAAGCATGAAGGAAGAATTCCAGGATGGGGAGAGGAGTGCAGGGAGCGGGTGGACTCAGGGGCAAATGCAGGATTTTCAGAAGGGGGTTTCCAGAGAGGGGTGGAGTAAAGCACGGAGACGGACATTTAGGTGACCCAGTATATGCCGGGTCAGTTAAAGTATTATAGATAGACCAAATGTATATAAATAATAATAATAAAAAAAAATATATATATATATACAGTATATATATATATATATATATATATATATATGCTTGTGTGTTGGCCGGCACTCCCAGACGCAGGTCCAAATAGATGCTGACCTGGTGCCTTCCAGCGCGGACCCGTGGGTCCCAATGCAGGGTTTTTGGAAAATCAGGCGGCACTCTCGGTTTTAATGAAATATTGAAGCAAATTTATTGTCCTTTTATTGGACAATAAATTTGTTTCACTATTTCATTAAAACCGAGAGTGCCGCCTGATTTTCCAAAAACCCTATATATATATATATATATATATATATATATATATATATATATAACAGCAGTGTAGACCCCTGGGCATAGCAATGTATTGGGCCCCCTACCGATCCTCCAGTGGTAGGGGTGGGGAAAGCTTTGATGTCCCACGGGTGGTAGGGGGTATTATAGCAACCGCTCAGTATGTAGGGCCTGGATCAGTAATTTCCACTAATTACCCCTTTGCATAGATGGTGGGAGATGAGGTGGGAGAAGGGGGCATTGGGCTGAAAGAAGGGGCCCTGATACATCCACCTCCAGGGTGGTAGAGGATGTTTAATATGCAGAGACTGGGTGTATAGTGGAGTGGGCTTATTATTCATAATTTTCTGGTGGGAGGACAGCTTGCTTGACGGCAGATATCTCCAGTTCCCGGAAATAGATTTCTTAGCTTTTAATGAAATTAAAAACTAGAGAATCCCACCTACCAAATGGCATTGGGGACTAGGGGATCAGAGTTCAGGAGGCAGAGCAATCTGCCAATGAGTATATAAAACTACATACCAGGTGTGTGGAGCTGGAGCAGTAACCAGCTGCTGGAAGGCTGATATCTTTGGTTCTGGGCATAGTAGAGACACGATGCTAGTGTCCATCTAAGGGGAAGAGTCCCAGTTTTGGAATACACCCTCAGAAAAACTCTAAGTCAGAAGGAAACTGAAATATCTGACTGGGAAGAGCAATTAACAGGCGTGGATGGGACCACTGCTTTGAAGTCAGATATCTCCGGTTCCCCAGGGCCGATTTTTTAAATTCTTGTACCCATGGAAAGAGGGGACCCTCAGCTTTCAGATTAGATTCCTAGGGGGGTTTCTGGGTACTCAGAAACCCCCCCTGCGTGCGCTACTGGGTGGACTGGACACATAAAACGTTGAGTTGGGGAGAGAACTGACAGGACAAGATGCAGGGCAAGGCAGGGGGACGGGGGAACACAACTGCTGGGAGTGAGAGCAAAGTGAGGGAAAGGGTAAGGGGCGTGGGGGAGGGGAGGGAGGAGAGACAGATGGAGCTGCTGTGCGCTGGGAGCGGAGTGCAGGAACATTGCAGGGGAGTGGGGTTGGGGTTTAGGGGTACAGAGCTGCGGGTAGCCTGACAGAGAACTATGTCCAGTGTCTCCCTGCCTTCCCTCCACACTGCACCCATCTCCTGCCAGTCACAGTAATCTATTTCCAAGTGGGAGAAAGGACCTGTCACACAGCTTTTGGAAATGATAACATTGTGTGATAAATTACCATCCGTTTAGATCTGCTGGAAATAAGTAGGTCCAGTATAAGGTGACTCCAAATGTCCTTAGGTGCCCTATGATTCCACTGAAAGCAATAGAACTATGGGCCTTATTCTGCTTGGTGCGGATCGTTTTGAATTCTTTCGGAGGGCGCATTTTAGCCGTCTGCGCATGGGTAGGCAACGCAATGCGCATGTGCAACGTAGTGTCTCCACACTCGTTCTCGCCAATACCGTCCAGAAATGTGCACCGAATTGGCTCGGGAAAAATGGGCGTAATATGGGCGTCATGTGGGCGTACACAAGGGCGCCATTTCAAAGTGGGCAAAACTGGGCATAAATCGGGGCGTACACGTGGGAGTGCACGAACTGTGGTAGGCGTGCATTCGGACAGGACACCGACTGCAAGCGAACAAACACGCATGAAATATGCGGTGTCCATAAGCAAGTTTCAGTTTGCGGAGAGCACTTGTTCATGCTCTATGCATTCGGTTCGCCCAATTAGTACGCCCGCACCTGAAGCACTCTCAGCTGACCACAATACAATCCACTCCTCTACTCATTAGTGATTAATTACACTCTTTACACAGGTTCAATTGGAACCACTAAGACAGGTAAAGGGGCAACAATGAAGTAATACCACTTAACATGATGTAAGGGTTTATCTAAAGTGCTAGTAATGTGTTTAAGTATCAATTAGGAATTAATTGATTACATTTAAAAATAAACCATTTTTTATGAGGTTGGCTAATTGCATAAGTGTGTCATGTTGCAGATGCATGAGTTCCGAATAGAGTAGTGAGGTTTGTGGAAATACACCAAATCGTGCGTACGGCCAGCTTCCCGTCCGTTAGGACGCTGTAAGACCGTGCAGAATCTTTGTGTTCCACCGCACACACACATTTGGATGTAGTCCGAAGACACTCCCTCTTCTTAGAGAGTCCGTCCGAAGGGATGCGGAAGACCTGTGGGCGTGTGTTCTTAGAATATCTGCATGGCGTGGCTTTTGGTCAGTTCCGAAAGAATTCGGAACGGACCGCAATAACCAGAATAAGGCCCTTTGTGCCAAAAGAGAGGAAAAACACAAGGAAAAGGAAGCCAGCGTGGTTTGCGCAAGATGTGGCAAGTATTGTGAAAGCAAAAAAGTTGGCCTTTAAGAAATTTAAGCAGACGCAGAATAATGAGGACAAAGAGGTGTATCTTGTTAGACATAAGGAGGCTAAGAAGGTAATCAGATGCACAAAAGCACAAGCTGAAGAGAAAATGGCCCAGTCAGTGGGTAAAGGGGGGGGGGACGGGACTTTTTTTAGGTATATAAGTGAAAGGAGAAAATCAAAAAGTGGGTACTTGTTTCCTAGCACGGTGCCCATCGTATGCCATCGCATACCACTAATTAAGGTATGCGATGGGACCCGATTAAATGGCAAAATGGACCCATTAAAATGGCATGCGATGCGATTTTTAATTGTAGAGGCACACTGATGGGTGATTACTTTGTTAAATGCACCCCCATTGTTAACGCCACCCCCACTATCAACGCCAACCCGAAGCATGGCGAGCGCAGCGAGCCCCCAAGGGGTGGCACTCTCCACACTATATAAAATCAACTCCACGCCGATGTGGATAGTGTGAGTATGAAAAGGTTGGAGGACGCGTAACGCTGCTCATCGTGGGCTCGCTGCGCTCGCCACGCTTCGGGTTAGCGTTCATAGTGTGGGTGGCGTTAACAATGGGGGTGCATTTAACATAGTAATCACCGGGACTTCCGGTTCCGGTGGCTTGATGTGAGGTAGTGTGCGCCTCAGCTCCGCTGCCCACCGGCTCCTATCTCACCTTATAACGGCTCCCGGAGCCTCCAAACACGACTATCCGACAGCACCAGACGCCCTCCAGCACCCGCCGAACAGCGCATGGAGAAATTCCTGGCTGACATGCCAGGATCTAAACCCCGCACACAACGCCAGAAAGTAGCGGTGTCTGCCACATCCAAGATGGCGCCGATCACGGAGCCCACGCGCCAGCAGCTCCAAACAACGCCGCCAGTACAGGGCTCAAGGAGATCCCCAGCCAACTCACAGGCTGCCTCCCCAGCAAAACCCACTGAGGAAGAACCCCAAATATCAGTACCTTTACCACAAGACAAGGTAATACCTGACCTGCACGCGCCGGTCACCTATGGGGAGATGGTGGGGGCTATTAGAGCGGCTATACAACCCTTATTTCTGGAGCAGACAGAAAAGATAAATCACCAACTGGCACAAATGCAAAAGAGGGTGTTAGATACCGAATGCAGACTGGGAGAATGTTTCCAGGACATGGCAGAAATTAAGCCAGCAGTGTCTCAGCACTCCAGAGAGATCATGGCCCTGCACAATAAAATACAAGACCTGGAGAACAGGTCCAGACGGAATAATCTCCGTCTGGTGGGTATCCCAGAGACCATAAAAGGTCCAGAACTGTTTCACTTCATTAAAAACACCCTACCAGATTTATTAGGGATTCAAGATAGATGCACCGACATGGTAATTGAACGGGCGCACAGACTTGGCCCCCAACGCCCACAGAACGAATCCAGACCGAGAACGGTGATCTTTAAAACACTCAATTATTTGCACAAGGAACTTTTTTGGGTGGCATCCAGAAAGCACAGAAATATCAAGTGGAAGGATCACTCCATACTGATCTTTCAGGATTATTCAGCTGAATTGACAAAACAGAGAAAGGAGTTCTCTCCAATATGCTCGAGGCTTATCAAAATGGAGCGCAAATTCGCGCTACTATACCCAGCTAAATTAAGGATTTATAATGGCACCTCTTTCAAAGACTTTATGACTGCAGCGGATGCAGAATGCTTTATTAACGAAGAAACCCCCCAACCTGAAGATCAAGGAGAAGTGTCTGACTGCGAATGAACAGCCCTCACAGACCCAGAAGAATGTCCAGCTTCCTGACAAGAATATTCCCATCTGAAAATCTCTTCACAAGACCAGACCTTCTTATAACAGGCCCAGCCTAAAACATGCAAAGATCCAGGAAAACCTCCGAGCTTCATCATGAAGAGCTGGTGTAAACGGAACTACCTTAACTTGGCAGGAAAAGGACATGCTCAATACCACTGACAGACTGGGAACTATGAAGGACTAAACAAATCACAGCCTATAATCTCTTTAAGGCAATACAGCCATCACAATATCCAAGTTACAGGTCGTATGGAACTGTCTTATTGTTATAATGTTTGCATATATGTTTTGATTACAGTGTTTAGTTTAAGAACCCCGCTAAGGAGCCGTTAGGGCTTAGGGGCACTAGGAAAAGACTACATACGAGAGAGATATCCAGTCTCCCCGGAACGAGACAAGGAAGTCTCACAAAGATGTTATATTCTAGTTATGTTATGTTTTATTCCCCCCCCCTTTAATTTTTCATCCCCCCCTAATTTGCATGCATCAGTCAGTGTAGAAAATGTAAAGCGTGATTCCAAATGGCTCTGCACATAGGAAGTTGGAATGTGGGGGGTATTAACTCCCCCATAAAACGAAAAAAGATATTAATCTACCTCAATAAACTGAACTTAGACCTGGTGTTTCTGCAGGAATCCCACTTAATCCCCTCAGAGGCAGCAAAACTAAACATCTTAAAATGGAAGCTGGTAGCTTCAGCATCTTATAATTCAAAGGCGAGAGGAGTTGTGATACTAGCCAAAAGCCATTTAGATGTGCATGTACTTAAAACTGTCGCAGACCCAAATGGCTGATATGTGATGTGCCACTTAAAAATAGGACAGCAAAACCTGATATGCTTAAATGTATATGCTCCCAATCAATATTCAGAATCCTTCCTGAGAAAGCTTGTATCACTCTTATCATCACACCCAAACGATCCTATCATACTATGTGGGGATCTAAACCTAGTATCCTTAACTCAGCTAGATAAACAATGCCCCCCAAAACAACCCAGAAAGCTCCCGAAATTTGGAGTCCCTGCACTATGTGAATCACTACACCTTTTAGATACATGGAGAGTGCTCCACCCCACTGAAAAAAGCTACTCATGTCTCTCAGCAGCTACGGGACATATGTCTCGTATAGACTATATACTGTTATCACACTTTATGTTACCCCGGATCGAATATGTGGACATGGCTCCAATTGCCATCTCGGACCATGGTGTAGTACACATCAAATTATGCCTAAATCCCCCACAACACACTTCGACAATGTGGAGATGCCCACAAGCACTAGCTACGTCCACACAAATAAGAAATGCAGTGTTGAAGGCATGGGATGACTACGCCCTAGACAATGCTCCTACCCTTCAATCCGATCCCCTGCTGTTCTGGCAGGCCTCCAAGGCCACAATCAGAGGGGAAATAATATCCCGCATGTCATCATTCAAACGAACCATGAAGGCCGACTATATAAAAGCACAAGCAGCCCTAACAGACACCTTCCAGCTCTATAACGCTACCCCCACACTAACCAACAAACAAAAATACCTAGAATCCAAAGCTCTCTTCGAACAACAAATTGAGAAATCAGAATCCATCTACTCATTCACAAAAGCATCCCGATTCCACCGATTTGGGAACAAATCGAGTAAACTACTATCCTCCCTATTACAAGGCCAAAGGACCCCCGCAACAATACATCCTCTCCAAACCCCCAAAGGTACACTAGCCACATCAAATTCCCAAATAGCCCAGACACTCTGCGACTATTACACAAATCTCTATTCACAGCCACTTACCAACCCAGATTCTGAGAAACAATTTTGGGATGGCCTGACGACCCCCCAGCTATCTCCAGAAAATTCAGAGGCCTTAATAAAAGACATCACACTAGAAGAAGTATCCAGAGCAATTTCTGGATTAAAGACAGGAAAAGCACCAGGGCCGGATGGCCTTTCTTCAGAGTACTATAAACTATTAACAGTAAAAATCACCCCAGTATTAACAAAAGTGTTTAACACTATATTACACTCCAAAACTATACCCACATACTTCAACTCAGCAAATATACGAGTCATACCCAAACCTGGCAGGGATCCCTCCTCACCCAGTTCCTACAGACCCATTTCGCTATTGAATTTAGATTATAAGATTCTAACCAAGATCATGGCAGAACGCCTGAAGGAAATGCTCCCTACCCTCATACACAACGACCAGACAGGGTTTGTTAAAAACCGCAACTCCTCCATCAACATCAGAAGAGTCCTAGCGGCGCTGGCTGGAGCCCAGTGCACTGTGTCGGACTGCCCGAAGGCCATCCTATCATTGGACGCCGAGAAGGCCTTCGACATGGTGCACTGGGATCATCTTTATCACACTCTGAGGAGCTTCGCCTTCCCCGAACAATTTATTGAATTACTAATGACACTATACAAGGATTCTTCATCTAATATCATCTGTAATGGCATACTGTCGGACCCGTTCCCCATACTAAGAGGTACGAGACAGGGGTGTCCCCTGTCTCCTCTGCTGTTTGTGCTAGCTCTAGAACCTCTGGCAATTACCCTTAGAGAATCCCCCAAATTTCAGGGTATCATGCTGAGACATGTCGACCTGCGGGTGTCTTTATTCGCGGACGACATGCTGCTATTTCTTTCATACCCACAGTATGCCGTACCGATTGTATTCCAAATCCTACGCTCCTTCGGAGAATTCGCAGGATATAAAGTGAACACAGATAAATCTGAACTCCTAACTATACAGGGACCTACCCCAAATTTCCCCTCAGGGGATAATCTAAATCTTAATTCTATAAAATTGAACTCCAATCAAATAAAATACCTAGGAGTACAAATCCCTAATAAGCTACCAAACCTAAACAAAGTTAATTTCCCCCCAATAATTGAGAAACTCCTCAAAACACTTCAAGATTGGAAAAACTTACCCCTTTCACTCTTGGGTAGAGTAGAAGTAGTGAAAACCGTGTTAATGCCCAAACTAATGTATGCATTGCAAATGCTCCCAATAAAAATAAAACCACAAGAAGTGAAAATATTAAATCAAGCATGCGCCAAATTTATATGGAACCACAAAAAAGCGAGAATATCCCTACCTAAACTACAATTCCCAAAAAAAGGAGGCGGATTGGGACTACCAGATTTGACAAAATATTCTAGCTCCCTATTAGCAAGATTTGCCGTAGGCTGGCTCGCGGAAACCGATACCTTCTCAATATACGCTCTTGACAGCGCAATGTTCTTCCCATACTCCCCAAAAGCCCTATTACACTCCGACCCCAAACATATACCTAAAAACATAATGAACAATCCCCTTTTTAAAGATATCTACCTGTCATGGAGGCAGATATGCAAAAAAATAGGGACTCCCAGCACACACACTGAATGGATACCTATTTGTGGCAACCCCATGTTCCCCCCAGCGGTGAACAACCCCACTTTCAATCATATTCAGGCCAAAGGCCTGAAACTGATCTCACAAGTATTCGATCCCGGAGGTAAACTAATCCCTTTCTCAGCCCTCAGAGAAAAATTTGAATTGCCACACAACAACCTATTCCCGATTATGCAGCTACACCACTACGTTCTATCTCTATCCCCGTCCCAAATCATCTCACACTCACACACAGCAATAAACATCTGGGTAGATAGAATAATTAAAGGTACCTTTAAACATAAGATTATTTATGAAGCATTATTGCTCCAAGATACGCAGAATATATGGAATAAATCAAAACTTTCATGGTTACAAGACATTCCTTTATTAGACACAAGTAACATATATGATAGATATGAATCTTCAATGCGCTTACTCCAAGCATCTGTGCTTCAGGAGGTACACTTTAGATTCATCCACAGAGCGTATATGTCGCAGAAACAACGCAGCTACTTCGACCCAGATGAGTCAGGCCGATGCCTCAAATGTGGATACCATTCGGCATGTTATTATCACAACTTTTGGACCTGCGGAAATATAAAAAAGTATTGGAACAAAATAAGATGTTATGTGAATTCCACATTCAAATTAAACATATCATTACACCCAATACCTATGTTGTTTCTAGATTTCACAATGTGGCAATTAGATGAGACACAATCCCATCTGATCCCATTTTTAACTGTTTTATTTACCGCGGCAAAAAAGGTGATTCTGACATCCTGGATAGATAAACATACTCCCAGTTTATTGGACCTGGAAGGCCTTTTACTGAAGTATATGTCATGTGAACGATACAACTCATTGTGTGCAACAAAAACCTTATCCACTAGCTTTATGAGAAAATGGGAACCATTTATACGATCGAAACCCCCAGAATTTCAAACACGCATTTTCGAGGCATTAGATCTTTGACTGAAATTGTGTCACTTGAAATGTAACCTGAAAATCTGTATATTGTTTACTGGGCAGTACATAATGCTTAATGTACCATTAATGTATGCATATGAGATGTGATCTACCTCCTGCCCCGCTCCCCCCCCCCCCCCCCTCTTTTCTCTCGTTTCTCTCTCCCCTTTTACTGGGACGAACACGAACCAACCAACTAATCAACGCAAACCTATAAATACTGGCTCAATAGAAGACAGAACTTTAAAACGAACCTGAGATGTATGCAAATTCCACCTCCCTCCCCCCACCCCTTTTCCTTCTCCTCCCTTCCCACCATTGTAAATAGTTAGCCCACTCCCTTTCCCTCCACTCCTTCCTTTCCCCTTCCCTAAGTACTTCCACTAACTCATCGGTTCCCCCTCCTCTAGCAGCAAATTAACGCAAATTACCATAAGGCGTCCCATCTCACTTTAGAAACTTAAGACCATGAAGGTTCTCAAATACCAAACCACCGACAAAACCTACTTGAATGTAAACACCAACATGACACACAAATATGACAACCCATGTCTCACCCTCATTGGTAAACTCCCCCCCCCTTTCTTTCTTGAGAATGTCAATGTTGGTGTAAAACAATTGCTGTTGTGTTGGAGAAATCGATGTATACTCTCCCCTTTATATCCATTGTCAAATGTATGTAATGGAAGTCTATATTGCAAAAATTTCAATAAATATATTTGAAAAAAAAAAAAAAAAAAACATAGTAATCACCGAACAGGGTGCCTGTACAATTAAAAATTGCATCACATCGCATTGCATGACATTTTAATGGCATGCAATGTGACGCGATATTAAAATTGTACAGTAATTTAACATAGTAATCACCCATCAGGGTGCCTGTACAATTAAAAATCGGGTCTGGTCGCATGCGATGCGATGCAATCAACACGATCGCATAACATGAACATTGTGGGCGCCGTGCTAGGAAACAAGTACCAAAAAGTGGAATAATAAGACTAAAGACAGAGAGTGGAAGTCTTCTTGAGGGGGACAATGTAATAGCAGATCAGATTAATAATTATTTTTGCTAAGTATTCACTGCTCAAAGAGAGGGGAAGCGGCCACAGTTAAGTTGCAAGTATAGTCAGAAAACTGAGGGAGAAACAAGTACATTTACAGAGGAGAAAGTCCTCACAGAACGCTCAAAACTGAAAGTGGATAAATCAATGGGGCCAGATGGGATACATCCAAGGATACTAAAAGAGCTTAAAGGGGAGCTGGTAAAACCAATAACAGAATTATTCAACCAGTCACTAGCTACTGGAGTAATCCCAGAGGACTGGAAAACAGCATATGTAGTCCCACTGCACAAAAGTGGAGGAAAGGAAGAGGTAAGCAACTATCGACCAGTGAGCCTTACATCAGTAGTAGGAAAATTGATGGAAACACTCTTAAAACAAAGAGTTGTAGAATATCTCAAAACCAGCAATTTACAGGATGCAAAACAGCATGGGTTTACTGGGGGAAGATCATGTCAAACAAATCTTATTGACTTTTTTGACTGGGTGACTAAAGTAATAGATCAAGGTGGGGCTGTAGATGTAGCTTATCTAGACTTTAGTAAGGCTTTTGACAATGTATCACATAGCAGACTGTTAAATAAACTTGAAAGCTTGGGATTGGATTTTAAGATAGTTGAATGGCTAAGAGCGTGGTTGCAGGACAGAAAACCGAGAGTTGTAGTAAACGGAGCACAGTCAAAGGAGGGAAAGGTTACAAGTGGGGTACCCCAGGGATCTGTACTTGGACCAGTGCTTTTTAATATCTTTATTGGTGATATTGCAAATGGAATTGAGGGTAAAATGTGCCTTTTGCAGATGACACAAAGGTATGCAACAGGGTAGACACATCAGGAAGGGTAAAACAAATGATTGATGATCTAGGTACAGTAGATTAGAGGAATGGTCAAGAGCATGGCAACTACAGTTTAATGCCAAAAAATGCAAAATAATGCACTTAGGTCTCAAAAATCCAAAGACTAAATATAGTATAAATGGCACTATAATGGAAACTACTGAGGAAGAGAGGGATCTAGGTGTCACTATTTCAGGGGACTTAAAGGCAGGTAGGCAATGTAAGAAAGCAATGAAGAAGGCAAGTGAGATGCTTGGTTGCATAGGGAGAGGTAATAGCAGTAGAAAGAAGTAATAATGCCACTGTATAGGTCATTGGTACGACCTCATCTAGAGTACTGTGTTCAGTTCAGGAGGCCATATCTCCAGAAGGATATAAATACTGGGGGGGGGGGGGGGGGTGTCGCAGGAAACTTTTTTGGCTTGGGGAGCAAATTTTATAGTTACGCCACTGTGTCAGCTCCATCACCACACTCAGAATTCTTTTTTACAAGACTACTGTATGTCTTATTTATTTATTCTACAATTGGAAACCAGACTGTGGAGGTTATTCTGATCGTAGCGGCCAAACGTGCGTACGTTCGCTATTAACGTACGCTATCCGTACGCGGACGTTGGGGTTAAGTCCACCCACAAATCAGCCGCATACGTACGGGCAGAAACAACGTCGAAGGGGAGTGGCGTACAATTGAGCGTACGCCAACGTACACGGACGGACCAGCCCTTACACTCCGACAACTGGCGTACAATTGAGCGTACGCCCCGTTTACGGACGTCTCTCGTCCGTCTTCCTACCGACGGGTCCCTATTGTTTTCAATAGAAAACTCAGCTTATGTCACCGCTCGTGAGAGTGAGCGTACGTCCGTGTACGCTGGCATACCCTTCACATATATGGACCTGCAAATCTTGCCTTTCAACTATAATTATGAAAATTAATTAATTGATTGAATTAATTAATGTGCAAAATAGTGGGCATGGCCTTAAAACATTGCTGAAACATCCTTTGTAGGTGTTAGACGTGGTTTATGTTATTGTATCATAAATACAAAACATATGTTTGTATTAGAGTGAACACGTTGACACGTCGACTTGTGTAGATTGAGTGTGCTACTGTGTAAAGTCTATGAAAGCACGTAGTGAATGTGTATAACTGTTTAACAAATACCTACCTTAGCATATATAAGCAGGTCTTAAAAAGATTCTTACCTTAAATTAAACAAACCTTTAAATGTAGAGAAGTATAGAAAGATAAGCTTCCAATGTGTTTGAGTGCTGTGTGTGGCTTGCAGGTAGTGAAATCATTGTTTGGACTTAATCGACTGCAGCATTGGTTATTACATTCAGGTGTATGTGTTTGAGTAGTAATCAGCGTAAATTAGCAAACCCAGGCGCACGCAGGCATGCGGTATCTGTAGGGGTGGTCTGAGCTGGCGGTTGGCGGCCGCCTGTTTTGTGTCCGAAATGAACGGTGCTTTAGGCGATCGTGCGGTAGTAGCACCGCTCATTTTTGGTGCACACCCCCGTGTACGCCCATATTTACGCCCATTTTCCCTCATTATTTCGGCCGCTCCCCTCAACACGCCCCTATGCCATCCCCAATGCCCGTACTCTCGCGTACAGGTTTTTTCGCACGGAGAGACCCGTCCGTAAGCGTTGTGGAGTGTTCGCGCCTGCGCATTAGCGAATGTACGCATGCGCAGATCATGAAAAACCCCGGAACGTACGCGTACGGCCCGGCCGCACCAACCAGAATAAGGCCCTGTGTCAGCAGCTGTCAGAATTCCTTTGCTGCTGAAACAAATGTTGGCTTATAGAAGACTTGGAATGTCAGAATAGATTGGCAGCAGTAATGGCGTTACCACTTTGGAACCTCTATGCACAACAGAATACATTGATAACACTAGAGATGGATTATGGGCATATCGGAGGAGACCACAAACATTCCCCTATGATTTACCACATGCAATCTACTTATACAGCCATCCCAGCTCTGCTATAACCTTACTGTACCCTTCCAATACTGTAAAATTAATAAAAATACTAATGGTATTTTCTGGAAATGCAAAGGGATATATTTTCTATTAGTCAATTTCCATATTATTTTCAACTCAATTTAAATTCTATGGAAATCAATGTTGTGGGTTCGGTGGCTAAAACAGACATTTATTGACATTTAAAAATGAATAGCAAAAATTGTCTGTTAGTAAATGTATATGGCGACACAAGGGGTCCACAGTATGATGAAACCGAGAAAATAGTGACTTACAGTAGAGAACATTACAGGACATAGACATGGCTTATAAACATTCCTGGATCAGCAGTCATTATACAGAAATAATCAGCAAGGTGACAGAACTCAAAGGCTAGGTGCCATTGTAGGCAGTTGGTAGGAGATGATGTATACTATAGGTGAAGAAAGGAAAACCACATGAGGGAAGAGAGCTTACAGTCTAATATAACCAATTCATGTGTGAGAGTCTTCATTAGTTAAAAGTTTAATAGGTGACTGATGGCTGCAGTCTTGGAAATGATTGTGTGGCATGCCGTTGTTTAAGGGGAGGGAAGAGGCCATGTATCTGGACATAGATTTCCTGGCCTCTGCCACTACCCGCCATATCAAATCAAATCAAATAGCATTTTATTTGTCACATACAAGTCATACATAGTACAATATGTAGTGAAATGCTTATACAACTGTTCTACTTTACGTAAGATTAAATAAATTGGCTGAGGAAGAGTGTAGAGAGAGATTGTGTGGGGTATGTCTATAAAGAAGGAAGGAAAGTCCCGGTACTAGGAGGTCTGGTTGAGGGCTCTAATGGTCTGCGGGAAGAAGCTACTTCTCATTCGCTCTGTGTTTGCCTTCAATGAGCGGTAGCGTTTCCCTGATCACAATAGGGAGAAGAGTCCATTGTTGGGATGGCTTTGGTCCAGCATCGCTTGCTGTATATAGTGTCCAGATCTGGAAGCTCGATACGGATTGTACGCTCTGCCGATCGCACAACCCTCTGGAGAGCTTGTCTGTCCTTTTTGGTGCAGTTTCCAAACCAGGCCGTGATATTTCCTGTCAGGATGCTCTCAATGGTGCAGGCATAGATATTCTTTAGTACCCTTGAGGATAGTCTAAAGTCCTTCAGTCTGAGATGATAAAGACGTTGCCAGGCCTTCTTCGCCAGGGAGTTGACATGGCAGGACCATGTCAGGTCCTGTGTGATGTAGACACCTAGGTTCTTGAAACGGTCTACTCTCTCCACTGGGATCCCGTTGATGGTCAGTGGCTGGTAGTTTTTCTCCAGCTTTGTGCTGAAGTCCACTATAAGGCCCCCATTTACCATTGATCACATTCACAATTGTAAAATGCGATCATTTCACCCGAATGTATCACCTGCCGCTCGGGCAGTGCGATGTGTAGCCATAGGCTACAATGAGCTATCGCCATATCAGAATGGCGATAGCCCAGGGTTGCGAAACCGGGCTGCCCGATGTTGATACATTGGGCAGCACCTATGGGGGATGCGGCCGGCGGCGCTGCAGGGGGTGATCGCAGCAGGGATCGGAGATTCCTGCTGCGGTCCCCTGTGATACATTAGGGGGATACTTAATATTTGCGGTTAACCCCGAAAACGGGTCTTTTCTGGGATTTAGCCGCAAATATTAGTTGATAAATGTGGCCCTTAGTTCCTCAGTTTTGCTGATGTTCAGGTAGAAATTGTTGACCTGGCACCAAGCATCCAGGTTGCTAACCTCCTCTAGGTAGGCTGTCTTGTCATTGTTAGAGATCAGGCCCACCACCACAGTGTCGTCTGCAAACTTAATGATGTTGGTGGAGCTTGAAGTGGCCACACAGTCGTAAGTGTAGAGAGTACAGCAAGGGGCTCAGAACACAGCCCTGGGGGGCTCCAGTTCTAAACCCTTTGACTCACCATATGGTGAGTCAGTGATCCTACTCTGTGTCCTAGGATGCAGGTCAAATCACTACTGCAGCAGGAGGCATCTACCTGTAACAGACACCTCCTGCTCCAGTAACATATAGAGTTAGCTCTGCTACTTCCAAGGAAGCAGCAGCAATATCTACTCCCTTCACATCTGAATTAATCCCCTTGTCTGAGATTTGCCTGCACATGCAATGCTGTAACATCTATACATAGGGCCCAATTCAGACCTGTTCACTGTGCTGCAAGTATTCAGGGCCCAGCGATCAGGTTAACGCCGCCATACGCTGCCCCGCACAAATGAAATCCCACCCATGTACATGGCTGCGAATGCATTCGCGGCTGTGCAGACAGGGAGAAATCCATTCAATAATCAATCCCCATCTAATGGATTCCCTCTGTTTGCAGGCGCCAAGAAAGTCTAGACTCAATGCTGCAAAGGCCGTTGGTCAGGAATGTGTATGACCATTACCGCGTCTATTACCTGCACACTGGTGCTTATTGTGGCGCAGAAGCCTACCATCGGGTCCTAGGTCGAAAGTAACATCGCTCCCGGCTCCCAGGCCGAAGAATACAACATCAGTTCCCAAAAAGATAGTGCTTCCCATTGGCTCCCAGGCCAACATACCACCCTCTGGCTCCCAGGCCAACATACCTACCTGGGTCTCAGCCCAGACTCCTCCCTTGGTTCCCATACCGACTCCTGCTAATTCCAGTATTTCAGCTATGCATCTCAATCATTTCCCAGACCGACAACTTTACCATCGATTGTTATATATCTCAAATCATCCAGTACACACTTCCCTGTGTCTCCAGTATCTCAGGCCCCAATCAGCTGTGTTCAGAGGACCTGGGCAGGGGGCCACGACCTGCTTGGCAAAGACCACAGGTGGGTTACACTTCACGCCCCTGTTCCTGGTTACTGTCAACACTTCTCCATTTGCTGTATGTCATCCCGCAACATTAGACCATCAAGTTCTTGTATCCAGCCCCCCCCACTGGTCCACCAAGGTTGCAGCTGGGAACACAGATTTCTCCAGTGTTGACACTGAACGTCTGTATTTTCCGGGGTACTCCAAGAAAATGCTGGGTTACCACCCCCAAGCGGCCGCAGTATGTCAATCACCTTGCGTATGGACAACTCTGTTTGCACAGACTGCGTGTACATGCACATAGTGTACCGTGTGCATGTATAATCGCTCAGGCTGCAAATTCACAGCCGAGCGTGCAGGTCTGAATCAGGCCCATAGTACAAAAACAGCTGGAGATGGGATGACTATTTCTGTCCTTAAATCCTCATTATTATTTTCCCAGACTCAAACATGTTCCTGTTACTAGGAAACCCTTCACATATATCAGTATATGTATGATCTGAATATGTGTATAAATCTATATACAGTATGTATGATCTGTATAAATTACTCTTATCTCAGCCCCCATAACTCTTCTCATCCTCATGGCTTTTTATAGTAAGAAGTAGTGATTGGAGTTTTGTGTCACTTCTTACTTGTTACTATGGCAACTCTCTGCACGGCCGCTCAAACCTAGGGTGTCTTCTGGGATCTACCTCCTCCTTCGTTCCTTAGTTACCCTTAATTAGTCCAAATTAGCAGTGAGGGAGACGACTTCCTGCCAGTGGTTAGGACCCTGCACACACCAAAAGCAAAGCCCCTTATTATAAAATCGTTACAACAGCTGATATATATATATATATATATATATATATAATCCTAATTACAGTTAGAGGTATTGAAGTAGATATTAACTGTTAATGTACATTTATAGTTTGTATTTACATGCTATAGTACCAAAATGGCTAGGGTATTTCTCACTTTCTATTTTTATACCTACTTGTGTAACACCTGCTCTCCTGTGGGTAGAGCAAATTGGGCATGTTTAGCTTTGGGCAATCCAGGTGGTCTTGTGATACTAATCAGCAGAGGTGGCTCCAGAGGAGGGGCTGAAGCACCGTTCAAAATTCAAATAGGGGAGCCGCACCAACTGCAAATGAGTGAAACACCTGGGGGGAAAACCCAGCAGTGCAGGCGGGGGAAGGAGGGGGGGGGGGGGGGCGGGGGGGGGGGTTCAGCTGTGAGGGGTCATGACCAAGGGAATGGCCAGCGTTTCATGATGGATGTTCCCATCAATTCGCCCATGACGCAGGTGCGGAGGGTGGGCAGCTGGCGACAGCAGATGTCAGCTGCCCACCCGCTTCCCGTGCAGGGTGCCCGCAGATCTGAGACACCAGAGAGTCTTAGATCTGCGAATGCTATAGAAATCATTCAATGGTCAGTGACTAGCTAATGATTTTTCCCACACACACAAGCTTTGAATGGATGTTTATGCAAAACATCCATTTGCATGCCTGCAGGTGCAATCTGCGCGTGTGGGAGGGGGGGCAGCCTTTTGGTTTTGTTTCGTTTCTGGTTTTGCCTGTAAACAAGAATAAGGTTGGTTGACAGTGACAAGGTTGGCATAGACAAAATGTCAAAGTGGGTATGGTCGATATAGAAGTTTTTCATAAATGTATGTATTTCAGCACATGGAGCCCAAATGAATGCTGTGGACCAGATGCTGGGCACCGCTTGGCATACTTTTCCATTCCCATTTGGAATAACGTGGATGGTAAAGAATGAAAAAAAAAAAAAAAGAATGTCAAGCACTTCACATGTCTATGTCGACCTTGGAAATGTGAATCATATGGTGTTGACCTAGACACTGCTAACCTATGGACCAGATACCCATTTACAGGGTTTTTCAGGGATAAAAATGACAGCCAAGTGATTTCTCTTTGCAGTGCAGGGACCCCACTGCAGGACTCCAGAGGGCTCAGTATAATATATGGGTCCAGGGTGTGCGTCGCACACTTTGCACCTATTATAGAAACACCTTTGTGACCAGAGGTTTGGTGAGACAGTGATGAAAGGAGAAGCGGAACAGGTGGAAGTGGGTGTGATCAGTTAAAGAAGTTGGCTGACGTGGCTTACTTATGGTCTTTACAGGTTAGGGTGAGGTCGTGGGAGGACTTGTGGTGACCAGCATGAAGCTATTTTCCCCCATTTATAATCTGATGATCAGGTATTGAGTACCACTGATACATTTACTGTTTTAACATATGAAACTTGTAGCCCTGCAAGAGGGCAAGAACTCCCAGGGGAACGAGTACTATAAAGTGTCCAGAGGAATTACATCCTCCAGAACCCTGCGGGGAGAATAGAATGGGAGATACTGTAGTTACCGCTGTGAAAAGAATCATTGCAAAGTTTGGGTAAGGGGAAAGGCATCCAGACTCTAATGGAGAAATATTGTGCCTATTAAAGACAGATAGATATGAGAAACACTGTAGGCTTCTACAATCAATTGCTTGACTCCACTAGTGGTCATTCTCTAATTAAATGGAAGGAGAGAAAACAAAAGTGACTGAAGACACTGCCAATACCCGAGAATAGTCGAATGATGCAACCTCTGTTTCTTAACTGACTGCCGAAGGGATTTAAGATACAGGGACTTACCAGGTGTAGACTATATGGGCCTTATTCTAGTTCACTCTTTCTGACAAAATCCTTCTTAGATGGACAAAACCATGTGCACTGCAGGGGGGAAGATGTAACATGCGCAGAGAGAATTAGATTTGGGTGAGTTATTTTGTTTCTGTGCAGGGCAAATACTGGCTGCTTTATTTTTACACTGCAATATAGATCTCACTTTGAAGTAAAACCCCACCCAAATCTAATTCTCTCTGCACAAGTTACATCTGCCCCCCCTGTAGTGCACATGGTTTTCTCCAGCTAAGAAGGATTTTGTCAGAAAGAGTGAACTAGAATAAGGCCCTTAATGCCTAATATATGTGAGCAAGTGAGAGTTCTTCCTTGTTGGCCTGAGTAGTCACTTTATTCATGATATTCATGCAGTATCATTACCTCCATTATATGTCCACTGACTTTGCGCTGACAACTCGGGTTACTAGGACTGAGAATATTAGCATTCCCTGGGTCTCCCCTGCATTGAAAGGAATCTAAACAGTTGGGGTTACTTATCAATCGCGCTCAATTGCAAGCAAAATAAAGATTTAGGGCTGTCGCATGAAAATCATTTTTCAAATGAATTAGAAAGCATTTTCCATTAGAGGGAAGAACAAATATATAACAACATCTTTGCTACTTGTGAAGAGTTTCTTCCTGCAAAGCTTAAAAGAGTCTTGCAACAAGCATTTATAGATACATAATAATTTGCAGTGTGCCATATAAGTCAGCGGAGGCTGACTTATATTTGCGGGCTCTGGGATGAAGACAGGGCGGGCGGCTGATGTCATGTGACTTCCTCCCGCCCGCATTCCCATGGGAACGCTCAGCATTTTCATGGGGACGCCCAGCTTTTTCATGGGGGTTCCCATGGCCCAGTGCCGCCACCCCGTCCCCCGTCCCTCCCTCCCTGCTGCGAACTGCCCGGCGACACTAAGAGTCAACCAGAATCAGCCCCAATGTCTGAGGTGGAGGCACCATATGGAAAGAAGGAAAGAAAAAGGGAGCCGGACTGAACCATTATGCTAGTGTGTGGGGAACATGGCAGCGCAATTCTATGATGCATGACTGGAACATCCAACACATTGGATGAGAATCATTTCAGTGCATTTGTATACCGCTTTTTTTGTACTTCCCAGTCCCCATTTGTTATTAAGGCATGAAATGCTCCTACTGCCGCCTTTGTACTCTGTATGTTAATTGCCTGCCTTTTCCACAGAATCTTTCATTCCATTAATCTTCGCTGCTCTGTCATAAATAAAATAAAACAAATCCATTAGGCCTTGCCACTTGCTTAAGCTTTATAATCACCTGTCACAGGGCTAAAGCAAATTTAAATGGACCTGTGCCAAATACCCCACCAGTTTGCTGTGCTCTGTAGTACCCATCATACTGATTTCATTTACTCGACAGCATGTATAACCTACATATGATTTCATGGGTACAGATCCACTTTAATAAGAGCAATCCAGATGTTGCTTGCTGGATATACCACTTTTGTACACAATTTATTGGGATTTTAGGGTACACTGTACATAAGTGCAGACTGTTTACCAAACAACACACAGTGCAGACTTTCAATTAGCACACACCATGTTGTTATTATTATACACAAATAGATTTTTTTTATATTTCCAAAATGCATGGCATACAGAAAAAAGAGAGGAGAGTACAATGTGAAGTCGGCACAGCCCAATACATAAGCAGGCATAAGCATACTATTAGAATGTCACAATTTGAAAAAGAAAAAAAAAAAACAGAAGCACAAGACATTAAAGGAGGGAATGTAGCCACACTATTAACAAATATAAGACACTTAGGGGGAAATTTACTAAGATCGGACGAACATGGCTGATCCCCCTACAATTACGTATGAACTGGATCGGCTGTGATCGGCCCGAAAATACAACCTGAGAATACGGATAATTTGCTGAGCATCCATATTCTCAGGATTTGTATTTTCCAATAGTGAAGTAATTTTGTATTTGGCTGCCGAATTGCCAGCAGCCAAATACGTACAAACCGCCAGCATCGCATAGATCATTATAGGAAAAAAAAATGGCATGCCCTGGGCTTAAATTCATAACATGGGCTTCTATGGAGCCACACAGAGCGAATCAGGTGTGGAACTACCTTGGAGCCTGCTCCTGATTGGCTAAGGAAAGAGCCAGTGAGGAGCTACTAGATTGTAAGCTCCTCAGAGCAGGGCTCTCTTCCCTCCTGTTGTCAAAGCCCTCCTCTTCACATTTCACTCACAGCTCTCCTATACTCAAACACTCAGTAAGCATCTTTGTCCGCATACTCATCTCCATCATTGGCCATGAGCCTCTAGTAGTATGTTGATTGAGTCCTCACTACTTATATTTAAGCTGTAATGTGCGCTCTTCACCTGTACTCTATTTTTGTTATTTATTCAATGTAATACTGTTTTGTCTCCCTGTTCTGTTCCTTTGTATAGCGATGTGAAACACTTGTGGCGCCTTATAAATAAAAATATAAGAATAATAATAAAGTCCAGGCCCAGCGACAGGGGGGGTCAAGGGGGACAGCTGTGATGGGCCCAACTGATCTGAAGGGCCCCAGAGCATGGCTACACCCTTGACTCTTCAATCCAGAAGCCTGCACTGACAGCCGACAGGACCCTAAGCCCAGGCAGCAGTACCGCAAACAGAACACCGAAGGAGGAAAGAGATATACGCACACAGCGCACCAAAGACATCCTGCATCCACCACTCCCCTTTCGCCAGGGATGACAGTTTCTTCGCCGCTCGGCTACAGCTGGCATTCCAGACTTCCTCTCAGAGCTAGCCCGACCATTACGGCAGGTACGCAGCTGCGTAGAGAACATCGCTGTTGGGAGTGACATGGCTGCTGCATCCCAGGACCCCGCCAGGTGTTGGTAACCCGGCTTGCACGATCCAGCTCCCAGGACACCGCTGGGTAGGTGCAATCCCACTCCTAGAATTATTACATTGTATTTCTGGCCACACTGCATGGTTTGCTGTGTAGTAGCTGATAAGGTATATGGAGAGGACTTGATAAAATATTTGGCCCCATATCGGCTGCCAGAGGGGATGGAAAAAGCCTGTGCTCCACTGTTCTTTCTTCACAGTGACCGGCAGCAGAAGCAGCGGAGCCCAGCCAGAGTGGTGAGTGAGCACTAAAGGTGCAATTATATGTTAGCAAGGGGGTGGGGTCCCCAGAAATATCAATGTACAGGGCCACAAGATTTCTGTTGCCGGCACTGGTAACGTCACCGGGGATTCCCTAGTTCTCGGGGAGGAGCTGCATGTGTCAATACACTTGCGGCTCCTCAGTGTGCTGGAGCTGATTGGTTTATTTATTTTTTTCAATCCTGGATTTCTTTATGGAACGAAGAAGATGTGATCTATAATGAATAGGATGGTGAGTATAATTTATTTTCACAGGTACCCTATGGATTCTACAGGCCTTCGTGGGACCCTATAGGTAAGTATGTATGTGTGTATTTAGTATGTATTACATTAATGCCCCACTTGCTGGGACATGTGGTTCTCTAAGTTCCACAACAGAGCACAACACTTTTAATCTTATTTTTACACTTTTTACTGCCCTCAGCCCGCCACCCACAGTCCAGGGGTGGCAAAGACAGCCCCGGACTTCCCAGGGAGGAGGGGGACTTTGGCCAGGGGACCTTATGTAAAAAGTGTCCCCCGGCTGTGGCATGACACCGCTGGCTGTTTCAGCCCGGTTCTGGTTTCCAAAATACAGAGGACCCCTACTCCTTTTTGTCCCCCATAGTTTGGGAACTAGGACCTGGCCAAACGCCTGGTGCTGGTTACATAAATACAGGGGGACCCCATAATTTTCCCCCTTGTATTTCTGCAAACAAGACCGACTTAATGAGCAGGGGAACTGCATGACGTTTTTAAAAATGATTTCTTTTTCCTATTTTTACACTGAAAAGCCTTTGCAGATCTGCCTGATCCGTGCAGGCTTCAGCCAAATATGCCTGCAAAATTAGGTCTATTTTCCAGTTGTGTTAGAACACTGACCCCTTTAGCTCAAAAGACCTTTAATGCATTTAGATCAGGGATGTCCAAACTATGGCCCTCCAGCTGTTGTGAAACTACAAGTCCCAGCATGCCTTGCCACTGTTTTGCTATTAGAGAATGCGAAAACTATGGCAAGGCATGCTGGGATGTGTAATTTCACAACAGCTGGAGGGCCGCAGTTTGACCAGGCCTTATTTAGGTGATACTAAAATCATTCAAAAACACCCTTTTGCATGCTATTTTAGTAAAAATAATTGCGTATTGTTCAAAAGATAGCCAGACTCTAGTGCGATTTGGCCACTCTTCATCCAACTCTGATAATTAGGGCGAGAAATCTTATGAAAAGTGGCAAAACCGCATGTGTTTGACATCCCCTCCGGTCCAATGTGCGGTCCGGTGTGCATCGGGACGGAGACAGAGATCGGTCCTTAGTATTAATCAGAATTGCAGGCGTCAGGTGCCTGATTTGCATTATATAGCCATATTTGCCAGACCCTGTAGTATAGCCAGTATCAGATAAATTGCATGTTATAATGACGCATCAAGAATAAAATCACATGGAAGGACTCCTGGGGAGCAGCCGGGGAGTCCAAGGGACATCGGATGCATCTTGAGGCTCACCGCCCCCTATCGGCGGCTACCGCATTCATAATTATCACATATGCACTAACATATGCTATAATTATGGCAAAGGACAGCTCTTAAGAGTTAAGAGCTGTCCTTTTGCGGTGAGTCAGCGGGTCCCATTGGGACCCGGCGGCTCTCCCTTCCCTCCCTTACCCGGCTGCTGGTTGCTGCTGCTGCGGGGGTGCTGGCTCTCCTCCTCCCTGCACCCGGGAGAGGATCAGTGCAGGGAGGAGGAGGTCACAGGTCCGGGCAGCACAGCTCTGTGCTGCCCGGACACAGGTGGTGTGGGGGGCGATGCGGGGTGGCGGTGGGTCGGTGCGGGGCAGCGGGGGTCCCGTTAGAAGCCCATAGGCTTCTACGGGGCATCGCCAGATTTTTCTGGCGATGCCCCGCATTGCAGTAACCCAGCGAGGGATGCTTAGTGCATCCCAAAATGCGGTAAAAACAGGGTTTTTACCGAATTTTGAGCTTAGAGAATCTCCCCCTATGGTTTTCGGGATCATTTGGTAACGGATATTTGGATAAGGGATACTCAACCTGTATAAAAGAATAATAGTAAAAAATAATTGTGCGTTTTTGTCAAAGTGGATGGATACTGTAGTTCTTGGACTCAGCTATCATGTAATAGGCTGCACAGTATCTGTGGGTGTATTATTTGTTTTGCAGAGGAGTCTGTTTTTTTATCATGTTTCATTCTGTGGATGCTAATTATAGAAGTCTCATGTTATCTGATGTTAGAAGAAGGTAGCAGGCAGTAAGCAATACGTTATATGTGATAAGATGTTTTTTTGTTTTTTTTTCCAAAGGTGAGCCATAGACTGTCCTACAATCACTTGGGCCAACCAACCCAGCTTTAAACCACCTTTAGGTAATCAAGTGTAAGCACATTTTATTAAAGTTCTAGAGACTTCATAATAGTCACATTTTAAACCCTTCAGTGGTAGGGGTTTTTTGGGAGTGCTCCCCACTGGGTGAGTTTTTTATGGGGAGCGCTCCCTTAAAAAAACCACCACTTCCTCCCTGGGTACGGGCAGCGCCGCTGAACTGTCAATCAACGGCTGCCCGGACCTGCGCACCCGCACCCTGTCTCTGTCCCCGGCAGCCGACTTGTTATAAGCCGGCGCCGGGGACTTCAATAGAAAATCCGGAGGGGAGGGGGGAGGAGGAGGGAGGAGGACATGCGGCAGAGGGGAGGGAGCCGGGCAGCGCCTAAGATGCCTGAGTTCAGGGATTGAACTCAGCAGCGCTGCTCGGCTCTAAACAGTGGCAATCCCGAGAATTTTACAGGCTTGCCAGACTGGACACTGAGGCACAGCCCGGAAAATTCTCGGGATTGCCACTGAAGGGGTTAAGGACATTTAATGACACTGTATATGATAATACTTGATTGTAATTATGCCAAACATTTATTTTTTGTAAATACAGGAGCATTTGTTGCAGAAGAATTGAAGACACAGGAGTGTATTAATCCCTCAGTTCCAGGCCAATCAGGACCTTAATCTGGCACTGTGTATAAGAAACTTATTAAATAAATGTAGGCAGTGAATGCACAGAGTGGCAGTGACATGCAGTGGTGATCCTGTGCATAGGTGAATCTAGAAATATGGTAATTCTGAAACTCATTGCCGGTGGGGGTGATTCCAGCAAATACTATTAATGAATTTAAATCAAAACTGGATGCATTTTTGGCCACTACGGGAATCCTTGACACAACTGGGCAGAGAGAGCTCTGCTGACTTCTCCTGGGTCGTCAGGGCCAGGTATGTCTGTCTTTGCTGGTAACGGAGGAAAAGCACTGCCCGTATCAGAAGAGGCGGTCAAGCGGGCAGGATCTTCAAGACCACCCACAAACAAAAAGAAAGCGTCATTTTCAATTTGTCATCGGTCCCATTATCGCAGGAAGAGGAAGCATTATTGAGTCGTGGTTTATCATTTGTACCAACAAACCGGCATCAAGAATTCAACAGGCAGGTGGATTTACACAGGTTTGAGAGGTCTTTAAAAATTAAAGAATTTTTTCAACACACCATTAATAATAAACAGGATGCACATGAAAAGTTCCTCAGGAAACATGGACATTCCACATTCGACCCTCCCTCCCAAAATCCATCAATGAAAACATTTGTGAGAGTGGTTGATGAAGCGGTACAAAGATTTGATTCCAATTCAAATAAAAAACATTCCAATATGAATCAAAAAGAGGTGGCAGCTCTAAAATCTTTGTCCAATAACAGCAAAATCATCATACGCCCAGCGGACAAGGGTGGGGGCATCGTTGTACAAGACGCCTCCACCTATATCCAAAATCTGGACAAACTCTTATCCGATGCATTGACATACAAGAAATTGCAGGGAGATCCAACCACGGTCTATAAGAAGGAATTAGACCTGGTCCTTAAAACGGCTTTCCAACAACAACTGTTATCAAACAGTATATCAAACGTTAACACAGGAACACCCCGTCACGCCAGTCATATACACCATTCCAAAAATCCACAAAGATGCCCGTGATCCCCCTGGCAGACCAATAATATCTGCCAGGGGGTCCCTTTTCCAACCAATTTCACAGTTTCTGGATAATTTGGTACAACCATATATAATGGCGCAAAAATCATACTTCAAAGATACGACGCAGTTGTTAATCAAACTTGCCAATATTCAAAACCTCCCTGCTCATCCTGTACTCTGCACCATGGATGTAAAAAACTTATATACAGTAATCCCACACTCACAAGCCATCACTGCCATGAGAACAAGAGAAATAAGGTCTTTGGCGCTAGGGACCAGGTGCTGTATCTTGTTCCCCTGCAGCCACCACAAAAGAGGATTGCCACCCTCTAAAAAGAACAGAGTATACAAAGAAATTTGCGGGGCGCTCAAGGGTGAACAAGAAATAGAAAATTTATTAAAAACAAAACACAATAATAATAATAAAAATAATGACAAAAAACATACAATGCATCTAAAAACACAACAAATGGTGCACCATTAAACCTAGCTCTGGGAATAGATCACGACCACGGGTCGGGGATTTGTTCTCATGGGTCAATAGATTGAGTCCCAATGTAATTCCTGGTTAGGGCTACAAACGTCCAGATAGGTTGTTTAAGGTTCTCAAAACAGAACTATAAGGCACATTGGGTTCTGTAGCAAAAAAGCGCTGTTCTGTGGGTGCCCGTGCAAGTGGGGGGCAAGGACTTCTGTCGGGTGACTGAGTGACAGTGTCCGTCCTGCTTCCACTGTGTGCTGGTTGCACGGCACTATACACAGTAGATACGGTCAATGTTTGATGAATGTGCGCCGCAGCGCTAGCTCACCCCTGGATGCTGCTCAGCTGTCTCGACTGTATTCGCACGATCAGCGTTGGGGAATGTCCCGACAGCAGCCGCCTCCTTCGTTGCAGATTATCAGGTTGATTGACTTACACGGCGCTCTGTCACTGCGTCCATGAAGACGATGTGTGTCTGCGGCTGATAGGTGCGGCAAGGTCGGCTCTGAAGATATACGTGAGTCGGCAGCAGGGGTGTCTTTCTTTGATATCCTTTTGTGGAACGCGTTTCGCCGCACACAGGGCGGCTTTCTCAACCAGAGGGCGGCTTTCTCAACCACTCTGGTTGAGAAAGCCGCCCTGTGTGCGGCGAAACGCGTTCCACAAAAGGATATCAAAGAAAGACACCCCTGCTGCCGACTCACGTATATCTTCAGAGCCGACCTTGCCGCACCTATCAGCCGCAGACACACATCGTCTTCATGGACGCAGTGACAGAGCGCCGTGTAAGTCAATCAACCTGATAATCTGCAACGAAGGAGGCGGCTGCTGTCGGGACATTCCCCAACGCTGATCGTGCGAATGCAGTCGAGACAGCTGAGCAGCATCCAGGGGTGAGCTAGCGCTGCGGCGCACATTCATCAAACATTGACCGTATCTACTGTGTATAGTGCCGTGCAACCAGCACACAGTGGAAGCAGGACGGACACTGTCACTCAGTCACCCGACAGAAGTCCTTGCCCCCCACTTGCACGGGCACCCACAGAACAGCGCTTTTTTGCTACAGAACCCAATGTGCCTTATAGTTCTGTTTTGAGAACCTTAAACAACCTATCTGGACGTTTGTAGCCCTAACCAGGAATTACATTGGGACTCAATCTATTGACCCATGAGAAGAAATCCCCGACCCGTGGTCGTGATCTATTCCCAGAGCTAGGTTTAATGGTGCACCATTTGTTGTGTTTTTAGATGCATTGTATGTTTTTTGTCATTATTTTTATTATTATTATTGTGTTTTGTTTTTAATAAATTTTCTATTTCTTGTTCACCCTTGAGCGCCCCGCAAATTTCTTTGTATACTGCCATGAGAAATTTCCTTTACAAAGTTAACTTCAATGCCTTAGACATCCCCCTCTTCCTGGAGATTCTGGAACTCACGCTCACAAGAAATTATTTTTTACATAATGGTTCTTATTTTTTACAGTTAACTGGTTGTTCCATGGGGTCAAATGTCTCGCCTTCACTAGCCAATATATTTATGTTTGCACAAGAGAATAAGTTTTTCTTTACAGATCCAAACATAAGTTCAAATATTATTTTATACACACGTTTTATCGATGATCTGCTATTAATTTGGGCCGGAACTTCTCAACAACTGGCCAATATATTGGAAGACATCAATAAATGGGAATGTCCTATCAAATTAACATTTAACATCAATCAGCAATCTATCGATTATTTGGACGTCACCATCTCTATTAAAGAAGGCACCATCAGTACCAGCTTATATAACAAAGACACAGACAGAAACACCCTGTTGGAACACAGTAGTTTCCACCCACCAGCGCTGAAACGCGGACTGCCCAAGTCACAAATGATAAGGGCAGCCCGCATAAGGACATTTAGAGAGCGTTTTGCTCTCCACAGATCTGCGATCACAGGGATCCTAAATGGCAAGGACATCAACCAGCCCGTCGCGAAGCATTTCAAAGCCAACGGACATAGCTTGTCAGATATGCGTTGCATGATGATTATCGACCATGTCCCTCCCCAGACAGAAAATCTTAAACCAACGCGAATCTGAATGGATTTATAAACTGAATACTATGGTACCCATGGGACTAAATGAAAAAATCGCATGGAACTCTTTTATATAAATATAACCACTGTATTATGAGTTTTTCTCTCCACCCTAGTAGGTTGTTGGGAATAAGACTACATGAGTAATGTAGCATTCAGATTAAACTTCTGACTAATTAGTAGAGAGATCATCCTGATATCGGAACCAAGGATCAATAAGTTAAAAAAGTAATATAAGTAACTTGTTCTTTAAAGTCTAATGCACTGTATAGTAACAATAGTTTCATCTGGAGTATACTCATCTGCATCTGTGCCATTGCCATGCGGTGTCCCACAAGGTTCTATATTATCCCCCATGCTTTTTGCAGTGTACATGCTGCCACTGGGTGAAATAATTAGGCGCCATAGCCTTGTCTACCACTGCTATGCAGATGACACACAGCTGTACTTGTCCTTTGCTCCGGGCACTGAAAACCCAATAGCAACCCTAAATGGCTGTCTTGCTGAGCTCCAGGAATGGATGAGCGCCAGTTGGCTGAGACTGAATCCTGATAAAACAGAGGTCCTTATGATTGGACCTCAACATCAAAGGACAAGACTGCAGCACAGCCACCCAACTGGACTGACAATTGGGGGTACAAAATTACAAAACTCTGATCATGTGCGGAATCTTGGCGTGGTACTAGATGGTGGATTGACACTTAAACATCAGATATCAGCCACAATCAAATCCTCATTCTTTCATCTGAGGAACATAGCCAGAATCAAACACTTAATCCCATCTGAAGATCTGCCAAAAGTCATACATGCATTTGTATCATCTCGTTTGGATTACTGCAATGCCCTTTACCTTGGTCTACCAGCAAAAGAACTGCACCGATTACAGCTGGTACAAAACACAGCTGCCAGGCTGTTAACTAACCAGCCCCGTTCTGGCCACATAACTCCCATTCTCTACTCCCTTCACTGGCTGCCAATAAAATGGCGAATCATTTTCAAGATCAATCTACTGAGTTTCAAAGCCCTACATGACCAAGGCCCAAGGTACCTGAAGCAGCTTCTGATTCCATACTGTCCCACCCGATTACTGCGGTCTGTAGATGAAGGACTTTTAGCAGTACCTAGGATCTCCCGTAATTCATCTGGGGGTCGAGCTTTTAGCCATTCAGCTCCGACTTTATGGAACTCACTTCCCCGCACAGTTCGAGAGACCCCAACTCTAGAATGCTTTAAAAACAGACTCAAGACTTTCCTATTTACTCAAGCGTTTCCTTCAGTCCCTTAAGTATTGTTTATGAAAAGCTTTTTTTGTACTTTATTGTTCCTGTACTGTATTACATTCATTCTATCTGTTAAGCGCCTTGAGTCCTATTGGAGAAAGAGCGCTATATAAATAAAATTATTATTATTATTATTAATAGCTATTTAAGTTTAAGCACATCACACTTTATCCAGTATATATGTTTTTTTGAGATACTGGTCTTCTAAGTTATATTTATCACACACAGGAACCCCGAGCAAGTCAGTGGAGCACACGCATCTTTGGTTGCTGAGCAACGGTCATGCCGGAAGGGGGGCGGAGTGATAGCGGCAGGAAGCAGCGCTCACAGACGCCGGGGAGTCCAGGGCACACAGGAAACCCGGAGCCCAGTGAAGCGCAAGCTTCCACAGTTGCTGAGCAACGGCCTGGCCGGAAGGAGGGCGGAGTAACAGCGGCCGGAAGCAGCGCTCACAGACGCCGGGGATCCCACGCCACACAGGTCTGTCACTAGCTATTTAAGGTAAGACTGTATGATATATGGGTCTTCTGCACTGCACTTTTTGTGTTTCCAGCTACACGCCCTGATGAAAAGACTTCGGTCTTGAAACGTAGGTAATGGCTATTTGAAAATAAAAAATTGCACTTTTGTAACTTTCTGCCGTTGGAGTGCCGCCTGCTTATTGGAGCTGATTCGCCAGCCACAATAGGACATTGTGCATATTGTAACTTCTCTGGAAGGCACCATGGACCATTACAACTTTCAGCAGCAGTGCCGATCTATACAATGTTTATATATATATATATATATATATATATATCCAGAGGTAGGGATCACACTCTCCTCCAACCACAGACAGCTGCCGGGTTGTTACCTCAGGAGATCCTGGACAAGTCCAGTCCACCAATATAGCCACCAAGAATGAGGACACTCACCGGTCTTCTTAAGCACAGAAAGTTATTTTTAATTAATCCATCTCACCAAAATAAAGTGCAAAGTGCATGACAGTGGGCCAAGGACCAACGTTTCGGTCCGCCACCAGACCTTTTTCAAGGCCCCCACTATCTCCTCCTAAAGTGCACTTTAGATGGATTAATTAAAAAGAACTTTCTGTGCTTAAGAAGACCGGTGAGTGTCCTCATTCTTGGTGGCTATATATATATATATATATATATATATATATATATATATATATATATATATATATATATATATATATATATATATATATATATATATATATATATATATATATATATATAGACATTGTAGGGGCTCTGCACACACTAAATTAACTGATAATAAATAGGGGAGATTTGTTTCATGAATTGAGCAATGCATTTAAGCCTGCAGCCCCCTTCACGGGAGCCCACTTTTCTGCAGGTCCTAACACAGGGTACGTTTGTTTGCTAATTTGAAATATACTATTAAAGTCTTTTTATGGTCTGGAAAACCACCAATACCAAGTGGAATAAGAGACTTTTTAATAAATGTTTATAAATTTTGGACTTTACTTTGATTTACTTTGGAATTAAGCTATTACAGAACCAATCACTGAAGGTTCAACAAGGGCGCCAACTTAAACTGTTGTTCACATTCTCCTTTCCCCCATCCAACAGGGGTCCTTGTAAGTCCAGCAGCCGAGAGTTAGTAATAGATAATAAGGTGGCGCGTAACAAGAGTCTGCTCCCCATATATATATATATATATATATATATATATATATATATATATATATATATATTATTTTTTTTGCCCAAAAGGAATACTAGTGCACTCACCAGGCTTCTTCATAAATTGTAACTTTGAATCTCACCACTTAAAATCCATTATAACTCATATACACACACACACACACACACACACACACACACACACAGGCACCCACACACATATGTACTGTATATACATTCACATACACACTTTGCTGCACCATAGTAGTTACAGCCCACACAGTTCTTTGCTATGTATGTACAGTACTACATGGCATGTGAGCACAATTTGGTCTGCAGCCATTAGGCATGAACACTATTGTTAAAGACTTTTAAAAATAGCGTCTTTTTGGATTCCCGGCATTGTATTACAGAGCAGTGCACACAGCAGGGAGCCCGTAATCCACCTACTGATTATATTACAGAGAAATGTTTACAGGGACCTACTGCACTTCTCTCTGCAGCTCCATGGTCTGATTTCCCCTAATTAACTGTCAGTGAGTTTGCAATAGAATGGAGGAGGTGAGCGGCGTTATTGATCAGTACAGACCCCTGGCTGATAGCCTGCGGGGGACTAGAGGTGACAGCAGGAATTTATAAATCCCTTTGTTTGTCACTGTGTCTAATTTGCTTTAATGTGCACTGGGAGGGGTGACAGTAAAAGAGATACCCTGATGCAGACTACTATAATAAATACACTGGCAGATCGTAGTGAATTTTTTAAAATTTTTTACATGGGGTGCAGGTGTTTCAGTCTACTTATTTCTCACTGTGTATGATCTGGGTGGCTTGGTAAATCTAGTATGGATATGTCTTAGTGCATCCATATTTAGTATGGATCAGCATTGTATCCTCTTGCTTTATATTGTATGTGAGGTGTATTGTCCAAACACTATAGTCATTTCATGTTTTAACAGTATAATTATGTTCTGCTTCTGCTGCTCACCCTGGGCAAGATGTATTAAAATGAAAATGCAGTAAAACCCCCGTTTTACCGCATTTTCCTATGTACTTTTACCCTTTGGGTGGCGATACCCTATAGAAGCCTATGGGCTTCTTTTCGCCGCCCCCCGCCTCCGCCGCAACCCCACCGACCCTGACACCCCCCCCCCCAATTCTCCCCCTCCCTTGGGCTTACATTCTTACAGGTCCTCCTGGACCCCGAAAGGTAAGCCCTTCCTCCCCCTAGCAACGCAGCCGGACGGCTGCAGGTGGGGGGGAGGAGCCATGCTGAGCTGTCCTGGCTGCAGGGGAGAAGCAGGTGGCTGGGAGGTGACGGAGACCCCCCCCCCCCCCCCCCCCGCAGACCAGAGTACAAGTATCGCGGGGGGCCTCCGTCATCGCACCGCAATGCCAGCCGCATATGTTAGTACATATGCGCTGGCATCGCGGCAGGGGCATGGCGAAGGGCGGCGATGTATATTAATATACATGTATATTAATCTGTCCTCAATGCTGCAGCCAGGCTTATCTTCCTCTCCCGCCGCTCTAATTCTGCCACTCCCCTTCAACAAAATCTGCACTGGCTTCCATTCCCCTACAGAATCCTCTTCAAACACCTCACACTCACATACAGGGCCATCTCTAATTCCATTGCTCCATATATCTCTAACCTCATCTCCATTCATACACCCTCCCGCCCTCTACTGTCGGCTGACAACTGTCGTCTCTCCTCCACCCTGATTACTGCTTCCCATGCTAGAGTACAGGACTTTGCCCGTGCTGCACCCCTTCAGTGGAACGCACTCCCTCGCTCCATTAGACTCTCCCCGACCTTGCAAAGCTTCAAACGGGCACTGAAAACTCACCTATTCATCAAAGCATACCCTTCCACTGCATAAACCAGATGGTTCTCCGACCCCTTGCCTGTTTACATCCTGCTATCTAACCACCACCCACTTGCTTGCACCTCTTGTAATCTGTCTGTCTCCCCTTCCTACTTGATTGTAAGCTCCTCCAAGTAGGGCCCTCTTCCCTCCTGTTGTCAAAGCCCTCTTCTCTTCACATTTCACTCACAGCTCTCCTATACTCCAACACTCAGTGACCATCTTTGTCCGCATACTCATCTCCATCATTGGCATCTAGCCTCTAGTTGTATGTTGATTGAGTCCTCACTACTTATATCCAAGCTGTAATGTGTATTGAACTGTGGCGCTCTCTATGGGCCTTATTTTGGTTAATTCTTTCTGACAAAATCTTTCTTAGATGGGCAAAACCATGTGCACTGCAGGTGGGGCAGATGTAACATGTGCAGAGAGAATTAGATTTGGGTGGGGTTTTACTTCAAAGTGAGATCTATATTGCAGTGTAAAAATAAAGCAGTCAGTATTTTCCCTGCACAGAAACAAAATTACTCACCCAAATCTAATTCTCTCTGCACATGTTACATCTGCCCCCCCTGCAGTGCACATGGTTTTGTCCATCTAAGAAGGATTTTGTCAGAAAGAATGAACCAAAATAAGGCCCTATATTTGTACTGTATTCTTGTTATTTATTCAATGTTATGCCAAGCTTTGTCTCCCTGTATTGTTCCTTTGTACGGCACTGCGAAACACTTGTGGCGCCTTATAAATAAAATTATAATAATAATTAATACATCCCGCACCCTAGGTTTCCGAGACTATGTAAAAACCAGTCCCTGTGATAGCCATCACCACAGACATGGGGAAAGGGAGATTACAGCCTTCCTGTGTGGTCTGAACCGTCCGTTTTTTTTCTACATGCCCGGACCATACAGGGAAGCTTTTCTCTCCCCCTTCTCATCTCCCTGGTGACAGGTGTCACAGGCAACCCCCTGGACAGGACACCCCCGGACCGGACGCTACAAGCTCCAAAATGCAGAGTTTGATGTTAGGTCCGGCGGTCCGGGTGTTTTTGTCCTGGTCCGGTTTTTACCCATACCCTAGGTTTCCAATTGCAAAAGTCTCCATAAATAAATCAGGTACTGTTAAGCAGGGCTGGTGCTAGGGCGTTTGAGTCCCTCTGCAAAGTATAAATTTGTGTCCTCCCACCTTTACGTAATAAAGGGAAAGGTCTCACATGGAAGGGTTGTGGCCACACCATAGTACCCCTAATTAAAATTATACCTCACAGTAGCACAATCTTATTCACATTACACTGCAACTAATGCACACAGTAGGAGTGACACACATTATGCCCTCAGTAATAGTAGAGCCCCTTACACTTAACACCCACAGTACTAGTGCCACACCTAACGCCACAGTAGTACTGACCCTAACACATAACGTCCACTGTAGTAGTGCCACATGCCATATAAAGCACAAAGTTGTAATAGTACCCCTTACACTTGATACCCACATTGATAAGGTCACACACAATGTCCACAGTAATAGTAGAGCCCCTGACACTTAACCAGAGGCGTAGGGAGGGCGGAGCCACCGGAGCACACGCTCCGGGCGCAGTTGGGGCGCAGGGCGCCGCCCCCCCCCCCCTCCGTAAATGAGAGTCCTGCTGCCCTACACACGCAGGGCAGCCTGCGCCAGCGTGGGCAGAGTGAACATTGCGGCCGGCCACCGCGCTGGCCGAGCTGCTGTGCGGCGCTGAGAGGAAGTCACTCTGTGTGGAGGAGCAGAGACCAGAGCTGGCAGCTCTCTCTGCTTCCCGGAGGCTGGCCCCGCCCACCACACACAGAGCAGCAGGCTCAGTCTGTGTGCATCAGGCCAGCTCTCCGTGTTCCTCTGCCTGCGGTCAGCTGCCCCCTCCACCGCACTGCCAGGTGTCTGCCTCCCTGGAAGGAGCATCAACACTGCCAGGTGAGGATTTAATGGGGGAAAGGGGCTGTGTATAATGTAATACAGTGAAGTGTGTGTACTGTCTGTAATAAGGGAAGGGAAGGGGGGGGGGGGAGGGGGAGAGCTAATGTGCACATAATGTAATATAATGGTGTTTGTACTGGATGTAATATGGGGTGGGGGACTGTAATGTAATCATGCATGCACTCAGGGCCGGCGCCACCACTAGGCAGCTGTAGGCATTTGCCTAGGGTGCTGGCCACTGGAGGGCGGCAGTTTGCCCCTCGCCCCCTGCATGGAGGTGAGCATAGGTGCTGGAGCGGGCAGGGGTGTCCGTGCCACGGGGGTACCTGCGGCCCTGTGTATAAAGCTGGCGGCGGGGTCCCTGCAGTGAATAGGAAATAACTAGCGCTATGCGGTGGCACGGGAAGCGCTGCTGGGTTTGAAAACACTGGCCTCACGCTGATTGGCTGAGATTCAGCCAATCAGCGTGTGGCCAGTGTTTTCAAAATCAGAAGCGCTTCCCACGCCGCCACATAGCCTGGCCTGTAGACCTAGTTATTTCTTAATCACTGCAGGGACACCACCACCGCCAGCTTTATGCACGCTCCTGTCAGACGCCGGCACGGACCCCCCTGTCCGCTCCCCAGACGGCGCAGCAGGTACCCCCCGGGCACCGGGGCGCCCCCACCCTGACTCGCCTGGGGCGCTCCGGTGCCTTGCACCGGCCCTGCATGCACTGGCTGTATTATGGGGTGGATGTAGGTTTTGGTCTAAAACCAAGTGGGCTAAAAGACCTGTATTGTGACAGGGGAGGAGAGGGGGAGGAGTAAGGTACAGAGAAGGGACCCAAATGGACCTTTGCAGCAGATTCTATTACAGTGTCTTATATAGCACAGCAGATTCCGTTACAGCGTCTTATATATCGCAGCAGATTCCGTTACAGTGTCTTATACAGCGCAGCAGATTCCGTTACAGTGTCTTATACAGCGCAGCAGATTCCGTTACAGTGTCTTATACAGCGCAGCAGATTCCGTTACAGTGTCTTATATAGCGCAGCAGATTCCGTTACAGTGTCTTATATAGCGCAGCAGATTCCGTTACAGTGTCTTATACAGCGCAGCAGATTCCGTTACAGTGTGTTATATAGAGCAGCAGATTCCGTTACAGTGTCTTATACAGCGCAGCAGATTCCGTTACAGTCTCTTATATAGCGCAGCAGATTCCGTTACAGTCTCTTATATAGCGCAGCAGATTCCGTTACAGGGTCTTATATAGCGCAGCACATTCCGTTACAGTGTCTTATATAGCGCAGCAGATTATGTTACAGGGTCTTATATATCGCAGCACATTCCGTTACAGTGTCTTATATAGCGCAGCAGATTCCATTACAGCGTCTTATATAGTGCAGCAGATTCCGTTACAGCGTCTTACATAGCGCAGCAGATTCCATTACAGCGTCTTACATAGCGCAGCAGATTCCATTACAGCGTCTTACATAGCGCAGCAGATTCCGTAACAGCGTCTTATATAGCGCAGCAGATTCCGTTACAGCGTCTTATATAGCGCAGCAGATTCCGTTACAGCATCTTATATAGCGCAACAGATTCTGCCACAGCGTCTTATATAGCGCAGCAGATTCTGCCACAGCCTCATATATTTCAAATGTAACATGCCAACACATGTTAGCCACGCCCCCAATTCATTACCGGGGGGGGGGGGGGGCGCGAAATATGACCTTGCTCCGGGCACCGTGGCACCTAGCTACACCGCTGCACTTAACACCCACATTACTAGTGCCACACCTGTACTGACCCTTACACATAACATCCACTGTAGTAGTGCCACATGCAGTATAAAGCACAAAGTAGTAATAGTACCCCTTACACTTGATACCCACATTTATATGACCACACACAATGCCCACAGTAATAGTGCCTCTTACACATAACTTTCACAGTAGTAGTGCCACACATAACACTTACAGTAGTAGTGCCACACATAATGCCCACAGTAACAGTAGTAGTGCCCCTTACACATATGTCCACAGGGGAGGGCTTGCAGTACTTACACAGAGATCAGATTAAAGCTGCTAGCACCACTGCCTGTCATAGAACTTGACAGGTGTAGCAGCAGGCAGCAGCAACAGCAGAGTAGCAGAGCAGGGAGAGTGCCTCTTCTGCCCAGTGTCTTCCTGCACTACATTTATTTATTAACAGTTTCTTATATAGCGCAGCATATTCCGTTGCGCTTTACAAAGGAGACAGTAATACAACAAACAGGGTATTTACAGACAGTCAAAATGTAGGAGGGCCCTGCTCGCAAGCTTACACTTTTGCCAACTCTGCCACTAAGCCTAAAGGGTCTTTTTGTTTTATTTTTAGTTTCAATCAATTCAAATAAAATGTTAAAACACAGTCATTAACTGAAACAGAAACAGCTGTGTAGGAGTCTTAAACTGGGTGATGAACAGACAAACTGCTACAGGTGAGGTTGTGGAAGACAGTGTGGAGGTTTCATGTCACAGGGCATACACCATGGCAAGCCTGAGAACAGCAACAAGATGCAAGGTAGTTATACTGTATTAACAAGGTCTCTCCAGACTGGTGTTTCAATATATGCTGTTCAAGGTCTTTTGAAGAAGCACAAAGAAACAGGACACAGTGGTCGGCCAAGGAAACAGTGCATCAGATTAAGGACACATTGTCCTTACTTCCAATCAAAATCGTAAGATGTCCATTGGAGCCATCAGCTCAGAACTAGCAGAAACCAGTGGGATCCAGGTACACCCATCTCTACTGTTCGGAGAAGTCTGGCCAGAAATGGCCTTCAATGGAAGAACTGCAACCAAAATGCCATACCTGTGATGTGGAAACAAGGCCAATCAACTATAAAGCATGATTTTTTTTTTTTTTAAGACAATTATTTGACGTTTAAAAGTATGTGCCATAGGAATTTTCTTTTGTACCAAATTGTTCTCATGTTTTTAAGCAATAAAAAAAAAATTGTTAAGCAAACTCACAATAATCTACTCAAAAAGATGTTTAATTATATTTAATATTGTTTTTTTATATTTAGATATAGCAGCTGATTATTTTGGGTGTTTTACATTTCAAGTACTAAATTCATGATCTGAGAAATGCGCCCTGGATGGAAAGGGACAAGGTTGACTTTTATGGAGATGTGTGAAATCTGCCTATATCTATTCAAACTGAATTTATACATAATGGCTCTACTATCAAACTCAGAAGTAAATATATTAGAAACCAATGGAAATAATTATTTCTGCCAAAATGCACCAGAAAAGATAGAAGCATTCTGATATATATCATTTTATTACACTTTCCAGAGTCACACATTGCAATTAATATATTGCATTATTTATCTAATGCACCTTAATCAACTGATGAGCACATTAAACATTAATTAATTCAGGTAGTTTGAACAGAACAGTATCTGCCAGATATAAGGGGTCTGGTAGAATGGACAGGCTTATTACAATTTGGGTTATAAATAACATAAATGGTGACTTTGTAAATATGCTTGTATGTTACAGATGTCTATGTCTTTAGTTCTTATAGATCTAAGCGTAATCTGTTCCCTAGGTGGTTATAGGATTTGTCAGGTTTGTTGGCAAAATCTGATCCTATTGATCTCTAAATTGAGGCAGGTTCTCAAAACCTAGTAATTAGCCAATTAAAGCTTCTTGTGCTAAGCCTGAAGAGTATGAAACCTGCATATACCCATCCGAATACTTTGATTTCCTCCTCCATAATTTCTTAGCTTCACTCTTTGTATTATACCATTTTAATGTCTTGTCTTCTCTTCACTTCTAATTTATCTTTTGAGTTTTTCTTTAAAATAATTTTAAATGTCTCCCCGTCTTTCAACCATTTGCGTCCTACTGAAATTATTCAGCAGGAGTGAGAAATTATTAGTCCACCCATTGCTTCCAGGACAGTGACACAAGAGAAAATTATCCTTATTAGACCTTAATTTATTATAGTTCTGTCAAACATGCATCTATAGGGGGGATTCATTTAGCTGCAGGAAGGATGCAGGACAAATTGATAGCGCTGCCCAATTCAAATAGCATCTACCTATCTAAAGTGGTCACACTCTTGATCTTAGTGATTAGTCCATAAGCAAATTTTATTGGGCTATAGGTTATCCTTATAGATGGTAAAGAATTTGACTTTAAAATGGCAAGCGCATCCAGCACTTAGCAATTGTGGCCAATGTGCACGGCAAGTTGCTGTGAATAATGTCAAGGTAAACAGTAAATGGTATATTACCGATCCTTTGCAGGTCACCAATCGGCTAGGTGGTCACCGCTTTGTGGGGGGTCTTGAAATGAGCCTTTTCACCTGGGGGCTCACGCCGCTTAAGGTGTAGTGGTGTGCGGCTGCAGTGTGCGTTACACTCGGCTCATATGCTGCTCCCCTGTCTTAGCGTCTGGCTGCCTGGCTTCAATGTATCCCGGCGGCTAGATGCCATTTCTCTCACCGGACCCTCGTGGTGTTGCGGCACAGTGGGAAGCTATGCCACAGCTCCAGTCGTGCTGCGATGTTGGTTACTCACGGGGGTCACTTGCAGTGCTGTAGTTGCAGGCGGCCGACTTCCAGATCACAGAAGCCTTGGAAAACACGTTTCTACGCTCACAGGGCGGCTTTCTCAATTCCAGAGTACTCTGGCACGACTGGAGCTGTGGCAGAGTTTCCCACTGTGCCACCACACCACAAGGGTCCGGAGAGAGAAACGGCATCTAGCCGTCGGGATACATTGAAGCCAGGCAGTCCAGGCTCTAAGACCGGGGAGCAGCATATGAGCCGAGTGTAACGCACACTGCAGCCGCACACCACTACACCTTAAGCGGCGTGAGCCCCCGGGTGAAAAGGGCTTATTTCAAGACCCTCACAAAGCGGCAACCACCTAGCCGATTGGTGACCTGCAAAGGAACGGTAATATACCATTTACTGTTTACCTTGACATTATTCACAGCAACTTGCTGTGCCCATTGGCCACAATTGCTAAGTGCTGGATGCGCTTGCCATTTTTTATAAGGATAACCTATAGCCCAATAACATTTTCTTTGTATTGATTTCTTATGAGCAGTGATATGTGCTTACCACCAAGGCTTACATTTTAAGCATTGCTTATGCCTATGCATATTTTTATATTTCTCTATATATTTTTTCATTTTTGATATTATTTTTTTTCTTTATTTTTTTCTTTATTTTTATTTTCTTATTTATTTTCTCTTTTCATATTTATCTTGTGTATATTTTACTGTGTATTCATACATTGTATTATCTGTGTACTTACATTTTTTTATTGATTGATTTAGTGTAATACTTGAGCGCAGCATGCTATTTGTTTTTTTTTTGTGGTAATTTGTGGAGGTTGGCAATCCTCCAGCATGGTGGCTGCAGAAGTTACGGTACTTGTTTAGTTTCACGACGGCAGCGGCCGTGCGTCTAAGTCCCCTTGCGGGGCTCGCTTCGCTCGCCAACACTGCGGGCTCGGTGGCTCGCTGCGCTCGTCACGCTATCTAAAATCAACATTATGCCAACGTGGATAGTAGGGGTATGAACTATCTGCATTGGCATAGAGTTAATTTCCGTTATTTTAGATAGTTTGGTGAGCGCCGCACCTGGAATTTCACATCGTGAAACTAAACAAGTACCGAAGTTACACTGCCCAGTACACACTACGTTATTCCCTAGTGCCGCAGACACTTGTTTTTTGCAGTCTTGATCTTGTCTTCCAGATTGGATTAGAAGTCTCTGACCTAAAGGTAAACCCAGTCACATGGTCAGAACCACTCAATATGTGATAGGAACCATTAGTATGGTTCAGGTCTGTTTTGTGTTCTGTTCTCCCCAGCAATGCAGAGCCGGTGATAGCTTCCTGTTTCCTGGTTTGCAATTTTCTGCTCTGGATTGTCTTGTTCTGGCAAGTCGCTTGTCCTGGTGCAGTCTGAGTCCAGTCATCCCGTGCCTTATGCAGTATTCTTCCTGGGACATGCTACTGCTACCTTTCCTGCGTGAGCCTGCTGATTCTCAAGCACCTGGGAACCACTACCTTCTATCTTATGCCCGGTGTCATGAGTAGTCTGAGGCTACAGTTAGGTTGCACTGTGGTGCATGTCAGTTGCCCAAGAGGAGGTTGGGCATTATTCCTCCAGTTTATTTATATGGGGTTGTTCCCCTTTAAGTTGTGCTAGGAACAACTTGTCTGTGAGAAACGAGGTCGCCTGGTGTTTGGTTGTGACAGGGTCACTTGACTGTTGTTTTGGTTGCGACGGAGTCGCAGTATTTTTATTAGTATTTTCCATACTTGTGCCACTTCAGGGACTTGTACTTCTGCATTATCCTCTTTAGTCAGGGTAATTAGTTTAGTCAGATTGTCCTCTTGGACCTATCCCTGGCGGTTGTCGTGGGCTTGTTACCACCTAACACCTGGCTGCACCGGAGCTTGGGCAGGCCATTTCAGCCATGGCGGCTACAGGCGAAGTGTAGCATCCCGCAGTCCACGACCACCTGTCAGGGAGGGCCAATAGAATGAGGTTAGAGGCATCACCACCATACAGTCTGGGAGACGTTCAGTTACTCCCTGGATCGTAGCAGTATCACCGGCCATAAAAAGGGGGAAGTTGTGGCCATTATAGCAATTTCCCAACATGAATCCTGCAGAAGTGATCCAGGGTTTAACCCAGCAGATGCAAGACCTTACTTTGCGGGTGTCCGTACAGGAGGGGCTATCTCGCTCTTCCCAGAGTATCATACCCAAACCTAAAATGAACCTTCCCGATAGGTTTTCAGGGAATCGTAAGGACTTCTTTAATTTTAGGGAGTCCTGTAAACTGTATTTCCGATTAAGACCCCAATCCTCTGGATCTGCAGACCAACATGTGGGAATAATTATCTCCCTTCTCCAGGGCGACCTCCAAACTTGGGCTTTTGGTTTAAGGGTTGGGGATGAGGCCTTACAGTCTGTGGATAATTTCTTTAAAGCGCTCCGGCTGTTATATGATGATCCTGATAAAGAGGCAGCCGCAGAGACTCATTTAAGAGCCCTGAAACAGGGAAGCATCCCGGCGGAGGCAGCTGGAGGGCGGCAGTTCGCCCCTCACCCCCAGCGAACTGTGTAAGTAACTGTGAAACTTGCGGCCCCGGCGTCCCTGCAGTGCTGTAGCGGGCAGGGGTGTCCGTGCCGTGGGGGAACCTGCGGCGCTGTCATTGTGTATAAAGCTGGCTGCGGCCGGCGGGGTCCCTGCAGTGAATAGAAAATAACTAGCGCTTCCCGCGCGACCGCTACAGCACTGCAGGGACGCCGGGGCCGCAAGTTTTTTACACAGGTACCACCCCCCCCCCGGCACCGGGGCGCCCCCACCCCGACTCGCCTGGGGTGCACCGGCCCTGGGCGGAGGTGTACTGCACCGTGTTTCGTAGGTGGTCTAATGATTGCAGCTGGAATGATCCGGCGCTCAGGAGCCAGTTCAGATTAGGATTATCAGAGCAGGTTAAAGATAGTCTGTTACAATATCCAGTGCACAATACATTGGATAAACTGATGGAGTTAGTGATAAAGATTGATAGACAGCTCAGAGAGCGGCGGGCTGAAAGAATTGCATCCTCTTTACCCAGCTCTGGAGTTTATACAGCAGCGGAGAAAATGGATGAGCCCATGGAAGTGGGTCTGTCCAGGGTAGCCCCCAGAAGGGGTCTTAGGAGAAAGACCTTTGGGGTTTGTTTCCTTTGTGGTGAGAGGGGCCATTTTGTCCAAGATTGCCCACAGCGTCAGGGAAACTTCCAGACCAAGTGAATGGTGAGGAGGATCACTTCGGTCTTCAGTTGTTCTCCTCACAAAATCCGATGTTAGTTCCTTCCAGAATTTGTTTTGGTGTTGCTGATTTTTCTTTAAAAGCCTTTCTGGATAGTGGGGCCGCAGGCAATTTTTTAGACCTTTCTTTGGCCCAGAAATTGGGTATTCCTCAGGTAAAAATGGAGCAATCCATTTTCATCCGAGGGTTGGATGGAAATTCTTTGCCCAATGGTCAAGTTTTGTTTCACACTCCACCCTTTCAGTTAAGGGTTGGTGCGCTGCACATTGAGGAAATCGTATTGTACCTTACTCACTGGCCCATGGTGCCATTGGTTTTGGGTCATCCATGGCTTGTTGAACATAGTCCTGTTATTGACTGGCAAACAGGGGAGATCAGTAGTTGGGGATCCAATTGTTTTTACAAATGTATTCAACATCCCATTCGGGTTGCTACTGTGTTGCGTGACAAAATCCCTGAGATTTACAGAGATTACGAGGATGTTTTTTCTAAGGGAAAGGCGGATACTCTTACTCCACATAGGTCTTATGATTGCTCCATTACCTTAACTCCCAACTCTGTGTGGCCCAAAGCCCGTTTATATGCTCTCACAGGGCCTGAGATCAAAGTCATGGAGGAGTATGTTGCCGAGAGTCTCAAGAAGGGGTTTATTCGGCCCTCCAAATCTCCCTTCAGTGCGGGGTTTTTCTTTGTAGGGAAAAAGGATGGGTCTTTAGGACCTTGTATTGACTACAGGGCCTTGAATAAAATTTCAGTGAAAAACACATACCCACTTCCCCTTATTTCGATGCTCTTTGATCAACTCAGGCGGGCGACCATTTTCTCTACTATTGATCTCCGAGGGGCATATAATCTCATAAAATATGGCGATGAATGGAAGACCGCTTTTAGCACCTTGTCAGGGCATTTCGAATATTTGGTGATGCCCTTCGAGTTGTCTAACGCCCCAGCCGTCTTCCAGGATTTTATCAATGATGTCCTCCATGAATTCCTGGGAAGGTTTGATGTGGTGTATCTTGACGACATATTGATTTTCTCTTCTTCCATAACTGATCATCACAATCATGTTCGTCAGGTATTTTTTAGGTTATATCATTTCCCCCAAGGGGTTTTCCATGGAGCCAAAGAAGTTGAAGGCCATTTTAGACTGGGGACAGCCAGGTAACCTTAAGGCTGTGCAAAGGTTCTTAGGGTTTGCCAATTACTATCGGCGATTTATAGACTCTTTCGCCAATCTAGTGGCACCCATTGTTGCCCTCACCAAAAAAGGAGCTGATCCTAGCAAATGCTCTCCTCAGGCTGAACAGTCTTTTCAGACACTCAAACGGGCCTTTGTGACAGCTCCGGTTCTTCGTCATCCCAACCCAGAATTGCCTTTTATTGCAGAGGTGGATGCCTCAGAGGTTGGGGTTTGCGCAGTTTTGACGCAACAGGACCCAGATTCAGGAGAGATGCATCCTTGTGCTTTTATGTCGAGAAAATCCTCTCAGGCTGAAGCGAACTACGATATTGGCAACAGGGAGTTGTTAGCCGTGAAATGCACATTGTGATTTCCATCTTTACTGATCATAAGAATGTACAGTACATAGAGTCAGCCAAGCGGTTGAATTCTCGACAAGCGAGATGGGCATTGTTTTTCACACATTTTAATTTTGTGATCACGTATAGACCAGGGGCCAAATGTTAAGGCAGATGCCTTATCAAGGTGTTTTGTAGCCTCTCAGGAAGTCCGGTCTCCAGCGATACCTATCATCCCCGCTAAACAAATTCATGCTGGTCTCTTGCATGATTGGCAGACGCAGTTAAGGCAAGTTAAGGACCAAGCTCCTGAGGGTACGTCTGTCAATCATCTGTTTGCCCCTTCTTGCTGGAGGCGTGAAATTCTTTTGGAGTTTCATGATAGCAAACTCGCCGGTCATCCGGGGGGTGTGCAAAACGCAGAAACTCCTTTCTTGTATGGTGGCCCAGTTATGACAAGAGATGTCAAGTAGTTCGTCTTATCCTGCCCAGAGTGTGCGCGATATAAGGTGCCCAGGTCCTTACCACTGGGTAAACTTGTACCCTTGGAGATATCCACGAGGCCATGGTCTCACATATCCATTGATTTTTTGGTGGATTTACCCTTATCGTCGGGTCATCAGGTAGTGTGGATGGTAATGGATTGTTTCAGCAAAATGGCACATTTTGTGGCACTTCCCCAGTTACCTTCTGCCCGAGGTCTAGTGGACTTATTTGTGCGCCATGTTTTTAGATTGGGTAGATTTTAGATTTAGATTTTAGGTCTGGGTATCCAGTCTGACTGATATTGTGTCAAATCGTGGTCCCCAATTTATCGCTGAGTTCTGGCGAATGTTTAGTAAGTCTTTGGGGATCAAACTCAGTCTCACGTCTGGGTATCCACCGCAATCAAATGGACAGACCGAGAGACTTAATCAGTCCCTAAAACAATATCTGCATTGCTACGCCTCCAAGCTCCAGGATAATTGGGTCGAGCATCTGCCTTTGTCTGAATTCACATACAATAATGCGTGTCATTCAGCCTCTAAAGTTTCCCCTTTTTATGCAGTTCAGGGGTTTCATCCCAGGAGTAATGCTCTAGATCCCAATTCGCCATCTTCACCTTCTTCATTGACCACTTGTTTGAAGAAGGTGTTGGACGCCGCTGTCCGGGATCTCCTGCACCCGGACAGCCGGCGGATGTTGCGAGCCACGTGAGCGCTGGGGGAGGTTCCCGGCAGCGTCTCACGACTCGCTCTGGTCCCAGGCGTCGGGGCGTTGCTAGGCAACGACCCCGAACTTCCGCCCGGCAGCTCCCCGCGTCGCCAGCTGACGTCAGCTAGGCGGCGCGAACTTTCAAATAAAGAGTCGGCGTCTGCTGGGCACAGACGCCGGTTATAGCTTTTCTGAGCTACTTCCCGGTCCCTGGCGCTGTCTCTACCTCTGACCTCCTGGGCTTGCTCCTGGTCACTTCATTGAGATCCTGCCTGTCTTCTCTGGTGGGAACTGGAGTGTTGTCATCCAGCTCCAGTGTCCCAGCCCAGCCACCCTGGTGATCTTCTTAGGGTCATGTAAGTGCTCCTGTGGAGCCTGGTTCTGTTATTTTGAAGCTGCCATTCTCCTTTTTCTGTAGGCTGCCTAGCCTTTTATTTTGTTACCTTGTGGGGGTTTTGGACCTTGCTCCTCCGTGGGCCTGGCCCATACTCTCGTTTCCATTATTGTTCTGATACCCTCATTTCCTTGCCTGCCCTTAGTTTTTCTCGGATAGGTAGGTCCTCTCCCTTTCCTGTCCCAGTCTTTGTTTGGGGATTCGCTACCCGCTGTGTTATTGTTTTTCTACGTGGAGATTCCCCGTCTCTTGTCATTTGTGCCTGCGACTGGGTCGCTTTCCCGGATTTGGCCCGGTGCCGGCAGACAGGGGTTTTTGTTATAGTTAGGCCCAGTAGTTAGTTTATCCTTTTGAAGTCACCCCTGACGATCGCTTACCCCTTGTCATCTCATAGACCTAGCTGCATCGGGGTTGGAGCGGGCCTAACTCGCTCCTTCGAACGCGGCGGCCACAGGTGAAGCCTAGTACCTGCAGGGGTTTGTCATCTGCCCGGGGTGCTCAACAGAGTCAGCATAGGGTTCGCTGTGGCCGTCCTAACCGGCGGTCCTGGCTACGGGCTCACGCCTGACCTCCAATTCCCTGGTCCCTGTAACTGTTCCCCAGTGCCTAGTGGCAAACATAACAGAAGGTTTGGCGGGAGATCCGAGTCACCTTGGAGAAGGCTGTGGTCAAGGAGAAAGCACTGGTGGATCGGAATATGCGGTCTTGTTCTTTTAAGGTTGGGGACAGAGTGTGGTTGTCAACTCGCAACATCAGGTTGCAACAACCATTAGTCAAGTTGGGACCAAGGTTTATCAGACCGTTTAAGATAATTAAACAGGTCAACCCCGTAACCTTCCACCTCCAAGTTCCTAGATCATTGAAAATTGCTAATACCTTCCATTGCTCACTCCTTAAGCCTTTTCTTGTGTCCAAAATGTTCCCCCGAAAAATAATACAGGGGAGAGCACCCGTCTTGGTGCAGGGACAAGAATTCCTGGTGGAGAAAGTGTTAGATTCCAAAATTTCTAGGGGTCATCTCCAATTCTTGGTTCATTGGAAGGATTATGGACCGGAAGAAAGGTCCTGGGTTAAAGACCAAGATCTGCACTCCCTGAAGTTGAAGAAATTGTTTTTTTCAACAATTTCCTCATAAGCCTGGATCTGTTTTTTTTTTAACCTCTTCTCGAGGAAGGAGGGGGGGGGGGTTTACTGTTAGGAACCATTAGTATGGTTCAGGTCTGTTTTGTGTTCTGTTCTGTTTGTGTTTGGGCATTTTGACTCTTTGGTTGCCTCCGGTGGTCAGGCTGTGCCATTGCAGCTCAAATCTTCTGGAGACTTGATTATTCACTAGGCTGATGGATAATGAGCTCATTATTCCTGCTGGCAGCTTGGCTGGAGATGTCACAGGTGTGCTAATCACCTGAGTCCTTCTTAAGGCATTCTCCCCAGCAATGCAGAGCCGGTGATAGCTTCCTGTTTCCTGGTTTGCTATTTCCTGGTCTGGATTGTCTTGTTCTGCCAAGTTTCTTGTCCTTCTGCAGTCTGGGTCCAGTCATCCTGTGCCTTATGCAGAATTCTTCCTGGGACATGCTACTGCTACCTTTCCTGCGTCAGCCTGCTGACTCTCAAGCATCTGGGAACCACTACCTTCCATCTTATGCCCAGTGTCGTGAGTAGTCTGAGGCTACGGTTAGGTTGCACTGTGGTGCATGTCAGTTGCCCAAGAAGAGGTTAGGCATTATTCCTCCAGTTTATGTTTGTCGGGTTGTTCCACTTTAAGTTGTGCTAGGAACAACTTGTCTGTGTGCAACGAGGTCACCTGGTGTTTGGTTGCGACAGGGTCACTTGACTGTTGTTTTGGTTGCGATGGAGTCGCAGTATTTTCATTATTATTTTCCATACTTGTGCCACTTGAAGGACTTCTACTTCTGCATTATCCTCTTTAGTCAGGGTAATTAGTTTAGTCAGATTGTCCTCTTGGACCTATCCCTGGAAGTAGTCTTGGGCTTGTCACTACCTAACACCTGGCTGCACCGGAGCTTGGGCGGGCCTAACTCGCCTGTAGCTGTGGCGGCTACAGGCGAAGCCTAGCATCCCGCAGTCCACGACCACCTGTCAAGGTGGGCCAATAGAATGAGGTTAGAGGCATCACCACCATACAGTCTGGGAGACGTTCAGTTACTCCCCAGATCGTAACAATATGGTTCTCAGTCACAACCCCTCAAAATAGATCTTTTCCCATGGAATTGACCAGATATCACCCAAGGAGGGTTATGACTCCTCAGGCCCTGGCAACTAAGTTGGACCTCTCAGCAGTAATGGGGACCTGTAAAGATCCATGTTCCCTAGTCCATTATTATAACAGGGCTGTGACAGCAGCACTGGATACTATCACCCCTGTGCGTATACGACCCTGCAATCCACACCATTAAGCACCCTGGTTTGCCAACAGTATTTGTGATCTCAAGAAAAAGGGTTGTGTACTTCAAAGACAATGGAGGAAGACAAACCTGGCAGAGGATAAATTAAATCTAATCAAACACATTGGAAAATACCAATCAACATCAACAATCACTCGAAAGAAAACAGAGTTTCTTTCAAATGAGATCATGGCAGCAAAAAATAGGCCCGCTCAGCTTTTCTGTACTGTGGAGAAGCTTTGCAAACCAGCATGCCTGCAGCCTGATGTAACCCTCTCCCAGTCAAGATGCAATGAGTTTGCTAAATTCTTTGCAGATAAAGTATCTATCATCAGCTCTAAAATGTGTGCTCAATGATCTTCTAAATGCAAGGGATAGAGGAGACTGTTCAATCCTAATCTTTCTGGACCTCCCTACAGCATTTGACACCATTGACCATGGGATTCTAATTGAGCGCCTGAAGAATTTCTGTGGTCTGAATGGCACAATCCTTAGCTGGTTCAAATAATTTCTTGCTGGCAGGTCACAGAGAGTTTCATCGGGAGTATACTCTTCACCACCAGTGTTGTTGTCTTGTGGTGTCCCACAGGGTTCTATACTATATCCCATGCTTTTTGATGATAAATCACAGGACAAGTCAGCAGCATAGCCAACTGACAGGCCTTACGCTGGGAGTGCACAGCACTAAAAAACTCTGATCATGTGTGGAATCTTGGTGTTGTCCTGGATAGTGGCCTGACACTTAAACATCAGGTGTCAGCCACAATCAATCGGCGGTATCCCGGGATTTGGCCCCCAAAACACAGAGATTTAAATCCCGGGATTGGAAACTCCAATCCCGGGATTTCGGGGTTAGACTGCACATGCTGGGCAGCACTCGCTCAGACGCTGCCCGGCTTCTCCCATATCCAGCAGTGCAGCACTGTGCAGCGTGACGAGGTCAGAAGTCACGCTGCGCAGGGCACAGCCGTCCTCCCGCCCACCCAGCCTTCCCGGCTCCCGGCCACCCCACTGTATGAGCCCGGCAACCCAGCAGCCCTCCCACCCGCCCACTCAGCAACCCGGCTCCCGGCCTCCCAATCAGCCCGACCGCCCACTCAGCAACCTGGCCCCTAAATGTAAGTAAATATGCGGGCGGCCAGGGTGCTTTTTATTATTAGGGAACATAGGCGAATCTAGGGGGTGGTCCGGATCGCCCGTGTCTCTAGCCCCCTGGGAACCGGAGATACAGATGGAGCCGGGCTCCCTCTTGCTGGCGAATCGCCAGACTGTCTCCGCTGGCGATCCGCCAGCAGCCCAGCGCTCCATCTGACTGAGACGCGCGTGCGTCTCACGCACACACGCGTCTCAGTTTCCGGGCGGCGGGGTGACGGGAACCCTGTGCGTCTCCACTTCAGGGAGACGGACAGGGTTAGGGGAGACGGTGGGGGGAGCAGGGAGGCGGTGGGGACCCCGGGTGACCGCCGGCAAGCCGGCGGGGACCCGGGGGAATTGCTGTCGGAAGGGGACGAGTGCGCATCTCGTGCGCGCACGTCCCCTTTCGCAGAGCAGATGGTGGCTGGTGGAGGATGGCGGCTGGCGATTCTGCCGCCATCCCCTGCAAAGACCACGCCGGCTCCATCTGTACTGCCAGGCAAAACTGGAACATTTTCCCTATAGGATAACATGGGACCCGCTAATTCCGACCCCCACCCAGTTCAACGGCTGCCAGTTCCCCCTTCGGCATCACTGAAGCTCGAGGTTGATCTCAGTCGAACCCAAATCGCTGGGCCTTCAATCTGATACCAGGCTGGATCCATATGGTTTAATTGGTTCCAGGGATATTGAGGTTAAACCATTTTTTTTCCATTTCTTAAATGTAATTTCATGACTGTTTATGTTCTTTGAGGGCAGATTTCTCTGGAACCAAACAGCCCAGTTTCAAGGGACCAAAATCATTCGAAGCCAACTCAAAAGTTCTCCAATATGATTCTGGTCTCATGTAAATGGGTCAGTTGGTTCCGAAGATATAGCTGGTTGGTAAAAGGGGGGTAGGGAGAGGGGAGTGGTTGTTTCTCCCCCTCACACCAGATAATGCAGGGACTAGGCTGGTATATAAGGGGTCAGCCTGGGAATGTCCCTGCATGATCCTGGGACCATATTCCCGGGTAAATCCCTGCATTTTCTGTTGTGAAAGGGGTATTATTTCAAACCTGTAGTGCTCTGAATACAGCCGGGCAGCCCCCTGCTCTCTGCCCAGCTGTCAATGACTGTCACCCCTGCAGCTTCCGCTCCAATTCTTCTCCTCGCTTTCACCTCAGCCTGCCCCCCTTTAATCAAGGGGTGCCGGCGCCCGGCATGCTCCCCCGACGTCACGCACAACAACAGCACGCACAATATTTCAAATGTCCACTCGGCTAGAGGGGACACCAGGAGGGGAGTGGGAGCTTGCTCTGCGCTGCACTCTGCTCCTCTCCCCATAGAAGCAGCTGCACCGCTCTCCATCTCTCCCTGCAGCAGCAGCGAAGGCTCATATAAAAATTTACAGTAAGTGGCACTTTTAGGGGCATTGCTTAAGGGACGCTACAAGCGGCGGTATGTGGGGGCATTACGCTTAATGTGTGGCTTAATGTGTAAGGGGCATTTCGGTGTGCAGCATCATGTGTAAGAGGCATTATGTGTGCAGCATCATGTGTAAGGGGCATTATGTGTGCAGCATCATGTGTAATGGGTACTATGGTGTGCGGCATCATGCGTAATGGGTACTATGGTGTGCGGCATCATGTGTAATGGGTACTATGGTGCCATCAAGCAAAAAACCCCTAGCAATGAGCACGTAGGTAAGCAGCACTTATGTGGCAAATATGTAATGGGCATTACGGTTTTTACGGTTTGTTATATAGTATGTAATTTATTTATTTTATTTATTTATTAACAGTTTCTTATATAGCGCAGCATATTCCGTTGCGCTTTACAAAGTAATGTAATGGGCATCATGATGTGTGGCACAATGTGTAATGGGAATTTTGGTGTGTGGCCTTATGTGTAATTGGCATTACGGCATGTGGCTTTATGTGTAATGGGTATTACAGAGTTTGCTAAAATGTGTAATAGGCATTACTGTAAATGGTCTAAAGTGTAATACCACACCCCTTTTTGTGATACCACGCCTCCTTCCCATGAGGCCACACCCTCTTTTGCCATGCGGCTACGCCGCGCAAAGGTCCCCCTGCTATTATGTCTAGATCTGGGACCACCCATTACCATAATTCTAGATTCGCCTATGTTAGGGAAGCCAATCCCGGGATTGAGCATTTTTCAATCCCGAATACCAGGATTGAAAAAATGCCCCAGAATTGGCATCCCTAATAGCAACCAATGATGGTCTGAAGACGACGGTTTTACCATCCATGGGAGGGTACAGATTAAAATCATTGATCGGTGATATGCCCCACTCTGTGCAGAGTGCTGGTCCCACTCTGTGCATGTGTGGATGTTCTGGTATGGTATATGGTTTCTTATCAATGGTTCTTTCACTGAATAATGAAGTTTAAATTGATGAACTCATGCAAAACTCCTATTCTTGTTCATACTGTAAGTGCTCACGTGACTTCACATACAAGGAATGTGGAAATGGGAAGGGAGCAATGTCTGGACAGGAAACTTATGGGGGCTGTTGTCAGGAATGTAAGGATTTCCAGTATCTGCTGCGCTCTCTGTCATACATGGGGGTGATACTAAATATTTGTGATTACCCCTAAAAACACTAATATAAGTGGCAAATATTTAATGATAAATGGACCCCAGTATGTTTTAACACCCCTTGTAGGATCCAGATCTGCCACATACATTTATCCATCTTCATAGAACAGTGCCAAATTCCACACAACCACGGCTTAAGTGCCTTATTGAACATAGGACCTTATTCTAGTTCACTTCTTAGCTGGACAAAACCATGTGCACTGCAGGTGGGGCAGATGTAACATATGCAGAGAGAATTAGATTTGGGTGGGGGTTTTTCTTCAAAGTGAGATCTATATTGCAGTGTAAAAATAAAGCAGTCAGAATTTTCCCTGCACAGAAACAAAATAACTCACCCAAAGCTAAAGCTCTCTGCACATGTTACATCTGCCCCCTGCAGTGCACATGGTTTTGTCCAGCTAAGAAGGAATTCGCCTCTAAGAGTGAACTAGAATAAGGCCCTCACTGCCATAGTTCTCTTTTTTGGCCAGTAGCTTCAGGAACTTTTGTACCTCAGCACACCTAACCTTAGGTTTACGTTTCCTCAGCAATCCCTTAGGGACTCATTTATCACAAAATATTTGTGGCTTATTTTCTGAAAACACCAGTTTTCAGGGCTCAATGGCAATTATGTATTCTTTATCACCCATCCATGTATGACAGAGGGAGGTACCTGCTGCTGTCCCTCCATGGCAACCCACATACTGGGCCAGTGATAAACAGCCAGCCAATCAGCTCCTACCTGTCATGTCAAAGACTGTTTGAAAAATGTCAGGCAGGAGCTGATTGGCTGGTTGTTTATCACTCTCCATTTGATCACTTTTGAAGCTTAGTGCATCTGGCTCACAGTAGGTTTGTTAGGGGGATGCAATGCTGTCAGATTCACTAAGCTTGGAAATGCAAAGCCCCAGCAGCAGCTTACATCAGCTAAAGATACCATTATCACACTGCAGCGGCAGCCTATGGACAACAGATCACAAATTTAGCTGTCTAAGGGCGCCCCCAAGAACCGCTGCAGCACATTTGTGGTCAGTAGGACCACTCATGATGAGTCCCACTCCCACTGTGAGCACATCACAAGATACAAGAGAGTTGTCTCTGCAACTGTTACTACATCTGCATACTGCAGTGCAATTCTAGTGTGCTAATATCACTTGTAGATCTTATCCATTATGTATTTATTTTTTAGTTTTTGTTTGACAGTGATTTTTTTTATTATATTTGTGCAATTTTTCTATGATGATACAACAGCTACATATAAATGAATTGAAACAAAGGAATCTACAGTATATATAAAAACAACGGACAAAATAACACAAACTAAGGAAAACTTAGCAAAGAGAAAACCCCCCATACATACTATGCGATAAAGGAAGATGATATGCACAATAATGTTATCGTTAACAATGTTATCGTGCATATTACTCCCACATTCCAAAAATATACTGGTAGGTTAATTGGCTCCCAACAAAAAGAATTAACCCTAGAATGAATGCGTGCGTACATGTGGTAGGGAATATAGATTGTAAGCTCCACTGGGGCAGGGGCTGATGTGAATGGTTAAATATTCTCTGTAAAGCGCTGCAGAATATGTGTGCACTATATAAATACCTGTTAATAAATAATAAATAAATAATAAATAGTTCAGTGAGTATGAATGAAAACGATGCATGCTACTTTCTCGTCTGTACATGCAGTCCAATTTTGACAATGTCGTTTATGACTAGGTGCGTATCGTTCAGTGTTTATGAAAGATAAACATTTTTCATAAAACAATATGGTCAGTGATAAAGCAAACTTTTTATCTTTCAGTGTATACTGTATGCACCATATTTTTCATTCTGTAGCTCCCGGGAGTTCATGGGAAATCGTTAACGAGTTAATCACAAAAGCCAAATCATTCTCAAATGGCCAAATTACAGTATGTGCACGCAAAGAGAGATAAAGTACATACTTACAGTGAAATGTTGGCTATGTACGATATTTCCCTTGAACGCCCCAGAGCCCAGAAACCCCTTATATTGACTATATAATCAAAATTGGAAGCTCATTTCGCACCGTGTGTATGAACCTTTAGGTGTAGGGTAACTAATGGCTGTTTTATTTTTAAACTGCTAATTAGTTTTACGTTTAAACACACCCACTCAAATCAAACTCTCTCTGCACATGTTACAATTGCCCCACCTGCAGTGCAGTATGGTTTTATCCATTTGAGAAAAAAATAGCTTTGCGATCAACTCTGAATCAGGCCCATTATTAGCTGCTTTGTTGTTTTTGCTGGGGTGTTACAATATTGCCACCTAGTGGTTCCTTTATTATATTGCATTTTTTTTTTTTCATATTTCTGTCTGTGATTATATTGTCTATAATTTTTGAGGAATTATTTATGGCAGCTGACTTGTCACTTTCTAAAGCACAGTCTACCTTGCTCATGGTATTCTAATGCTGTTAATAAGCATTTTGTTTCTCATTATTTTACCTGTATGTTGCTATGAGGTATGCATTAGATTTTTGAATTGGCTTTGATTTAACATTTTCTGGAATATTTGTATACAGTTCAGCTGAGTAGTTAGCTTACCTGATTCCTGATCTTGCTACAGTATCTATTTCACTTTTCATTATCAATAACATAAACTTCATTGACTGCTGTTCTCTCATGTTTTATTATTGATACTCAGTGGTGCTCAGACATAAGGCATACCTCCCAACTTTGTCACTTAAGCAGGCGGGGGGCGTGGGCTAATTTGGGGGCGTGACCTATACTCGCGGCTCTTCCGCAAGGCCACGCCCCCATTTTGCCGCTATGGGGGGCATGACCCAGAGGCTCTGTGAGCCTCTAGCCATGCCCCCAGCCCCCTGGCTGCGGGAATAGACGCTGTGCGCATGCGCACAGCGTTTATTCCCCGCTGCTTAGCAGCTGACAGGGGGGACTCCCAACAGCCCCCCCACACACCGCGGGACACTGCCGCCCGCGGGTGGGACAGCTGGACAGGCCCTGACAATCGGGACTGTCCCGATAAAATGGGAGGTATGCATAAGGGGCAATTTACTAAGAATCTAGAATACGACCGATGCTGGGTACTAATAATTCATATGACCGGCATCGGTCGTATTTTCGGGAAAATTACTAATGTGACATTTTTACTGATTCGTATTCTCCCAATGGCTTAGGCGGTCATATGCCGCTGTATTCGTATTTACGGCCATATTTGTAGGGCCTCTAAATACAAATACGAGTTGGCAGCCTGCACGGAACAGTCAGATCTATGCAGGCTTCAGTGTAAAATAAAATAAAATAATAAAATAAATAAATAAATAAATAAATAAATAGGGCCAGATGTATTAAGCTTCAAAAGTGATAAAATGGAGAGTAGTAAACAACCAGCCAATCAACTCCTACCTGCCATGTCACAGACTGTGTTTGAAAAATGTCAGGCAGGAGCTGATTGGTTGGTTGTTTATCACTCTTGAAGCTTAGTGCATCTGGCCCATAATCTTAAAAATGATTCGGGGTCTCCCCCACGGCCGTAACCAGCCCTGGGCTGGTTCTAGAAATTAAGGAGGCAAAGCATGTGGGGTTCCCTTGGATTTCTAAAACCAGCACCAGGCTCATGGGCCGGTCCGTGTTGCCAAAATATGGTGGGACAAAATGAGTAGGTCCCCCATAAATTGAGAACCAGCACCTGGCCCAAACAGCCAGCAGGCTAATGCAACAGACTGGGGGGAGACTTTTTATTCAGATAACCCCGACCACAACATTGACCCGTAGAAAAAAAACCCACAAAGGTAGTTGTCCACTGAGGGACAGACAGGCGCTGGTAAGGGTTAAAATCCCAGCTGCTGTGCAGAAGTGGGGTAGTTAATCCGATACTTGTGTACTTTCACGGCTCCCATCGCATGCCATCGCATGCCAAATGTAGTGGCATGCGATGGCATGCGATGGCATGCAATTTTTGCAGTGTTTTTTTTTTAGCATTTTTTGAAAAATCGCATGCGATTTTTAACAGAAATGCATCCAAATGTTTTGAAATTAGTATCAAACATGTTCAATGGCCCCCAAATGTCATTTTTGAGGCTGTACCACCCCCACTATCAACGCAAACCCGAAGCGTGGCGAGCGCTTTTCATACCCCCACTATCCACGTCGGCATGTAGTTGAGAATAGAAAGTGTGACGAGCGCAGCGAGCCACCGAGCCCGAAGCGTGGCGAGCGCAGCGTGCCCCGCGAGGGGACGCGGACACCTGTGAAGCCCGCGAGGGGACGCGTATACCTGTGAAGGTATCCATGTCCACTCGCCACGCTTCGGGCTCGGTGGCTCGCTGCGCTCGCCACACTTTCTATTCTCAACTCTACGCCGACATGGATAGTGGGGATATGAAAAGGCTCGCCACGCTTCGGGTTCGCGTTGATAGTGGGGGCGGTACAGCCTCAAAAATGACATTTGGGGGCCATTGAACATGTTTGATACTAATTTCAATGCATTTGGATACATTTCTGTTAAAAATCGCATGCAATGCGATTTTTTCCTATACGATGGACATCGTGGGAGCCGTGATTGTACACAAGTACCGTTAATCCCACTATATAAAAAATAAGCAAAAGGGTATGGTGGCACAGCGCTAGTTTGAGGAGGAATACGTTTTACTACACACCATGAGATATAAAGAAAGAAAATGTATTCTTATTAAAAACACATTTTAGGCTATCCTATACCAGCACTTGTTTGGCAACCAAACGGATTGGGCTCACCCACTAAGGAACTCAGTCCCGGACCAGACCTCCCAATTTCCATCCAAACCACCACCATTTGATGCCAGGATCTCCTCTGGTTACAAGAGCACCCCTTTACTCCAGGAACCCCTTGCCTATAATCAGCACACTGCAAGTGAGGATCTAAAAATAATGAGTGACTAGGATTTACATTGGAGAGACTCCCCAAATATGGACGACAACAAGTAATGAGCGCTTAGAACCCAAAAAGAAATCAATTCCAGCTGCTAACTATGAGGCAAAAGCCGAAACGCGTTGGAGGGTACATACCAATGTCCACTGACACTTCAAGCCGACCAAGAGACCAACACCTGTGAGAACCCCACTAGTAGGCGAGCGGCGGGTGCACACGCCGCCACGTAACGGAAGACGGAGAGAGACTGACATGGAGCAAGTGTACCGGCAGTGGTGAGTATCAAACAGGAGGGGGAGCAGGGCAAGCCAGCAGGGTCCTGTCCAAGAAGTAAGCGGTCACCGCAAAGGACTCATCCTGAAACGGTGAGCCGCGCCAAGACAGGGAGCAGCGTCTGCAGTCACTGAAGCCCGGTCAGCCGTGTTACACACAGAGCTGCCGATGCTCTACAGTACACAGACGTAGCACACCCAGTCCGGGACCCGGGGATCCCCAGCAACCTCCACTTAGAAAAAACCGCTCCCGAACCCGCGCACAGGTATCATCATTTCCTTTTCAGGAAGCATTTCAAATCAGAAAGGATTACAAATAGCGGGACGCCGCTTCACATTGCAAGATTCAAAGCGTACCCTTCCACTGCATAAACCAGCTGGTTCTCCGACCCCTTGCCTGTTTACATCCTGCTATCTAACCACCACCCCCTCGCTTGCACCTCTTGTAATCTGTCTGTCTCCCCTTCCTACTAGATTGTAAGCTCCTCCGAGTAGGGCCCTCTTCCCTCCTGTTGTCAAAGCCCACTTCTCTTCACATTTCACTCACAGCTCTCCTTTACTCCAACACTCAGTGACCATCTTCGTCTGCATACTCATCTCCATCATTGGCCTCAAGCCTCTAGTTGTATGTTGATTGGGTCCTCACTACCAGGGCCGGACTGGGACCAGAAATAGGCCCTGGCATTTTTGAGCACACAGGCCCACCAGCAGTAGGCGGGACCCTTGAGCGGCGAAGCAGCGCGGTGAAAAAGGGGGCGTGGCCTCACAGAAAGGAGACGTGGCATCACAAAAAGTAGCAGTACACATTATGGAACACACCGTAATGCCCATTACACCTTATGGCACACACTGTTATGCCCAATACAGAATATGACACAATCCTTATGCCCATTACAGAATATGACACAATACTTATGCCCATTACACATTGTGGCACACACCGTAATGCCCATTACACATTGTGGCACACACACCAACACGTAATGCCCAGCACAGAATATGACACACACCATATGCCCCCAATATTGCCAGGTATGCCACCACTAATGCCAGATATGCCCACAATAGTGCCATGTATGCCCCCACTAATGCCAGGTATGCCCCCACTAATTCCTGATATGCCCCCAATAGTGCCAGATATGCCCCCAATAGTGCCAGGTATGCCCCCCAATAGTGCCAGGTATGCCCCCCAATAGTGCCAGGTATGCCACCAATAGTGCCAGGTATGCCCCCAATAGTGCCAGGTATAGAAACATAGAAATACCCCCAATAGTGCCAGCACTCACCATTGTTGCTCTGAGAATCTGATGTCCATCTGCTGTGGCTGCTGCCTGCTACCCTTCTTCCAAGGACAGGAGAGCAGCACAGCACATCGTCACACAGCACAGCGTCTCAACTTCAGTTCCCTGTGACTGAGCCATCAGCAAATCAAAGCTCGTGGGCCTGCTCCTGATTGGCTGCTGGCCCGCGAGCTCTGATTGGCTGATGGCCGCACAGGAATACACACTGAGGGGAAGGAGAGATGCGCGATGCACTCTCCTCCCATCAGAGCTAGCGGTGGCGGCAATCAATGGAGGGAGGCAGGGACGGACGGGCGGGCTGCGGGCATCTGCAGTGGCGGCCGCCGCGTCATGACGTCCTGACGCGTCGGCGTCATGACGTCAGTATGCAAATGACGCGGCGGCCAGTATGACGGACTGGGAGGGCGGCCGCAGGGAGGACACAACATTAACATTTACTGCAGCACAATATTGGCCCACAGGTCCATCGGCCCTTCTGGCATTTGCCAGAAGTGCCAGATGGCCAGTCCGGCCCTGCTCACTACTTACATTTAAGCTGTAATGTGTATTGAACTGTGGTGCTCTTTATTTGTACTGTATTTTTGTTATTTATTCAATGTTATGCCAAGTTTTGTCTCCCTGTATTGTTCCTTTGTACGGCGCTGCGAAACACTTGTGGCGCCTTATAAATAAAATTATAATAATAATAATAATAATAATAATAAAAGACTGTGTAAACTTTTTTTCAGGAATTACCACTTCATTGTGTGCATATCCAACCCGAGTGTACACACACCATACAATTTATTGGACATCCAATCCATGACCCAATTTATTTAATTCCTCGATATTTTTTCTATTTTTACATTTTTTTCGTTTAATTGTATTCTGATATTGTGTAATTCAGGCACAACATTCATGTACATTTTGTAAATCATATTTATTGACCTTGAAGGAATGCACTCTTTCAGCCCGATTGACTGAACAGTGTATTGAAAAGGCCAATTGCTATATGTATAAAAGATACATTTGTAAACAAATAAAGAAACATTTTATCAAACATCTGTAGAATTTCAGTGACAGAGCGCGGCACCACCACCCATTCCAGTATCTTGTACAAACGGACCCAGTCATCCGTTCAAAGTGCAGCTGCTAGTCAAAGAAAACACAAATAGATTCAGTGCGCAGGTACAAAAACTTCTTCTAACTATGAGGGATAACCAATCCCTAAATACAAGAAAAAAGACACTAACTAGCGCTAGGAACCGATACACTGAAATGATTATGAAATTAATAAAATATTACTAATCAAAAATAGGAATAAATTAATAATGCCAGTCATATGAATTGTAGAAAAATAAATTTATGTTCATTTCTCAATGTAAATAAAAACATATTAGACACATAAAAAAACACATAAAAAATAATAAATAAAAAGAAAGTATATAACATTTAATATTTATACAAAAAGTGTACCGGCCGATACAATATACAGACAGATTGTGTGTGCATGTGTGAACAAATGGATAAAAATGGAACTGGTGTTGTTAGCTTCCCTGGTGGGGGACACCAATTATTTTTCTGTTCACAGTCAAAGCAGTGCCATCCACTAGTTTTTCAAATGCTTGTGCATGATGAACCAATAAGTCCAATGAGGTAGTGTTAATACATGCGGCTGTAAGCAGGGCTGGCAACAGAAATTTTGGGGACAGGTACACTGATAATTCTGGGGTCCCAATATCTCACCCCCTTGAGCAGAACATTTTTGGTATACTACATACTGAACGTGTTTTTTTTTATTGTTACAATAAAACATAATTGATATTCACTAATACCGGAGGGGGGTTCCAGACAAGTACCCTTACAGGAAACCAGGCATGTGCCTTTATAAACCATTGCTAGGTACTGCACTGCCACAGCCATGCTTACAGCCCCTGAGCTCCTCAGAACCTTGGGGCCCCTCACAAGCTTGGGGCCTGGTACAGTTGTCCGCTTTGACCCCCCCTGTCGCCTGCCCTGGCTGTAAGTAGCTGATAGACAGCCAGAGTACCTTATTTTGTAGTTTGCTCCAGTCAAAGTTAGTAGTCCAAACTACTGTGTGTGGGCCGGACACTAGATGGATAAGGCAAGTGAGAACTGACACGTTTCCCCGCCTGCGTCTGTTGGCGGCTTTATCAAAGATCAAGATTGATCTTTGATAAAGCCGCCGACAGACGCAGGCAGGGAAACGCGTCAGTTCTCACTTGCCTTATCCATCTAGTGTCCGTCCGGCACACGGGAGTATGGACTACTAACTTTGACCAGCTCTAGAACCATGTTTTTTCCGTGCAGGCTAATGCTGCCCACACATCAGACCAACTTTTTAAAAACTCTTCAAACCTCCAACCATCCAACTTGACAGTCCAACTAAAACAGTTTCCCGCACATCTAACCAACTTTTCTTCTAACCAGCAAACTTTTTTTTTTTGAGTCCAGCCCACTTCTGTCTACATTTTTTTTTACATGTATTTTAATTAAATGGTTTAATTCCACCTTTATACAGTAGACAGCAAGTGAAAAGTGAAATTAAATGAAACTCTGCTTCACACACCAGGCAATCTCCTCAAAGTTACATGTATCAGTTCAAATTGTTAAATACAAATAATTTGTAACAATATTCCTCAGTGTTGACACATAAACCCCATACACACTAGATTACCTTTTAAAAGATATTGGTAATTTTAGCAATATCTTTTAAGAAAATTGTTCAGTGCATATGCTCAATATCACAAACATGTGCCCGACGTTTCGAGGACGCATCACACCATGAAAAAGAGGAGTCCAGCCTCGAAACGTTGGGCACATGTTTGTGATTAATACATAAAGATTTTTATGCACCAAATCTGTGAGTGCTGCTGATTATTTCTATCAATATATACATCAGTACTTGTGTACTAGCACGGCGCCCACGATAATTAGTAGCCCGATTTTTTATCGCATCGCAAGCCATACACCAGATGGCATGCGATGCGATTTTGACCCATATACGATATTAAATTGTATAACCACCCTAATGGGTGCTTTTAAGCACCCTAATGGGTGCTTACAATGCTTAAATGCACCCCCACGCCACCCCCCAAGTATAAACGTGAACCCGAAGCGTGGCGAACGTAGCGGTACGCGTCCTACGACCTTTTCATACCACCACTATCCACGTCGGCGTGGAGTTGACTTTATAAAGTGTGGCGAGCGCAGTGAGCCACCGAGCCTGAAGCGTGGCCAGCGCAGCGCGCCCCGCGAGGGGACGCGGATACCTGTGAAACCCGCGAGGGGACGCGGATACCTGTGAATCCCGTGAGGAGACGTGGATACCTGTTAAAGTATCCGCGTCCGCTCGCCTCGCTGCACTCGCCACACTCTATAAAATCAACTCCACGCCGACGTGGATAGTGGGGGTATGAAAAGATCGTAGGACGTGTACCGCCGCCCCTCGCACCCATTAGGGTGCTTATACAATTTATAAATCGCATCCTATCGCATTGTATGGCATTGTATGCCATATACAATGGCATACAATTTTAAAATTGTATGCCATTGTAGAACATCGGCCAATATCTCGTCGCATCGCATGCGATATGGTCTGCGATGCGATGGGCGCCGTGCTAGTACACAAGTATCTATACATCTTGACTGCCCGCCCTGCACATTTAATAACATGGGCAGGCGAGAGCAGGGCAGACAGCAGCAGTGTCTCAGCAGCAGGCAGGTAGCGTTGGCGGTGGCAGCAGTAGAACCTGGAGGGCAGGCGGCCGAACTTGAAAGCTGCAGGACCGAGGTGCGCGGTCACTCTGGAGTGGATATGAGTGGTGCGGCCTGTGCAGCGTGACGGTCAGAGGTCACGCTGCACAGGCAGCGCTGCCGATATCCACTGCAGGTTAGGCCATCAGGAACACCTGGGCAGCATCTGAGCGAGCGCTCAGACGCTGCCTGGCATTAGATTTGCGCATGCACAACTAATCCCGGAATCATCAATCCCAGACCATCAATCCCAGAATTTTTAGGCCAAATCCCTTGATCCCGCCGATCCTGGGATTGGCCACCCTAGCCTGCAGTGGTCAGTGATGGGGCGGGGGGGGGGGGGGTGCAGCTGTCAGGTCAGAGCAGTGATGGGGGGGATGTCCGATTGCTGGTGTGCATCTTATTGAGCGGCAGGTGTAGCGTCAGTCTGGCGGCAGTGTGGACCCTCTTGGACCTGACTGGAGCAGGACGGCAGTAGCAATGAGGACCCTCCTGGACCCAGCAGCTGGAACAGCACCCTGGCAGCATTTAGGACACAGCTAGTGCATGACAGCGGTGGTGGTGCGGACCCTCCTGCATAGGAGAAGAGAGCAAGGGAGAGAGAGAAGGAGGAGAAGGGGGGGGGACAAAGGGAGAGGAAAAAAATGAGGGACAGCAGGGGAGAGAGACGGTGACAGACAGGTGGTGGATGAGAGAAAGAGATGGGTAGAGAGCGGAAAAGAGGAAAAGGGGAGAGGGAGTGAGGCAAAGTGGTGATTCCATGGGGAGTGAGAGGGGGTGGGGTGAGGCAATGGAAAGTTAGTTGAAGGAGAGGAGAGGGCATGAGGTGAGGAGGAGTGGGGTGAAGGGGCGAAAGAGGTGACAGGGATGAGACAATGGCACTGGGGGGGTGACAGGGAGTAAGAGGGCAGAAGCGATGGGGAGTGAGATGGGGGTGAGGTGATGGGAAGTGAGGTAATGGGGGGGAGGTTTTGGGGCGAGAGGCAACAAGGGTGGGGAGAGTAGGCAGGTCTAATTCTCACCACAGTGGCGGCTCCCCTGATCCTGTCCCCTGCTGGCTCCTGGATGGGTGCCATTCCAGCGCTGGCTCCTGGGGGCTGCAACGCTCACCCCCAGATGGCCGCCACACAGCAGGGTCCCAGGCGGCCACTGCCCCACCGCTGGCTGCAGCAGAGCAGAGTGCATCCCCGGGGACCCGCTCATGTTCTAGTCCCCAGGGGATACTGACGGGGGTTTCTGCCGGGGACTGAGGATGCTGCCAGGGATAGTGCTGGGGGGTGGGATTGGGGATACTGCCTGGGGGGTTGCTGCTGGGAACTTGGGATGCTGCCGGGGATCGCACTGCGGTGGGATTGGGTATGCTGACGGGGACTGGGGATGCTGCTAGGGATCGTGCAGCGGGGGGATTGGGGAGCGCACTGCAGAGGGACTAGGGATGGTACTGGGGGATTGCGCTGTGGGGGGACTGGTGATACTGTAGGTGTAGGGGGATCCTCTACTCTTGTCACCTTTGCTGACGACAGAGAAGAAGTAGGTGGACACATCTGGACAGTGTCCGCCTACTTATCGGGCTGTTGGGAGACAGTTCCCCCACACATCAGGACGATCAGCTGGGAAAAATCAGCTAGTTGGAACGACCGTTTGGGGACCTTTATTAACATTTTTGGCCATGTGGGAGGAAACGGCTGATAATCATTTGCTCCCACACACTAGAAAGATTACTATTCCAACCAGCCAAAAGTTGTCTGGTTGGAACGATATCTTTCTGATGTGTGGCCAACATTATGCCAAACACGCCTGGAAAATTAGTGGTATTTTCACAGCAAGTAGAGACCGTATTTTACATATGGACACTTAGTGAATTAGGAATCACCATTCGAATGAATGGTGATTCCTACTCGTAGTCTATCGAGGGCGTATACATTTGTATTCGGTAATAAGAAGGCACAAGTAGGCAGTTATATTTGCATTGGACTGCCTACGAATACTCAAAACACAGACGTATTATCTTAAGTAAATTTCACCCATAATCTCTTTGTGTCCCACTGGCCCTGCCTATTGTTGGTTATCTACTTAGGGCCAGATGTATCAAGCTTCAAAAAGTGATAAGAAACAGAACAAGCAAAGCCCCCCCATCAAACATGGGGCTGAATTCGGCCCCTATATTCTCTACTACATGTACATGCACACACATTTTAGGGTTAATTTTGTTAGGACCCAATTAACCTACCAGTATATTTTGGTCGGAGGGAAGTTGGAGTACCCGGAGGAAACCAACGCAAGCACGGGGAGAATATACAAACTCCACAGTTAGGGCCATGGTGGGAATAGAACCTAAAGGCCCCCATACACTAGTACGAGGTATCTCATGCAAGCCTTGCACGTGATACATCTTTAAATGGCACGGTAAATCCTCATTCTACATACCATGTATATCACATGCAATCCCTCTGACCACCTTGGAATACGATAAACCCTTGTTGCAGCACTGACAATCTCCAGAGTCGATCTGTTGTGCTCATGATAGCGCATCAGATTGGAATTGTAAGTTTATGACATATGATGATTTGACACTTTTCACACAATTTATCTGCCGGATGCATCAAAATTGTGTAGATAAGGGCCAAATCGTACTAGTGTATGGCCCTAACTGTGCGGAGTTTGTATATTCTCCCCATACTTGCGTGGGTTTCCTCCAGGTACTCCAGTTTCCTCCCACAATCCAAAAATATACTGGTAGGCTAATTGGCTTCCAACAAAATTAACCCTAGTATGTCTGTGTGCGTGTACATGTGGTATGGAATATAGATTGTAAGCTCCACTGGGGCAGGGACTGATGTGAATGTTCAAATATTCTCTGTAAAGCGCTGAGGAATATGTGTGCGCTATATAAGAAACTGTTAATAAATAATGAATACAGAACAGGTGTCCTAACCCCTATAGTGAGCGTTAAAGGGTGAGGGCTCATTCCTAAATGGTGATTATAAGAGTTATAAAAGGGATTTTGAAAGAGTTGAGAAATAAAAGGGCAATATTATAGACTTGGAGAAGCTGACATTGACTATAGCAGCTGATAAAATATTTCTACACTGTACAAGAAAACTCTCAGGGCGAAATGTAATGGGAGGCCCCGGAACCGGACTCTTCTGACCTGGAGCCCCGGAGCCCGGACCCAGGGACCGACCTACGGGCTCAAGGTAGGTAAGTATCAGTGTGTGTGGGCTGTGTATGTATTAAACTTTTATTTTTCAGGGCGTCAGTGTGTTTTTTTTAAACTATTTCTTGTACTATGGAACTACAAGTACCAGCGGGCCCTTTAATGCCCCGCATGCTGGGGCTTGTGGTTCTCCAAGTCCCAGCATGCGGGGTAGGCTTGCTGGGACTCACAGTTCTTCAGCATAAGACAATAGTTTTTAATCTTTTTTTTACACTTTACATCAGCCCGATGCCCACCGCCCAGGGGCAATCGGGGACAGCCCCGGACTTTCAGCATGGGCTGGTTAGTCCTGGAGGGGGGGGACCCCTTCTTTGGGGGGGTCCCCACTTCCCCAGGACCCCTGCCCATGCTGACCAGCCATGGGGATAATGCTTTGGCCGCGGGACCTTATATAATAAGTGTCCCCCGGCTGTGGCATTACCCTGCTGGCTGGTTGGGTCTGGTGCTGGTTCTTAAAATACGGGGGACCCCTAGTCATTTTGTCCCCCGTATTTTGGGAACCAGCGCCGGACCTTGAGCCTGGTGCTGGTTTTATAAAATCCAGGGAACCCCAACTTGATTGTTCCTTTGATTTTATTATACCAGCACCGGCTTTTTGAGCCCGGGTCTGGTTATGCCTAGGAGGGGGACCGCACGCCGTTTTTTTTCTTTTTTCCACACAGCGCACTGTACTGAAAATGTGCCGATTTTCATGACTGAAAATCGCACATTTTCAGGACTAAAAAAGCGCCCGAAATCGCACTTTTTGCCGCAAATTCGCATCTCATTACATATGCGAATTCACGGCAAAAAATGCGATTTTTAAAGGTGAGATTTTTAAAGGTGCGATTTGGCGCGATTTTTTTCTTACGAAAAAAATCGCACCCTATTACATTTCGCCCTCAGTCTAGTTATGGGAAATTATCTAATTTCTTTGCATCACTTTTAATAAATGACCCCTCTACTTTGTTTTTCACAGAAACATTTTTATCAAACAAAAGTAAACCAAATCAGTGCAGATAAATAGCTTTCTCCATATTTTTAATTGGTGCATCAATTTTCACACCTTGTTGTCATGCTCTTTTCTCCTGATTCCACTCACTATTCTCACTACCCCTCACTGCTCCCCCTCTGGCAGTGTTATGGCTGGAGAAGGCTGGGCAGGTGTATCCTGGCTGTTGTTGATGTTGCTCAGAGGATCAGTTTGTCCTTGACTCCGGACGGACAGTGAAAGACAAGGAGAAATATCTGTGCGCTCTTTGGCCCTGAGTTGGGAATGCCAGACAGTCCCTGAGAAGCTTGCGTGTCACTGTGGACACTGCCTACACTTCCAGTGCAGTACAACCAGCCAGCTCACTCTTTCTATCAATCTTTCTTCTGGCCATCATGTTTGTCTATTCTCTGTGTCTCCCTTCCGGCTCCTCTCTGCTCAGCTTGTGCATTTTCCATTCTGTTATTCTGCAGCTGAGGGGAAATTCAGGGACGCCCTTCTCTGTATTATTTCACATTCTGATGCTTTCAATATCATAAAAAAAAAAAAAAAACATTATCTCTGCATGCACATTAGGAATAATTTACTACCAAAATTAAAAAGTATAGTAGCCCCTAGCTATAACTGAAAAATGTGAAATTGTAAATTAACGCAAATAAAATTTTACAATTTTTGGGATTCCAAACCCAAACTGTAAAATGCAGGCAATACCTACACACAGGATGCGGATAGCATCCCAATGGTCAGTAAGCCAGTATCCCAAATGGCACAAAATCCAAACATCAGTTAGGATGCTGGAATACCGACTGCTGGGACACTGAATGGTAAGTACAGGTCAGCGCTAACGTGTTGCCGGGAAGGGTGGTGCATAGAGTTAATCTGCAGGGAAGTGGAAGATTGGGGTTAGGCTGCAGAAAGGGAGGGTCCAGCACTTAAAAGGGAGGTTAGGTTTAGGTGGTAGGGTATGAAGGCTAGGTTTAAGCCCTAGTGGGGTTAGGCTGCTGGAAGGGAAGGTTGGGGTTAAGGGGGGTGGTGTTAAGAATACTTACTAGACCCCTGTCAGGTTTTCCTTCTTCAGGATGCTAACATTGGTATATTTAGGTATTTATATATGTTTTAAATGGGAGCAAAACAATATTTTTTACAAATGCAATTACCATAATACTCTGTAAAGCCACAAATCTATACTATCCACACTATTGGGGTGCATACATACATCCACTGTATACTATTAAAGTAGACTAGGCACATATGCCAATGCTACATTTTGAGCTCTAACCAAGTGAACATATGTACATCTGTTTCATGCATGCCACTTTTCCTGCATACAATCAGTCGCAAAAGGGTATCTTACTCAAGTAATGACTGTACTCAAGTAATGACTGTACCTCCTACCAGGACCATTCTAGGAGGGACAAAATGCTCTGTTCCTGAACTTCCTGGCCAGTGGCAGTTGGTGGTGCTGCAGTCCAAAATTCAAATATGGGAGTCACGCCAAACATCACCAGCCCTTACTCACTGGCAGTTGGTGTGTCTTCCCTATCTGAATTTTGGACTGTTCTACAGTCCCTCCTGGAATTTTGTCCTTCCTGGAATGGGTCATTGGCCTCTGAATAAAACATTTCTTGTGCATTTCAGTGTAAGCAGTGGTGACCCTAAAGCTTGAAAGGTGATGGAAGCCCCTTTGTAACCAACAATAGGGAAACATCCAAACATTTAAAAATGACTACCTCTCACAGCACTCATCTCCATTTAGTAATCATCTTACAGTTGCCCCCCTTTCAATAATCACCTCATAGAACCCCCACTTCGGTAAACATCTGACAGCACATACCTTTAAGTGCTAGCACGTCTTATCCCGCACTCCTTTTCACCTTTCATTGCTTCATAGGATGGGCTCCCTCGGCTCCGCCATTACTGGGAATGTCAAAGAGAGAAGTTCTCCAGACTGTCGGAAATACACTTCTCACACTATTTATTCAGAGCAAATCACAGCGCTAGACTACAACTCCCAACAGCTCTTGTGGTACTAAGAGATGTGCATCCAATCTGTAATTGCAGCTATGCTGTACTAGAATCCTTGTTGTCATGGTTTTATTGATGACAAACCTATAACCATACAGTACATAAAAACAAGAGGAGAAAATCGGATTTTGGTGTTAAAAAGGAAAAGCAAGACGAGTAATGATTATATCACTAAAAAACCTTATTTCAATAATGCCATCGATTTTGTTGAAAAATTTGTTGAAAAAAAGTGATTAGGGGCCCTGAAGCGTAGGCTTCATTAGTTTCATAGTAGATATGCCCCGAAGTGTAATCTATTGATAGATAGAATTCCTTTATTCGTCTCACAATGGAGAAATTTTCAATCGTTACAGCAAGGTTCAAGTACAGATAAGAGTAATAGCATAATAATAAGAACACACATAATAAGATAAGATCCAAACAACATAATTCAAGAATCTAGGAACATGCAGGTCTTCTAACATTGGTCTATCTAATTAGTCTTTTCAGACTCATAAAGCCTTTCAATTGGCTGGAAAGGGATGCATCAGTGAGGTCAGAATCATTCAGTGCATTCTGGGTACTAATAACTCCAGGGTTGCTTGGTGTAATGTTCAGGGAAACATTTTCAGTTATAATGGTAGGGGTTGATGCATCCACTTGATAATTAGACCAGATAAGAGAGTCCTGCAGGATCTGTAAACAAGGGAGTAATTCTGGTTTAAATTGGTCCACACGAGGGACCGATGCAGATGCTTGGTGCAAGCGAAAACATCCCTTTGCAGCCGTGCTGAGGATCGTGGCATGCAAGAAGAGGTCGGACGGCTGTGCAGGTGGTGTTTGGTGGACTTGTAAGGCTGCGAAATCCGCAGTAATTTACGGCTGCTAATAGGTTTGCCGGGGGGCTAGCCAATTAGCACCAATGCTGGCATCCTCATCTCCCAATGCCCGCACTGATCAGGGATTATGCTCTAGGTGCCAAAGGCATTTGAACCATAATCTGCAATATGCACCCCTGCGGATGCACGATAACACATGGGCCTGGGAATTTATTCTGGATTAGACGTATTATCACCCAAAAATGGGATAGCTTTCGCAAACAACAAGGATGGACAGTAACTGGATAGCCCAATAATTACCATCATTGATAAGTAGCTTTGTCAGCCCATTTTATAGCCATATAATGGCTTTCAATATCTGCTTTTATTGTGTGTAGGGTATACATATGAAGGGGACATAAATTAAATACAAACATCTGTTGAATTATATTTTAAAAATCAAATGTAAATCTTCTTTCCTGCCCCAGTCCAAATACAAAGATCAACAAATAACAGACAGCTGTAAAATCATAAAACAGTGCTGCTGATCATTACTGCGCCTCATTGCAACACCCACAGGTATTGTGATTGGTATGTCACATCTGTGACTGTGCAGTTCCTGTACTGTATGGGTCATTGAGTCGACCAGTGAAAATCAACATAGCTTAGGTCGACACATGAAATAGATTGGCGTGGCTCGACACATGATTTTTTGTTCCGAAGTGTACCGCATCCCCTCACATGGCTCGATGCACTCACCATGCTAAGCTCAGCACACTTTTCTATTCTCCCGCCATGCCTTAGTAGATGGTAGGGCATTAAATACTGCCTGTCGGCACGTCTGCTCAAAAAAGTGAAGAATGTCAACCCATTTCATGTGTCGACGACCTAAGCCATCTCAACTTCACAGGTCGACCTATACCCTCTTCCAACACTCGCCCCCTTTCCACTTCTGGCCCGCTTCTTCAGCAGTAAGGAATGAAATCTGCATACAGAGGACAGCACATGCATTTATTTACAGAAATGCTTTTTATTTTCCCAAGCATAAAAAATGACTTGCAAATCTACATAAGCCCCAATGGTTTTTTCTTTTCTTTTGATCAAAAAGCAAACCCTTTCTACAATACTCCACTTCTAGAATACACTCACAATCTAACATGTATTATTACTTATGTTCTCTCCTTATTACTCCACATAGCTTTAGTAGAACTCCTACTCTTACACCCTGCACCCTCTTCCATAATACTGTATCCAGAACTTCTTAGAATGTCTACTTGAATTTCCTCATTTTATTCCATATAAAAATTATTTCGTACAATTTCAAGAAAAGGATTACGCTCTACTTTTTTCTCCCTCCCAGGCTGGGTACACAATACACAGACATATCCTCTGACAGACCGGCTGACGAGGAAAGCAACACACCTACTTGAGTCAACAGGTTTGTGCAGACATCACAACTGGGCAGGCATTGTAATTTACCCATTTAGCTGTGATGCCAGTGCTTGCAGCCAGTGTGCGGGCTGGTACCCCATACACACCAACAGACATGCTGATATATCTGAAAAATAGATCAGCATCGGCTCTGCTGTGTGTATGTGTACACAGCTTTACATGGTTTCCAAATTACCTACCATAAACCTGTTGAACGAGTGGACAGTACTGATATACATCACTAGAGGGAGACATATGCCCACAGCAGAGTTTCCAACATGTCTGCAGTTGCCTAGCGATATATTTACATTTTCAGTCCCCTAAAGAGAGTATCCTCAAATTACCCCAAAACATCTTTGCAAAAGAATATAGTTATGTGACTTGAAAGATTTTAAAGTATTATAGTGCCCGGAACCTGGTACTGCAACAATTCTAGAAAAAAAGTTTTTAATCACACACCCAGAATATGCACATTCCTGCCCAGAAAGGATACCAGTATTGTAGACCCACACAGTGAGCATTACCCTTCAGTGCAATGCCAGATCTGTGACAGTATAAATAAGGGTTCTAGATTTATACCCGTATGCTGTCTGCTCGGATGGCTCTCTCTTGGTCTGTAACATTAATCAATCGGCAGCTGCACAGCTGTGTATGTATCCCAGCCCTTACAGACACAGACACACACACACACACTCTCTCTCGGCCCTAGGAGCTTTAAACTCTGTGATGCCTGATAATTATCCACTTATAGAGATATAACATAGGCACATAGGTCCAATTTTTGGTGTGGTTTACTGAACTGACAAGTTATGCTATTACACATAAAGCCTCATGTAAATAATATCTGCATTAACCCTGACTTATGATGTCGCTGCTTCTGTGTTCTAAGGAATATTACAGTACATCCTTACTATGCAATAGTAGATTAAGAAGTCACCTTGGAATTATGTACTTATGCTTAGAGCCTGTGCTGCTATACTGTATGTCACAGAACTCCTCAGCTCTGTAACTAATCTTATCGTTTATAGAAAGGTGTGCATATACAGATCGATATTTTTACAATCTAGTGTACACTTTATTGTTGTATTTTATCATTTGCATAGAGACAACAGAAATGTATTACAAATGATGTTGTTGTTGTTTTTTTTAAATGTATTAATGATATTGGAGTTATATGCCTCATAAGTCCTATCTGACTACACCTGGCGTGGCCAACCTCTGGCTCTCCAGCTGTTTTAAAACTACATATCCCAGCATGCCCTTCCATAGTTTTAGGCCCCCCTGATAACAATACTGTGGCAGGGAATGCTGGGATGGGTCATTTATCAACAGCTGGAGAGTCACAGGTTGGCCAGGCATAGACGAAACAGTATATTATTGCCAAAGTACACGCATAGTGGGGGGTGGGGGAATTCAATTAGATGCAGGGAGAATTCGCCCGGTAGGAATCTTGCTCAGAAAAACACTCACTGCCCCATAGGCATTTGGCTAGCCAAAGAGAACAAATCAGACTGCAATTGAAACAAGTCGGCAAGGGCAGATTCACCCCCCTTGGCATCGAATTGAATCCCTCCCATAGAATCATATTTGTATCTTAACATGTTGAGTTCTAATAACAGAAAAACGAAATGTGCCACCTGCCTGTCAGAGCATTACAAGACTAGGCAGTCAGTGTTTTTCTTTAATTAATTGTGCACATGACTCGCAAATTACATTATTTCCTGTACAATTAATTATTGCAAGGGACTACAACTCTATTTTTTTATTATTATTGTGTTACTCAATTAGAAATATTTAGAGGAAAATGTTTAAAAATACAAGTCTGACTACTTAGCTCACCTTTTAGTTACCATTTGTTGCTTTCTCTTTCCCATAATCCCCTCATCCCCACCTAGAGTGATTCCTGTTATAGAGGGGCGGTAATCCCCCTCCAATACACTATACAGAAATGCCTTCCGGACATGACCTAGTAGCAAGGGATAGGTGTGATATTACTGAATTATTACCAGGTCCAAAAATAAAGAAAGCAGATCAAGGGAGAACGTAACAGGGCAGAGGTAGGTAAGATGTGGCAATCCATGTGCTGTGGAAATCTCCATCAGAAGACAGAGATCCTGACCTCAACACGTCATCATTTTAAGATCCAAAAGCCATTTCTTCCACCAAACTGCTGCATACTGTCATTTACTTGCTGTCTGCTGGTGTCCTTCTGATGATGCATGACCCGTAATGCGCATACACAGTACTGAATACCAGCATAGCTGATCATGCTAGCACCCTGCAGCTAATAAGGGAGGAGGGCATATTTTACATTTTAAGGGCCACATTTTTATAGGTGATGAGCCACTACAGTAGGTGCAGCAATACATCACGTGTAAAATTCTGTCCATCAAAATTAAAATAAGCTCCTCACTGATTAGGTGAGAATTACAACAAACACTGTTGACAATGTAAACTTCTTCAACAAGCTGTTGACCGTGTGCTTCATTACATTGTTCATTTTAATAGAGAATGTACAGTTTAGTATGAGAAGGTATTAAATACATTTAAGAACATATGTGACTCGTTAAAAGGCTGTCTTTTTCTGAACAACATTTCCTCGTCTCATGGTTCTGCGATGATGGTATGGAGATTTCACAGTAGCGGAGGCGGCAGATAGAGAAGGCAGAGGGGGCAGTCTGTGCAATAGAATGCTTGTCCGAAATCTCATGTCAGGTATTTGATGACCAGAACCATGACGACACAGGTCAGCAACATGCCTCCAATCATGAGGACCTTATCCTGAAATGCTCTCTTCTCTATTAGTCTCATAACGGTGTTGGAAAGACCCAGCATATTTGCAACATCCAAAATCTTCTTCTGGGTTCCCTGCAAAAGTTAAGTGGAAAATGGGTAAAAAGATAGTGAGGGGTAAAAGGAGATCAAGAACAAAAATGATCAGATACAAGATGGAAAAAGTATATGGGACACAGAGACAAAAACAGGTCAGAAACAGAAGAAAAATGTGTTGATGTATAAAATACACAAACAATCCCAGGCTGGCACTCTCCACTAGTAAATGAGAATTGTACGGCCTAGGGAGCAGGTCCGAGAACACACCCCCTTGCATGCTGCTGAAGGGGAGAGAACTAATTCGATGGTCGCCGACCATCAGATGAGGTTATCGACCCTTCTGAAATAAAAGTCACTGAAAACTGACTTATTTCAGCCAGAGATGGCCAAAAAGGGGGCGGATACTGACTTCAGCCACCCAGTTTAAGCCGGCATCGGACATCTACGTTCTCAGGGGGACGTCCTTAAAACAATGGCTGTTCTCATGCTTCATCCCCATGTCTTCCCCTGCCTGCCCCCTTTGGAGTGAATGGCTCGGCAAGTATGAAACTCGCCTAATCCGTTCTCTCCCAGGGTTTGCGCATGCGCATATTCACACATGCACAAACCCCACACCATCGGGCAAAGGGCTGAATTCAGACCTGACCGAATGGGTCTGAATCAGCCCCTTAGAGCTCTCACATAAACAGCTGTGCAACTAAAAATCCAGATTTGTATCCCTGAGCAAGGGACAACTAGGTCCCAAGACGTTTGAGTCTTAAGATGTGATTATTTGCATTTACGGAGCCAAGAGCGCCGCCTATGAGCTTAGGTTAAATAATCAGCAAATCTTCAATAATACTCGAACGTTCACGAATTCCATAAATATGTAGCAAAATACAACTGGAATGGCAATTCAGTAAAGTTACCAACCTGTAAAAGGAAAAAGTTTATCAAGCTTCTATAAATAAAAATATAATAATAATAATAATAATAATAATAAGGCCTTTTAAGCACAATGGTACCTTCACAGCAAGCACCTATCCACAGATGCCCCACGGAAGTGCTTGCGAAGGCTTGGTGGAAACGGCTAAGACTATGGGGTATATTCAGTGCTTTTTGCAAGCTGTGACAGCGAGCAGTGCCCGGAACATTGAATACGGTGAGCGGCCGGTGCGGGGGTTAAACCGGCCGCATTGAATACTGCCCTATTGTCCTTCATTATTTGATACTCTATGTATCCAGAAACTACAATGATTAGGACACTGATAAACCCTACTTCCACTTCAAAACAGGCCAAGTATAAATAAAACAAACAATCCATTTTAGCTGTCTTTCGCTTATCCTCCTATAAATTTGACAAAATACATAGCTTTTTAGCCATATATTTATATCAACAAGCAGAGTTTAGTCCTCTAGGACAGTGGTTCCCAACCCTGGTCTTCAAGAACCCTTAACAGTGCATGTTTTCCAGGTCTCCGCACAGAATCACAAGTGACATAATTAGCTCCACCTGTGGCTCTTATAAAATGTGCCTGAATAATGAGTGCACCTGCCAGGTGACCTGGAAAACGTGCACTTTGGGCGTACTTGAGGACCAGGGTTGGGAACCACTGCATTAGGATATGGCAAAACCCTGATATTTGGATACAATTAGAACATACTGCATTGTTGTATTTCAGGATAAATAAACAATGATGCCAGATGATTGATGAATAAAAGAATGAAAGGAATAAGGAAAATGATGGTAGTAAAGATTGCAAGAAGACATACAGATGCCTCCTCACATATCTAGCCTCAATACATCATGCAGCAGGAGGTGCCAGTCACGAGTTTTCTGAAAATATGTCTTAACCTGTGTACACATGGTGCAATATTGCTGGCAATAAGGTCGCTGAGCGACCATATTGCCAGGGATTTGTTTGTGCTGCGGCGATAAATCGCCGGGCACGCGCTCCCGTGTTCAGCCCCTAATGTTTCCTTCTACGGCTAAGTCTACTTTTCTTTAGCGACCATCTCTATTCACTGATGAAAATGGGACACTGAGCAATATAGTGCACCGTGTGTATACAGCATAAGACACAACGCTATGCAAATAGGACACACCAGGACGGTGCAGAGTCATTTCATAGGCAACACTTGCAGATGTGTGTGGGACTGAGTCTGTATATGAATCACAACAGAGCTTAGCATTAAAAAAAAAAAAAACTGCCGCATTGTAGCTTTCATATACAGATTCAGAGACAATTGTCACATATAATAATCAGCACAGCAACCTAGCCATATCGACTGATGCTAGCAGAGTCTCATGAGTGCCAGAAGGGGCTGTTTGACATGAGTGCAGCAAGAACATATGAGGACATACCTGTACTTATAAACATATAAATGATAAAATTCTAAAAAAAAAAAAATGGGAAAAGCTCTTTAAATATGCGATGTGCCTAAGCATTTCATCACCATATATTTATTTACAGCTTATATTATTACTATATTACATTTATTTATATAGTGCATACATACTCTCGGCAGCGCTTTACAGAGTATAGTTGAACATTCACATCAGTCCCTGCCCCAGTGGTGCTTACAATCTCTATTCCCTACCACATGTATACGCACGCATTCCTTCTAGGGTTAATTGTTTTTGTTGGGAGCCAATTAGTCTACCAGTATATTTTTGGATTGTGGGAGGAAACCGGAGTAGACTCACGCAAGTACGGCAAGAATATACAAACTCTGCACATTTAGGTCCATGGTGGGAATCAAACCCATGACCTCAGTGCTGTGCTGTGAGGCAGTAATGCTAACCATTACACCGTTTTGCACTTAATATAATGTACAGTAATGCATTCAATTTAAAAAAAAAGTCCACAATAACATTGAGCCCAGTGGCCACTGATCGCAGTGACAGTGTAGATTTACCAGTGGCTACATAAATATGTCATTTTGCAATGTTAACTTCGGAGAGGAGTTGAAACTGTGATGCTGGCAGACAGTGGGAAGCAGAGGTGGATACGCTAAGCTGCGTATGTGCAAACACGTTTCCTGTACAGAACAGCGAGGTATGTGAACCTGAATGTTTGGGACAAATGCAAATTAGGCTGGATACACAGTTGTGTAACTTCTCCTATGTCAGGCCATTCCCCAAACTCAATCTCGGCCCTCAGATTCCCCACCTTTAAGGTCTTCCTTTGGTCCCTCAGCCCTTCCAGTACACTGGTCCCACTCCCCAGGAGGTCGTCTATCCCTTGATGGGCGTTACGGACGGATGAATTAAAGTGGAGAGTTTCATCAATGTGTATTGAGGTCTCTGAATCCTGTGTGAGAAATTGGGAGGGGGTGACCCCACTGATTATGTTGTATTTGGAGAAAGAAAAAAGGTTTTAAATTATATATTATTAGACATCTCACCATTTAGCCCACACATATATGCATGGTGTAGTTGATGACCACATTATATTTACAGGCATTTATTGCTGACATATATATAATCATTTAAAAAAAACAAGCCAAAGTTCTGTAGTCTATGTGGTTCAGAACTATTTTAGGGATAGATTTTGATATTTTACATTAAAGAATATGTAACCAATGTCTGATCCCTGAGTGTCTGCATTCTGTTTTTCCATTGTTGCTGTCCAGTCAACGAAAAGTAAATGACTTGAGAAAATACTACTGAAGGCTTCATATGCTATAAGGACAGTGGGTATAGACATGGGATCCTGGTTTTCATACAGTAGCAAGACAAGGAAAACACAAAGGGGTAGATCCTATTAGGTCCGAAAGGTGCGAGGTGCCATTCAGGTGCCCTTTTCAATCGTTTAAAGCGGATCTCGCACCCTTCGCTGGGCCGAATTCGCTTAAAATTGCCTGCACCCCTATGGAGGTGGGAGCACTTTTAAGAGCATTCAGCCTGTAAACAGCTCCCGTTGCCATGATGATTTGCACTTGCGAATCATCGGCACGGAATAGGATCGACCCCAAAGTGCATTCTATCTCTTTGCCAGGTATAGCAAAATGGAAGTCAAAGCTGATGCATTATAAAGATATAAAATGGATAACCTAAACAAGTACATGCCCATGTTCAGCTGTATAAGGGGCCTTATTCAGAGTTAGGAGAAATTGTAAAAATATGCAATATGCACCTTGGTAATACCATGCTACAATGCAGGTGTCACAGATATATGTGTCATTAGTTATCATGTCCTAGACTAATACTAAATTATAATGCAAAACAAAGCTGCCCAGTATTGGTTATTTACATGCAAAAGCATCCCATATTTTCCCTGCATGCAAAAAAATATTGATGCATTTGTACTGCAACCAGTGAACAGACTTTCACTCCTAACCCTGAATAAGACCCTATATGCAGAAGGTTAAACGAGCTGCAGAGCTTAAGGCTTACATTGGTGGTGTAATTTCGTGTCAGCAGCTCCTCTCGGTCTCTCTCCTGTTGCTCTCGGGTGTACCGTCGATGCTGAAAGTTTCTCAATGCTGTCTGTATATGCTGTACATCATATTTCAGCTGGTCTACACGGCTAAAAAGCAAGGAAATTTTTTTCCAACTTGTGTCACAATTACTGTGAATACAGCTCCACAATTCAGCAGAAACATGGATATTATATTCCATCCTTCTAACGGTCTTTGGTTGCCGTGCAGATAAACATTTATACAGTATGTACACATACGTGGTCCACATAATGACAAAATCTTCTTACCACAGACATATAGAGATATACTTCAAATCCATAGCACAATATTACTGCTAAATGAATACTATATGCATTTGCTAAGCATCTGAAGTACAGTGGGAATTATCATTAACTTTACCATTAATAGAGCAAGCGGTATGCTATGATGCAGAGAGGGTTAACAGAGGTATATTCCTGCTCAATATGGAAACTTGAATTTCTATTACAAAACCATACACAGGAAACCTGTTCTGTGCCCTTTATCTGACCTGCCTCAATTAAAAGCTTCCCAAAAACGCCCTGGGGGTGTGTGGAATCCATACATGCCAGCCTTACAAGTATGTGGCTTCTCACTCCCTTCCTCCCCCCCTCAGACCATCTTTAGTAAATTATTATTCTGGACCGTTTGTACCTTTTTGAAGTCCAGGTTATAACAGAAGATATGATCGGTTCATTTTTTTTTTTCAAACCATAAAAAAAAAAAAAAAAAGAATAATTGAAAGCATTGAACAGTGACTTGGAAAGAAATTATTTTTGCTTCCGTTTCATAATGAGAGAACGTATTGTTTTTGTAACATTTTATTGGTAGGTTCTTGATAGTGTGTATTAATTAATCTGAGGAAAACAATGGCTATATTTCAGACAATGGAACATGTAGTCTAGGTCAGGGAAGTGAAGGCAGAATATCTGAGGTTCACTTCAAAATAAGCCAAATATAAACATTCCAGGTAAAAAAACATCTGTACGATGGGTACCCATCATAAGACCAATATGGATAATATGGCTTTTGGTTTCAGAATTACAGTGATGTGATGGTGCTAAACACCCAGTGATGGTGCTAAACATCCACAGAGCTTTATATTATTAGACTGTTTAAATGGCGCATCAGGACAATCTGACAGACATGATGAATGCAAGTTCTTCGCTGGGGCTAACAATTTAGAAGATTTGGTGAGGCCATCTGGTGCAGATGGAAAGGTCTCCATAGGACGAATCTACAATATACAGTTACTACAACTCAACATGACACGTCCGAGAGTGGATATGTCCTTGAAAATCTATGTTTTGTTTAAAACATTATATCAACACGATATCATTTCGTGAAACATTCTCATTATTGAGATGTTTTAGAGGGCAGAATATATTTTCATGAATAGTTCTGTATAGGTAAGAATGTGGCATCAAAAACGCAGAGGTGTCATGGCCATTTCTGAAGCACGTTTTTGCTGTCAGCTGTAATTGTGCATACGGTGGTTCCCAAACTGTGTGCCCTGGCACCCTGGGGTGCATTGGGTTACTTGCAGGGGTGTCTTGCAAGTGTCTTGTCTTGTGTTCGTGTTCATGGGCCAGTTAAAATTAATTATGGTCAATGTCATAGGCAAACGTCTTTGTGGCTTCCAATCATAAAACATCTGGTCAAACAAATCTTGTCCTCAAGACATAATTAAACCTAATGGGGTGTACACACGGGCCGATCTGACAGCCATCGATATCGACAGGCACAGGGACCTGGTAGGGGTGCTTGAATCGGGCAGGACGGCGCAGGATTGAGCAGCATGATACCGCTTTCAATGTAGCAGAAATAGACTTTCCTGCACAGTCTACTTCTGCTTTCAATCCTGATGCCGCAAGGCCGCACAATGTGATGAAATCTGCATCAAATTCCTCGTAGCACAGTGTGATTCAGGGCCACTTTCGATTAGATTTGGACTATATAGTCCAAATCAAATAAAAAAAAGCTACACTGAATCAGACCGTGTGTACGGGTAATACGAATGAAATATACACACATTTTACTAAATTTATTACGCTTTTAAAAATGTCTCCATAAGAACCATTTGGCCTAGGGGCGGCGTGAAAAAAATTCTGATGCTCTAGGGTGCCGTGATTCGAAAAACGTTTGGGAACCACTGGTGTATGTAGAGAAATATGGCACCAGCATCGCTACTGCTGTGTATAAGGCAATGTGCATTGTAGTTTCAGGTCTTTTAACCATGGGAAATTACGGATTCAGTACTGAATCCCGGCGGTCGGGATCCCGGCGTTCAGAATCCCGACGCCGGAATCCCGACAGCCAAAATCCCGACAAGGGGGGGACGTGGATCGCCCCCCCCTTGCGGGCTCGCTACGCTCGGCACACTAATTTATTCTCCCTCCAGGGGTGTCGTGGACACCCACGGAGGGAGAATGTGTCGGGATTTCGGCGGTCGGGATTCTGGCGTCGGGATTCTGAATGCCGGGATCCCGACCGCCGGGATTTTAACTGCATCCCGGAAATTACATTTCTAAACATTACAGAGTAGACGTCTCAACTACTCACAGTTTGGCGTTCTGACGTTTGCTTGGAGGTTCTTTGCTGGACAAGATTTCCAAACGCTCCAAGTTACTAAAGATCTGGTCTATTCTTGCTTGAATCTCATTCTCTATGACTGATAAAAAAAAAGGGAAAGAAAATGAGATGGCCAGAAGACACTAAGGGCCAGATTCTCTAAGCTTCAAAAGTTATAAAATAGAGAGTGATAAACAGCCAGCCAATCAGCTCCTGTCTGACATTTTTCAAACACAGTCTGTGACATGGCAGGTAGGAGCTGATTGGCTTGCTGGCTGGCTGTTTATCACTCTCCAGTTTATCATTTTTGAAGCTTAAGAGAATCTGGCCCAATATGTGGTTAATGAGTACACATTTCTGTTGAAAATGGATTGAAAGTAAATTATAGCTGCTCGGTGGTAAGCATGGTTGACTTACAGTGCTGTGCTCATGACTTTGACTCCAACCAGGGGCCTATCTGTATGGAGTTTGTATGTATCGTATGTGTGCATGGGTTTCCTCCAGGTACTCCAGTTATCTGCATCAGTCCTCAAACATAGATAGATTAATTGGCTTCTGACAATAATGAACAGTAGTGAGCATTTGTGGAGAAAGCAATTTAGGCTATAAGGTGCAATAGGGAATGGACTGACGTGTCTAATACATGTACTAACAACTTAACATGCTCAAGATGGCTGTCTCGCTTGGATAGGGGCATTAAGGTAAAGTGCTTTGAGTCTATTGAAAGTTTATAAGAAAATAAAGGATTATTTTGATCATAGATGACAGCAGTGTATACATTGGAGGATGAGTTGACAGGGGCAGATTTATTAAGCTTGGAGAAGAGATAAACTGGAGATAAAACGGAGAAAAGGTAAAAGGAGATAAAGCACCAGCCAATCAGCTGTGTTTGAAAAAGACAGTTGGGAGTTGATTGGCTGGTGCTTTATCTCTTTTTACCTTTTCTCCACTTTATCTCTAGTTTATCTCTTCTCCAAGCTTAAAAAATCTGCCCCTCACTCTCATAGACAGGATATACTACTCCAACGGAGATCATCAATGTGAGGGAGGAGCTAACTAAAACGGAGGAGTGGGAAGGTTTCCGGGACCCTGCAATGCAACATAGTTGCCCATACACGCTGCAAAGATTGCATGGCAGCTTGAAGTACAAAACGCACAGCACACAAAATTGGTGCGTGTATTATAACTTAAGGTGACCATAGACCTACAGATTTATCTTCCGATCTGGCTGGTTGGAACGAAAAAATCTGGTAATATCTGAATTACAGTATGTCAGTTTTCCAGCATTTCCAAGCAAATGGTGAACAGTCACTTGCTCTCATCCATAACCATGTTTTTCTTCCAACCAGCCAGATCTGAGGATAAATCTATAGGTGTATGGCCACCTTTACGGTCTGGATCCCCCAAATCACTGCTGGATGAGTGATATGCGATTTTTATTTATTTTTAGGAGAGTGTAATTTGTAATAAATGGTTTTAATGTGGTAAAACAGAACTGCACTAGGACGGTGCCATTTGAGTTCCATACAGTATCGGATCGTATACAAGACCATAGCTACTATCAAATTATCCATTTGAAGGCTTTATATGCAAACTAAGTATTACTCAATGTGAGTGAAACCTGGAAATAAAAAGGATTACTGCTTACAGTATCTGGCAATAATGCAATATGGGGTAATTCAGACCTGCTCGCTAGGCTGTGTATATTCGCTGCCTAGCAAGCAGATAAACACCTCCCCACCAAACCCCAGGTCAAATCCCTGCGACACAATGCGAGCTTGCATGCTGCAGCCCAGGGGAAGAAATCATTGCCATCGAATGATTCATCTTCCCTCGCAGAGGCACATTCCCCCACAGTCAGGGACAGGGCTGAATTCACTTTTGTGGACAACCTGTTGCTCACTTCAGTTACCTGCATCAGTCCTCAAACAGATAGGTTAATTGGCTTCTGACAATAATGAACAGTAATGAGTGACTGAATACATGGACTAGCAACTTAGCATGCTCAAGATGGCTGTCTCTCTCTTAGGTGATTGATAGGGGCAGTAAGGTAAAGTGCTTTGTGCCTATTGAAAGATAAGGAAATAAAGGATTATTATGATCATAGATGACAGCAGTGCATGTATGGGAGGATAAGGGTGCACATTCCATGTTACAAGGTGACCAAAACCATTCTCTCTCCATGTTGCCAACATGTTTAAATTGCTTCTTAAAAAGCTTAACAAACATAATGTTAGGCACGGAGGAAACTTTCTGCCATTGTTCATATACATCTCAACTTTAGTACACCAGTGGTTCTCAAACGCAGTCCTCTTGACACCAGGCAGTTCACATTTTCCAGGCCACCTGCCAGATGCACAGGTGTATTCATTACATTTTAAAAGATTCACAGGTAGGGCTAATTATTTCCCTTGTCATTCAGTAAGGCAATATGGAAAACATGCATGGTTTGGGGTCCTGAAGGAGTTTGAGAACCTGTGGAGTATATCAAGATTTTATAAAAGATCACACATACCTAGGTAGTTACCCAAATACTTTTCCTGACTGTCCGAATCAACACACTGACTTACTTACTTTCAGTTTTGAGTACTTGCATAACCAAACAATCTTTAATGCCCCGTACATTCGGGGCGACAGGAGCTTTGAGCGAGCCGTTTACTTAAGTGCAGACAGCTCAGCACACAAAGCTGCAGCAGCCAGTGATGTATGCTGAGCGATCTGTCACTGCCCATATTCTCAATAGAAAGAGAGAGGCGATGACTAGATATTTCAAGCATGCTTGAAATATCTAGCCCAGCGAGGAGGTTGTGCCGGGCCATGCATCGCCGTCACCCATACACACGGAGCGATCCTTGCTTCATTTCTAAGTGATCTAATCAGATTGCTTAGAAATGGGGCTAATATCACCCGGTGTATATGCCCCATTAATGTTATGAACTGAACTTTTTCTCAAAAGTTATTTTATTAATGGGAGTAGAACATTCTTTTACATTAGACCATTACATTCTGGCCACTCCTGTTCTTTATTATGTGTACATGGGAAAAGTCATTATAGTGTACATAAATATTAAAAGCGATAAATTGTTCCACAGTACATAGAACTATTCAATACTTGATCACATTTGTGAATGGTAGATACCGTCATACTTACGATGTACAGACTGTTTGTCACATGTCTCCAGCCGCCCCATCTGAGACTGAACTTCGTGAACATTCCTGCGAGAAAACACAGTAATAATATGCATTAAGTAATATATGTTGATGAATACATTTTGCTTAGATCTACTATGACGAGTATGTCCCTACTTCAGCAAACCCCAATTACAGTAAATTTTAATATTTCAAACAATCTCCCAGCATAACACCAATATTACTAGCTGAATTATGTCACGTTATGTACTGATTTTAACACCTTAAGAATGAAGGTTCTCACAGCCATAAAGCTTAAATTATGATACTACAGCATATGAACATTCTACTCTTGTTACATGTAATTGATCTCTTATACCCCGTTCTCACTGCTAGGCAAATTCTTGGGTCTAGCATGTCAACCCGATAATTTTTTTCAGTGTGAATGGGTCAATCCACGTCAAAATTCCCAGTTCTCCAACCCTGCTTTTTACCCAGGTTTGAGACCCGGGTTGACCCGTTCACTCTGCAAAAAACCCTGTGTTAAAAAACAAATTACTGGGTAGAACTGCTTCACCTGGATATTTACCTTAGCAGTGAGAACGGGGGTCCGTTGCTGCAGTCCCCGGCATTAAAATGTCGGGTAAAAGCCGTGTTGTTCACCCTGACAGTGTGCATAATATAATGGCTGCTTGTTTAAATCATGCTTGTTTGGCTTAAAAAAAAATAATTTTAAACATAAAAAAAAAATAAGCCCAGGGCTGTCCAATTTAGAGACATGCTAAAACTGCATGAAAAGAATAATCGGTACTTGTTTCCTAGCACGGCGCTACCGATTTCAATTGTACGAATTCGGGTCGAAAAAAAACAAATCGGGGTCGATCGCATCGCATGCGAACAAATCACATGCGATGCGATGTGACCAAATCAACCGGATTTTTTATTGTACAGCCACCCTCATTGCGGATTACAACGTTAAATGCCCCCTGATGGGTAATGACTATGTCAAATGCCCCCCATTGTTAACACCACGCCACGATCAACGTCAACCCAAAGTGTGGCGAGAGCAGTGAGCCCGCGAGGGGCGGCGGTACGCATCCTCCGACCTTTTCATACCCCCACTATCCACATCGGCGTGGAGTTGATGTTATATAGTGTGGCGAGCGCAACGAGCCACCGAGCCCGAAGCATGGCGAGCGCATCAAGCCCCGCGAGGGGACGCGCATTACTTCAGACTTATTGCACGCCCGCTCACCACGCTTCGGGCTCGGTGGCTCGCCACACTATATAAAGTCAACTCCACGCCGACATGGATAGTGGGGGTATGAAAAGTTCGGAGGACGTGCACCACCGCCGCTTGCCACACTTCGGGTTGACGTTGACCGTGGCGTTGCGTTAACAATGGGGGGGCATTTAACATAATAATTAACCATCAGGGTGGGTATACAATTAAAAATCGGGTCTGGGGGGCAATTAACATTGAGTCCAATGTAAAATTGGGTCTCAGGGACCGTTTTTACATTGGGTCCAATGTAAAAAATCGGGTCCGTCGCATTGCATGCCATTATAATGGCATGCGATGCGACCGATTTTTTAATTGTACGGAAAACGTCTTTAAAGCCCGAAAATCGGGTCGGTCGGGTTTGATCGGGTCCCAGGGGCGCCGTGCTAGGAAACAAGTACCGAATAATCTACCAGCTGAGATGGCAGGGGTGATGTGCTGGAGAAGACACCTGGGCAAATCTGCTCACTAGAGCACTGCCGTCTAATGTGCCAACACACAAGTGAAAGTGCATATGGACAATTGGTCATACTGTACATCACCTGAGATAATATTATCCATCTGTGATTATCCTTTAAGTACACCCATCTAATACCAATATAACGTGACGGTGTAAGAAATGGTCCAAATAGCAGTATATACGGGATTCTCAAACCTACTTAGGATTTATAGTGCATGCAATTCGCCGACAAGTAACACCTAGCAGGCACTGGCAGCTGTGCTGACTCCTTAGGATAGGACTATGGTGCTCACCTGCGTTCCCCTTCGACCCGCCCCTATATATATGGCGAAAAACACCCAGACTCACTTGTTACTTTGATGGTAGAGAGCCTCCATGGCTCCTGCCTCTTGTCACCAATGACAGTTCGGCAATTGATTACTTATCGATAGGTAATCAACTGACTATGCTTCTCTATCTCTCGCCACTCAGCCCGGCACACGTCACCACTTCCGGGTTCCATCAGGCCCCTGACGCATTTGTGCTGACTTCCTCACTGCCTGCTGCCCATAGTCTGGTTACTTTCGCTCTTTTTTTATTGGTATGTAAAAAAAAAAAAATGTTTTTAAACGCCGCATAAATAAAGTTAAGAACTAAAAGAACATTAGTCTGCGTTGTTCTGACAAGAAGTACAAAATATTACTCAGGGACCTTCCGGTCTGCTGTCATAGTAACTGTCAAGCTGGGTTCTGATTTACATAGCTACAGCCACAGACGAATGTGTAACCTATGATCTTCCAGCTCCAGTGTGGATGCAAGTCTGCCATGCTGTAATACTCCAGTATACTCCAAAGTAAGCCCCAGAGAGATAAAATAGTTACACAGGCTGTATTGAAAAAAATTACAGGGTGGCTGGTCCTAAATAAGTCATCAGCCTGATGGTCAACAACATGGGGTCGTGACCCCATGCTGAGAAGGTCGAGACCCACTTTGGGGGCAGGACCCACAGTTTGAAAACCGCTGCACTAGTGTATGGTTACCTTTACTCACATTTGCACAGACTGGGAAAAATCATTCAATTGCTTATGGATTTGTGACAGGAGAATGGATTGCTAAATTTTTGCAATTCACTCACAGATTTACACAGGGCGGGTTTTCTTTCTGTCTGGGTGGCGGCTAACCACTGGCAGTCATCTGTACATTTACAGATGAGTGATCAGGTCTGAATCAGACCCATTGACAGCTCAGCAGATATCTCAATCACTGGTCAGTATTATCGCCTCTGTGTATTATTTGAAACCCAACTTATGTAACTTCGGCATCTTAATTATTGTCACAATTTTTCCTTGCTGTATAGGGGGCGTGTGATAAGGGACATTATCTATGCTTGTACTGTGGTAGGAGGATTGGAGCATACTTGCCTACCTGTCCCTCTCCATGATGTAGAAAATGTTCTGTTCCTGGACTTCTCTTTTAATGTATGATTGACATCACCTTTCATGACACACCTTTCTTATCAATTAACTAGCAATCACAAATTACCAGGGAAGTCCGGGAACAGAGCATTTTCTCCTTCATGGAAAGGGTCAGGTACAGGGAGTATAGGGGTAGTTATCCCATGTTGGCCTTGCTGCTAAGAGGCCATCATCTTGCAGCCTACTCCCTCACTCAAATGATTCTGGCCCACAACTCTGCTGCCAAGATAGTTGCAGGCTTCCCTCTCCATCTGTGGCCAGACCATGTTGGCAAGATGCATATTGATGTTTGAATAACGTATGCTAGAGGTCGCAGCAGGCCTACTATTTTTCTCTAATATATTTGATCCCATATTAACTATTTGTCCTCATGTATGCTCCCTCTGTTTGGTTTGGACATTGCTGGACCCAGAAGACATTACTGGAAGCACAGGACCAGGTAAGTCACTGATAGACCACAAGGTATGTTTGTTGACCTACTAATAATGTTGATATTCCATCAATGTTGAAACAATTCATGTTGATCTGGTTGCTGTTGACATAACAAGCATGTTAACATTCTCATGTTGACAAAATATGACACCTGTAAATTAACAGAAGAGAAATATAAAATCACTATGAGGTGTTAACACACTTTACTTCAAAACAGCATTAATTATCCTAGGTACATTTGCACAATGTAAGGGAGTTTTTAGGATTGTAGTCAGGTCATACCAATCATCATCTTCCCATATTGGTTGAAATACAATAATTAACAGAAACAGTGGTGATGTGAGTGGAGCTACCAAAGGGGTCGGGCATCAATTGGTGCATAAACCTTCTTTTTTTTTTTTTAACACCTAATGCCTTCAGCAGTGCTATATATATATATATATATATATATATATATATATATATATATATATATATATATATATATATACACAAAACGATGAGGCCGGCACTCAGGACTGCAGATGGATGCCAAATTAGCTTGCTTCGGTGCCCTCTTTCAAGAGGAGATGTGTCCTCAAGGAATATACAAACGAAATAAGTGGCACTCGGAGGCTGATAAGCGGTGAAGATAACAGGAATATTTATTCCTTGTGCAAGGAATAAATATTCCTGTTATCTTCACCGCTTATCAGCCTCCGAGTGCCACTTATTTCGTTTGTGTGTATATATATATATATATATATATATATATATATATATATATATATATATATATATGTAATGCAATATATCAGTGGTAACCAACTCCAGTCCTTGAGAGCTACCAACAATTCACATTTTCCAGACAACCTAGCTGCTGCAATGGTGCACTCACTGACACATTTTAAAAGATCCAAAGGTGGAGCTAATTACTTCACTTGTGAATCTGTGAGGAGATCTGGAAAACATTAACTGTTGGTAGCTCTCGAGGACTGGAGTTGGCTACCCCAGCCATATATTATACTTCCCAACGTGACCCATTCCAGGAGGGACAGAATGCTCTGTTTCTGGACTTCTCTCTTAATTTCTGATTGCCGTCACCTGTTTCAAACAGGTTAATTAATAACAAAGGCCCTTCAACACAGGTGATAGCAATCATAATAAAGGGGGGGGGGGGTCAAGAAACAGAGCATTGTGTTCCTCCTGGAGAGGGTCACGTTGGGAGGTATGATATATACACATGCCAGCAGTGCCAGTTCACAATACCCATAATAATGTCAGATAAACAATGCCCCCCAGCCAATGGTGTAAGTCTAAAAAAATACTTAGCAGTACTGTGTGTGCGTGCCAAAAAATAGGTATGGCCAATAAAGATAGGGGCGTGATACACATATGCCCCCAATAGTGCAGTGCCAGATACACATATGCGATAGAAAAAAATTGAAACTGATCTCCACAGCGCAAAAAGCACTTCTGCCCAGGGAGACACCAAAAAACTTTCACCAAAAGCTTTGAGATACAAAAGATATACAAGAAATGGTGCACCCACTGGTGAAATGCAATACAACTTAACTTACACACTATAATAGCTGTAGATGTCCAGACATTCAGAACATTAATTTGAAAAAGCTCAAAGAGAAAGACAAGACCATAGTGCAATATTGTAGGGCACTTCAAGCTGTTTTAATTCACACAGTACACTCACATAAGGAGGTCATAAATGCGCATATCACAGGTCTTTTTAAAATCTTCCTCCCGGGTTACTTGAACCTAAAGGACTTATAAAAAAAACTTGATAGTGCAATATTGTAGATATAAAAGTAGAACAATTTTATTGGTGCACTCACAATGAATAAAAAGATAAAAGCATATCACCCGTTTCAGGGTATAAATCACGGAATCCGGCTGGTCCAACCAACGATAGAGGATAGGATCTCCTATGTAACCCCACTATGGCTAACTCACGTCCGGTCCGTTCGGTGATGACAGAAAGCTTGAGCGCGCTTTCGGGCTAATAGAGCCCTTCCTCAGAAGCATAATGATACACATATGCCACCAATAGTGCCAGATACACATATGCCCCCATGTATTTCCCACCAACATTGCAACTCGCCGTTGTTGCTGCAGCTGCCAACACCGTCTGCTGCTGTCATGGAGAGGAGAGCGCAGCTTGCGCCTCTCCTGCCCTTACCCCAGTCCGGTGTCCTCCTGCAGCAGTTGGTCAGTGAGCCAATCAGAGCTCACCTGCTGGCAGGCAATCAGGACCTGGCCTGCAAGCTCTGATTGGCTGATGGTCCAGCCACATTTTAAATCACTGTAGTCACAAGGACACAGTGAGGGGAAGGAAGTGGCGGCAGCAGAGGAGACAGACAGCAGGGCAGGCCGCAGAGGTCCTGAAACACCATTCTGGATTATGTGATTTTGGAAAAGAGTTTCAGGAGCGGCGTTCCGGCCCAATATAGCCTTGCATATGTCACACACTGAGATGCTCATTAGACATAGGATGCCCATTATACATATGCCACGCATTGTGATGCTCATTAATGCTCTGCCACGGGGGAAGCAGTCTGAAAGCCTGGCAGAGACTGGTGGGCTGCCTGGCTGTTTTCAGAGGTGTGCAGCGGCAGAACTGAAACTGCTGGCTGTCCCGGCTGTCTTCAGAGCTGTTTGAAATCTTGTGCCGGGTCACCAGCCAATAGGAGCTCGAGGCCCGTCAATCAGGAGCGGTGGTGGCTCCTGATTGGCTGCCGGGCCATGTGATCCTACTGGCTGGTGACCTGGCATGAGTTTCAAACAGCAGGGGACCTGCTCTGAAGACAGCCGGTCAGCCCACTACTCTCGGCACGGCTGTCATACAGCTTCAGTTCTCCTGCAGTTCTCCCTGCTTATGGCCAGTGTATTTGGATTTTAGATAGCATAAATTAAATGGAAAGTGCAACATTTTATAGCAGTACCAGCAGTGCCAGATCCTCTGTGGAATTTCCAGCAGCACCTCTTCCCCAGCTCAGCCTCTGCTTATCAAGCATTTCAAGGTCTCCAGACAGCGCTGACTGTCTGTGGAGTGAGGAGGTCATGGGTGTGGTAGTGGTATAATCTCACAGGCAGGCGGGCTGGAGTGCATGAGTCTCAGGTGGGCCTCGGGCAGGAGTGACGTGTGTGCATCCCTGAAGGTGGAGGGGCAGGGGCTGATCTGGGCAAGTCGCTGGCACTCCATTCACACGGTCTCCATGGAGTATGTGGAAGAGTTGTACCGCCTCTGATTAGAGCTTCCAGAATGCCGTTCTTGATTGGGTAATTTTTCATCAGAACTTCAGGAACAGGGTTCCAAAAAAAACTCTGGGCAACATTGAGGACCTTACACACAGTGGTCAGCAAAGGAACTTAGGTCCCAATTCTGGTTCACTTGCAAAAGCAAATTCTCTCTTTAATGGACAAAACCATGTGCACTACAGGTGGGGCTGATGTAACATGTGCAGAGAGTTAGATCTGGGTGGGGTTTGTACTTCGAACTGATATCTATATTGCAGTGTAAAACTAAAGCAGCCAGTATTTATCCAGCACAGAAACAAAATAACACCCAAATCTAACTCTCTCTGCACATGTTACATCTGTCCCACCTGCAGTGCACATGGTTTTGTCCATTAGAGACAGAATTTGCTTTTCCGAGTGAAATTGGAAGATATCCAGCAGTGCCATTAGGTCAGAACTAGCAGAAACTAGTCGGACTCGGGTACATTAATTTACTGTTTGAAGAAGTCTGGTCAGAAGTGGTCTTCATGGAAGAATTGCATCCAAAAACTAATTTGACATGGAAACAAGGCCAAGTGACTAAACTATGCATACATTTTTTTAAATATTTGTCTGTAACAACATGCAAGTCGTTCGCTAATGGGCTGTAGAATGGTACAATAATGAGTGTCTGCTGGTAACAGAAGCACGGCGGAGGTTCCTTGCAAGATTAAGGCTGCATTGCTGCAAATGGAGTGGGGATTTGATCAGGAATAAAGGTGTTTTTAATGCTGTGAAATACAGGCAGGTACTTATCTGTCATGCAATACCATCAAGGAGGCATCTGATTGGCTTAAAATGTATTCTGCAGCAGGAAAACAACCACAAGCGGAGGGCGGAGAGCCAACGTCATTAAGAACTATCTCCAGCATAAAGTAGAACAAGGAGTCTCGGAATTGATGATATGATCCCCACATTCCCCTAATCTTAACATCATTATAGTCTGCCTGGAATTACCATTTCTGCCTGCTTACATCCTGCCATCAAGCCACCTCCCACTTGCCTACACCTCATGTAATATGTCTGTCTCCCCTTCCTATTAAATTGTAAGCTCTTCAGAGCAGGGCCCTCCTGTTGTCAAAGCCTTCTTCTCTTCACATTTCACTCACAGCTCTCCCATACTTACACACTCAGCAACCATCTTCGTCTACATACTCCTCTCCATCTTTGGCCACCAGCCTCTAGTAGCAAATTGATCAAGTCCTCACTACTTACATTTAAGCTGTAATGTGTGTTAAAATGAATTGTGGCATTCATTTTACCTGTACTCTATTTTGTTATTCACTTACTGCAATCATTTGTCCGCCTGTACTGTTCCTTTGTACGGCGCTGTGAAACACTTATAACGCCTTATAAATAAAATAATAATAATAATTACATGAAGAGACAGAAGGATTTGAGCAAACCTACAGCCACAGTGCTGTAATTATCTATCTATATATCTGTCTATGGGGTGGGGATATGCAATCTGGGATCACGGCTGTCGATCCCAGACGTGATCCTGGCTCGTTTGTGGTCAGATCGACCGCATAACGACAGACGGATTCAATGTCCCGCCTGCCAATGGGAGCAAAGCGGGTGTGGCTGCGAAAACACCGTGTTGATCTGCGGCCTGGATCACGACAATCCACGGCCGCTATCGGCAGAACGGGCCTGACAACTTCTGAGGTCGGGCCGTTCTGCCGTGATCCCGCATCAATGCTATCGTTAATGACAGCATTGAATAGAGAGCCGCTGCTATTTCCCACGTCGGAAATAGCAGCGGCACATTGCATACCCCCTTATATATCTATTTAGAATAAAGAAAAGTGCACAGTTATTGGCGAAAAAGTGTGTAAAAAAAAAATTGTGAAAATTATGTGACATTCATGATCAACCTATGTGAGTGCTAGCTTTTTACCAGTATAATGTGCGTTGATGAACCATACACATAGAACAATTGAAACAAATACAGGTTTAAAAAAGCTCTTAATGATGCGTAAAAATTTTGAATCAACTAGTAACAGAAAAGCGATCAGTCACTTTGATTTGCTTTTTGTGCTAAAACCCAATTCATTTCAGCTTTGAAACACAAATGGTAACAAATCACACTTACAAATATGTAAATATCTAGAACTCATCTGTCCATGTGGGAAGCCCGGGTTAGAGATCACATTTCATCTCATATGGAGACCTGATCTATGGAAGCCATTGTGATGAAATATGTCCAACTATCTGGGATTGCAAGCTTTGGGGCTCATTCAGCATAGATCGCTAATGTGAGACTTCGTGGAGGAATAGGCTGCCGCCCAAACAGAAAGTGAAAACACCCCTGGCAAAATTGTGAGAGAATTGCGAATGTATTCTAACCGGTATCCATTGGCGCATCCACTAATCTGCGGCTGAGACAGGGTAGAAGTGGTAATCGCTAATGTCAGAGACCCTCTTTAAAAACGCCTGAGCATGTCTGTTTTTTCAGATGCACCAAGAAAATGGTAAGTAACTACCCATAAATGCCTTCTTCCTGTCAATCAAACTGTGAAACGAGTAAGTTTACCATCCATACACATTTTCTGTCGATAATTCCCCTTGCACACTCGCGATGCGTATGGTACACATGTGCGCTCGTTCAATAATTGCTCAATTTACAAATTCTCTATTTAGAAAACCAAATTAGCCCCCTATTCAGATAAGCCTTTGGTAAGGAATTTTAAATGATCATATTTTAAAAAATGTACACATGGAAATTGCAGATGATGTGTTTAACAACTTTTTTTTATAAAATATACACTATCACTGTTCTTTTTGGTATGTGGGTTTGTTCTACAATCACATACAGAAGTACCTATGATAAGCAAGTGTGGGTCTGGTACGGAAATACATACTGTTTGAGAGGCATCCATGTGGAGTGAAAATACTATACTACACTATAAGAGCTTAATCATTTGCAGCAGAGTGTGCCATTCAGAAACATTAAATGTGCATTCCAGGGTATGTTTATTGAAGATCAACAATATTCTGCCAATATTTTGCACAAAACATGGCACTTTGTAAAGGTATATAGATATATATCAGTGATGTATCTGGTGGTGCGCACTGCCTCTAGTGTACTGTACCCAATTCTTCAGTGCTCCCATTTCACCCGCAGCAGCCATTCAAAACCATCAGGAAAATTATGCAGTGCCATTTTACCTAAATCCTGAGCAGTGCAGTTGACTCTAGCACTGAATCACTCGCCGTCACTCAGAGTGAGTGTATGGGACCAAGGTGGAGACTGCACCCTGCCACCTCCTCTCTTAATACACTCCTGGTATGTATGTATGTATGTATGCATGTGAACGCTACATATTTTCTAGTATGCTATCATATCATTACAAACTATATATGTTTTGCTAATTGATGCAGTGGTAGCATGAACTTTTATCTCTTTCTCCTTCAGACTTTTCCTTTATCTGCTGTAATTGTGGACGAGAACTTGTCACCTTCCCCTCCCAGCTAGATCAGAGCATGTTACAACCTCCACCTCTGCTCTCCAGAGAGATCAGCGTCTGTCACCCCCCCAAAGAGAGATCAGAACATGTCACTCTCCCCGCTTTCCCAATTAACCCCCCCATGCCAGAGGCAGTGGATTTTTGGGCAGGTGTGTCACAGGGATGGGAACTGTAACATGTCATGGACTGAGCCGGCGGGTACGAATTTGGACACCGATGCTAAGGGGAGGGGGAGGGGGGCGTTTATGTAGTCACAACAGCCCTGGGGAGGACGCAGAGGGACTTAATGTTTTAAAAGTGATTCTGTATTGTAAATAGGATAAAAGAGTTACCGATCGCTGGGCATGCAAACGCCTCAGGGGTCATTCCTATTTTATGGAACTCCCACATTCATACAAACAGAAAATATAATGTTGTGTATTATGTCAAAGTACAGTGCCCAAATTCTAAATGGACTTTATATACCACTTCATACACCAAAATAATTTTATTATAACGTAGAATGAGTGATCCTGACACCCAGGTGCGGCCTGAACACCTGTAGTAACTCCACTGTGCTGTGCTAGGCCATTTATTACATAGAAACTTATCATTTTCTGCAGATAAGAACCACTTGGCCCATCTAGTCTGCTCTTCTTTCTTTTTTTTTAACCTCTTGGCAACCTCAAGCCTATTTGAATTTTTTTTTAGGTGGGTGGGGTGGTATGTAATTACAGGAGCGTAAACATTGGAGTTTATTCACTAAGATGGGAGTTCTATTGAAGATGGGATGTTGCTATGGGCAACCAATCAGCATGTACTTCTTATTTGTTTAGCACCTTCCAGAAGATGATAGATAGAAGCTAGTTGGTTGCCCATAGCAACATCTAAAATACAACTCCAATTAAATAGGCTTTAGTGGGAGCAAAAACATGTTAGCTATTTATCCCGATGTTTCTTTGTATTTATTTTCAGCCTATCCTATTTAGTTGCCCTAAAAAAAATGTGATCATGAATTCACACACATTCAGAGAACCCCCCCCCCCCCTAAAAAAAAAATACTTGTGTTGACCATTTCTATGTAAATCATTGTCATGTCAGCCTTTTGACCCTGTTGACTTTTTGTATCTGTCAGCCACACTTACTGTCTACTTCTTAAATATTGACCTTTTTGATTCTGTCAACCTAATGCATATTTACCTTATGGTTGATCTAATGAAGGTCTACCTAGATACTATTACTTCTCTTTGTTTTAAAGACTGTCCCCCTTTGACTTCCACCTTGTTATATTTATAGTTTCTGTTATGCCACCTTTTCCCTTCTCTGCTCCAAACGAATGGGATTTTTCTGATACCTTCAGAACAGGGCAACTTTGGCAGGGTTGGGTGTTGCCCAAAGCAACACCCAAGGCTGCTTGGGCGTCCCCATGAAAACGATGGGCATTCCCATGGGTATGTGGGCTGGACAAAGTGTGCCAGGAGGCTGACTTCCTATAATGTCAGCCGCCCGCCCTGTCTTTGTCCTGGCGGCTGCAAATAAAAGTCAGTCTCCACTGACTTTTATTTGCGAGCCCAGGATAAATCATTTGATGGTTGGCGACCATCGAATGATTTATCCGTCAGCGGACTCATGCGAGGGGATATGTCTTCGGGGGGGGATGTGTGGGGAGGGTGCGGACGATACTTTCTGCGGCATGGCGGGGGGGTTGCGGCCGATACTGCGGTGGGCGCCCGCACCCCCCACCCCCCGGAGCGCTGTACCTGCTGTTGGAAGCCGTGATATGCAGCTTCCGGGTGCTGCGAGTCCTCTCTGTCCTCGCTGAAATCCCCCAGCAGAGAGCGGGCGGCGCGCGCGGGGGACAGCTTTGCTTCACGCCGGGCTCAGTACCGCCCTCCAGTGGCCGGCGCCCTAGGCAAATGCCTAGTCCTGCCTAGTGGTGGCGCAGGCCCTGCACTAGCCTCAGCTGAGATTGTGCTACGTTATATGTTCGTTCATCCACCCAAAAGTACACTATGGTAATGGGCAGATGAACATTAATAATATTTTATAAGTATAGGCATTAAGAAAAAAAGGGCATTATGAAATGATCAAGACAGGAGCAAATTATATCATAGACAATATCATCATTTATATCACACCAGACGTTTCTAAGCAACAGTGCAATTCATCCAAAGCTCTGCAGAGCATTGTTACAGCTATAAAATTGCAGAACATTGTATAGTTGAACCCTATTAATGTATGAGACCCACCAAGCACAACCATACACCAATTTCATTGGGAAAAAAATGGTACTTGTATACTTGCAGGGCACCTAATTAACATACGTACGCAGCCGTAGTGAAATCGCATTGCATCACATGGCACGTTTTCAGGCCCTGCCATGCGAACTGCGCCCGTTAAGCAGTTAGCATAGCGCCGCTGTCAGAATCAGCGTAGTGCTGCGTAAATAGCATAGTCAGTCAGAAGTAGCGTAGTGTTCCCGCTCCCTGTCAGATTCAGTCAGAGGTGAAGGAGATGTGACTTCGTAATGGCTGCAGAACCTGTCACAATGTTCACCTTGCCGCAGAGGAGGCGGCAGTGGTTTTCTTCCAGCAGCACCATTTGCTGCCAGTGACACAAACTTGTGTTAATGGACACCCAATGCGCTTAAGTATGAAGGAGTGCAAGTGGCGCTGCCATATTAAAACGTGTCGGAAGAAGGTTAGCCTCCGTGCGGGACATTGGTTCCTGGGTTGCCGGTTACCTTTCCTTATGCTGATACGGTTCATTTATTCGTGGGCGGAGGAGCTCACAAGTATCAGTTTCTGTGAGCGACAACTCAAGTTGTCAAATAAAACAACGGTGCTATACAATAACCTGATGCGGGAGGCCTGCACCGTGGTCCTAATGTCACAGCCCCAACACTGTATTGGCGGTCCTGGGAAAATCGTGGAAGTCGACGAGAGCCTCTTTGTACAGAGGAAAAGTCACATGGGACAGATGCTGCCTCAACAGTGGCTATTCGGATGCATTTCAAGAGACACCGGTGAGTGCTTTGTTACACCTGTACAAAGACGTGACGCCAGTACCCTGATGGCCGCCATCAATTCATTGAACCGGGGACAACAATCTACTCCGATTGCTGGCGTGCCTATAACACGAGCAGCTGGAGCAGGCAGAGTAGGGTACCACCATGCTCGGGTGAACCACAGATTTAATTTTGTCGATCCGGAGACTGAGGTTCACACACAAAACATTGAGCGCCTTTGGGGATCCTCTAAATGGTGCAACATGCGTCAAAGAGGCACCGCGTGCCAGAATCTCAACTCCTACCTACAGGAATTTATCTGGCGAAAGACTGTGGGTGCCGAAAATGCTTTTGAGCATATTATTTATGCACTTTCTCTTCTTCCAAAGGCGGATGCAGAATCGGAAGAATTACACTTTTATTATTTTGTTTGTTCTTGATTAATTAATTGTTGTTAATGTAATTTGTTAATTTGATATTTTCTTCTTAATTATTAAGTAAAATCCAGTTAACAGTTAACACATGTCGTCATTACTGTCTCAGATGTATGATATGGCAGGTGTTAATTTGTTCCTAAAACACCTCCACTATCCACGCCAGCTTTAAGTGTGGTGAGCCCTGGGAGGGGACGCGTTACGTGTCCTCCCGACCTTTTCATAGCCCCACTATCCACGTCAGCGTGGAGTTGATTTTATGAAGTGTGGCGAGCCACCGAGCCTGAATCGTGGCAAACGGACGCAGATTACTTTGCATGTATTCCATGTCCGCTCGCCACGTTTCGGGCTCGGTGGCTCACTGTGCTCGCCACACTTTATAAAATCAGCTCCACGCCGAAGTGGATAGTGGGGGTATGATAAGGTCGGGAGGACGCGTTCCGCGACCCCTCACGGGGCTTGCTGTGCTGGACACGCTTTGGGGGTGACGTGGATAGTGGGGGTGTGCTAAATCCCATTGCATCACATAGACTTGTACACTGGGGTGTTGTGCTAAATCGCATCGCACGCAAAAGTACATGCGATCGCATGCAATTTTGTGTGTTATGCGATGCGGTCAGGGTGCAGTGAATAAATTAACTAGTGAGATTTTACTACGCAGAATAGCCCACTAAGCAAATAGCTTAGTGGGCGCCATGCAAATACACAAGTACCAAGGCTGCCAAACCACAAAAGTTCCTGGAGGGTTAAGAGAACAAAAGAATCACAATACTTTTCACAATAGTGGTGAGGCACCAATATATGTATATACAGTCCTTATGAAATCATCCTATTTCAATAAAATGGCAAAGATTTTCTCCAAATGGTTGTTTTATTAGATCCTTCGATGAGTAGTCACAAAACAAGAATATCACAGGTGACCCAACGCGTTTTGTCTTTAAAAAGACTTCATCAGGGGAACAACAGTGTAATCTTATGGATGATATAGGGTTTCCTATTATCATAAAAGTGGTCCTGTGCAGTTCATATTGTAAATCCAAGAGTTTCATTCTTTCTCAAAAGACCCTTGTGTGGTGTTACATCTTTACATTGGGGGGGGGGGGGGGGGAGATATATATATATATATATATATATATATATATATATATATCTCCCCCCCCCAATGTAAAGATGAAAAAGGTTTCCATCAGATGATAGATACAGTAATACTGAGCCACTCTAGAGGACTTCTGTCTCCCACAGGTATTTCTGCTGGCCATACCTGTGGGAGACAGAAGTCCTCTAGAGTGGCTCAGTATTACTGTATCTATCATCTGATGAAAAAGGTTTCCATCTGTACATCGGTGATTTCACTAACCTTAAAAGGTTTAGCCAGATAAGCCATCCAGATATATAATTATAATAAGAGAACCATAAAAAGTGTTTATCTAGCCAAACCTTTTAAGGTTAGTGAAAATGCAAAGAACACTATATATACAGATAACCTTTGTCAGGTCCCTGAGGTTTTGTTGACCTGGAGCCAGAAACCCTAGGGCTGGTTCTAAAGTAGGTAAAACTAGCCGGCTCTTTCTCATGCAGTTTGGTAATAATATGGATGGGGGGGGGGGGGGGGGGGCAGAATGCGGAGAAGGCTAGAGTGCACCCTTGTGACAAACTGCATCAGACTCTGAAGGGTAGATGTATGAACACTTCTTATGTTCCAAAAGTGGTATCTGTGCAAGTTAAACAGCAAGTTCCAACATCAGCACCAGTGCACAACCTAAATTCACAGATTATGGCATCCAGCCTGGAGTTGGTATAAACTGTATCTAGTTCACACTCTGGATATGATGTATGCTATATAGAGCACACAGCCTGAAATTAATGGGTATGTATGCTGTATCTAGCATAGCACACAGCCTGGTACAGTGCACAGCCTGGTACTGATGTTAGAGCTTGCTGTATCTAGCACACAGCCTAGAGCTAATGGTGGAGCTTGCTTTGTATAGCGCACAGCCTGGAGCTGATGTTGGATATTGCTCTCTACAGCACACAGCCTGTTACTGATTATGGATCTTGCAGTGTATAGCGCATAGCCTGGTACTGATGTTGGAGCTTGCTGTATCTAGCGCACAGCCTGGAGATGATAGTGGAGCTTTCTATGTATAGTGTAAAGCCTGGTGCTGATGTTGGAGCTTGCTGTATCTAGCGCACAGCCTGGAGATGATAGTGGAGCTTCCTATGTATAGTGTAAAGCCTGGTGCTGATGTTGGAGCTTGCTGTATCTAGCGCACAGCCTGGAGATGATAGTGGAGCTTCCTATGTATAGTGTAAAGCCTGGTGCTGATGTTGGAGCTTTCAGTTTATTGCAGATGTTGGAGCTTGCTCTGTACAGAGCACAGTCTGGTACTGATGTTGGAGCTTGCTTTGTATAAAGCACAGTTTGGAGCTGATATTGGAGCTTGCTGTTTATAATGCACAGTTACAGGGATAAAATAAAACTAAAATAAAGCATTAAAAAGTCCATAAATAAGTGTTACATCGTGATGCCTTAAAGCAACAAAAGCAATCTAGGGGGCCCCATTGCCAAAATTTCATCTCACAACTGACATACAGTATTGGGTGGAATGTAATGCCGCCCGAGTTTGGCGGCAGTGCGGGTGGCAGGCCAAACATGGATGTTTTCTTAAAGGGGCAATCACTTACAAGGCATGGTAATGCCTAACTCAGGCAGCATCACATTCCGCCCATTATATACATATATTTATACAGGTCTTTCCTTCTAGTAAAGCCTTGTTCAATGTACACATACAGTAATGCCAGGATTCCTACCTAAAAACAATCAGGGACAGGTGAGAGGAGTGCTACTCCATGCCAAAGGTGCCTAGTGCCTTCAAGTTTACATATAAATGCACAATATAGGATATATAATGGAGGTGCCCCAGACTGCACACCCTATCTACATGTTATGAGAGGTGCTACTTTGATCAGACTCGTAGTGCCACACACACATTTTGCATTTCAATATATTTTTTTGCATAATCTTGGCCAATATTACTAGTCACCATTTCCTATATATCCTTATCCTACTGTGTATTTATATGTACACTTGAAAGCATGAGACACCTTGTCAAATATAAGGTGAGTTTTGGGGGGAATGGTGGCCCCTGGGTGCGTTGGCTGGACTGCTTCAAGACCTCACAATGTAACACTTATTTTAGCACTTTATAACACTTTTGTTTTGTTTTTTTCTATGTAACATTTCATATTTTCACCCCTTTAACAATCCTAATACGTCTGATTTGTCCACTTGTCTAATTTGTCCACTTTTCACCCAATTCTGATGGATAGGGCCGAGAAATCAGGTAAAAAGTGGCCAAATAGGATGTGTTTGATATCCCGTGCGCATCAAATCAGAGAACGTTTGCCTCTGACACGGCAGCCTCCCGGCAGCTGGGAATGGGACTGCATATAATATATCACATTCAAAAAGGACTGCATGCAATACAGTGTATTATATTATATTGCATGCAATCCTGCCACCTGGAAAACCCCTGGGCGGTTTAAGTGCATTTTTATGCGACTTCTCTCTGTGTATGGGGCCTTAACACTCTTTAACACTTCGTTTGCTACCTCATACTAGTAGTTTGGTTTAGCTGCCATGGGAATGTCTCTCTCCCTAGACTTAAAGCCCAAGAATGTTAAGGACTTGAACTATAATGAGGATATCTGGACATGGTGGCTAAGCCTATATAATTTTGGTCAAAATGTATTATTATTTACTTATTATTATATTTAGTAATTCTTGACTATTGCACATGCATTCTTTCTCTTTACGTGTGGCGCAACAAGTCTCAGAAAGCTTATTATTGCAAGTAGTTAAGGTGTGGGGACTAGGGCACATCCCCTATATGGGTAGATTGCTGTGTATGGCACACATCCTGGAGCTGATAGCAGGGCAGGGATGGATATCAAATGATGGCTGGGCTTCTGCCATCAAATGTTTTGATGAAATGGTAACTATCACATAAAAAAAAATCAAGAGAATATGCAATTCATTTGATTTGTGTATACCCCATAAAAAAAAAGTTTGCTAAATTTTCTGCAGTGTGGCCGGCCATAAGTGGGACTTAAGGCCGGACCCAGTGTAACCATCAGAACAACGTTGAATGTGTACCATTCGATGGTGGCAAACATCAGAATGCTGCCATCCAATGGTAAAACCACAAACATCAAATCATTAATGGTTTCAAACCATTGCATTCCGATGTCCATCTCTATAGCAGAGTCATCAGCAATAAGCTCCTAAGCTGATTTTATGTCATCCTGTCCATCCTCCGCTTTAAGATCATCAAAGATCTGGGTTAAATACTGGGGGTAAGCATGGATGAACAACATATTTGAGCTCATTAAGTCAATTACAGAGAGGAAATGGCTCCAAAAGGCTTCAGCGGGTAGGAGGTCTCACTGCCACTGTACATGTGTACTACAGGTACAGACATGTTGACAGAAATGCCTGTAGTTCCTGCTCACTGTCCAGCTCTGATGATATTGCATCCTGGCAGAGCATAGTGAGAGAGGCTATATTGGGTCTCTCTCTACATGGAGCATACCTCCCTGCTACACGCTGCGGGTGAATAGATGCTGTGCTCACAGCATTTGTTCAGGGAGAAAGAGGGGCTGGGGGCATGGCCAGCAGCTCACAGAGATGCCACCACAATGGCAAAAATGGTGTGTGGTCTCGCGGGAAGGCTGTGATAATTGACCATGCTCCTGCCTGTCAATCAGCGGTGGCCACCAGCAGCACACAGAAGCAGTGTGTTGAAAAGAGCGCCTGTCTGGGGCCTCCCCTGGTTTGCGATCCGCTGGTTCCAGCGAACCGCCATGGGCAAAATCCAACGCTGGAAACAAATCCCAGGCACTTTGTTATCAGTACCTCACTCTCCGCACCCTTGCATAATAAGAGAGCAGAGAACGGGGCACTGTGGGATTTGCTTCTGGCCGCTTGCCTCATGTTTAGCAGGAACCGGTAGATCGCCGCTGGTGTAGGTGCACGTGCATGCTGAAAGACAGGGGCCGCCCCCCTCCCCCCTGAAACCGCCACTGGTAGCCAGCCACAGTGCAGCCAGGCTACTGCATGCACTCGCACGGCAATGTGGGTGACGTCATCACCTCTCAGCACACAGCACTGGAGCCGCCGGGCATCTGTGCACTGTACAGTAACAGAGAGAGATGAGTGGAGGAGCGGGGTTGGGGCACTGGCGGCACAGCTCTCGGATGATGGGTGGCTTAGGGAATGGACTCAATATTAGTTACATTGAGGCCCTTATTCAGATCTAATTGCAGTACAAATTTGTTTGGAAAATGGGCAAAACCATGTGCACTGCAGGTGGGGCAGATGTAACATGTGCAGAGAGAGTTAGATCTGTGTGAGTTATTTTGTTTCTGTGCAGGGTAAATACTGGCTGCATTATTTTTACACTGCAATTTAGATTTCAACACACCCCACCCAAATTTAACTCTCTCTGCACGTTACATCTGTCCCACCTGCAGTGCACATGGTTTTACCCATTTTCCAAACAAATTTGTACTGCAATCAGATCTGAATAAAGGCCTGAGTCCGTTCCCTAAGCCACCCTTCAGCCGGGAGGCAATGGAGTCAGTACCTTCTTCTGGCCAGGAGCCCGGCGGCAAATTACTCCATTGCCTCCTGGAGTTCCGTCACTGGCTAAAAGAAATAATGGTACTTCTGTATTAGCAGGGTGCCCGGGTACACTACGCTGACAACGTATCTTAGGCTACGTTGTCAGCGTAACCTAGCCAGGTGCCCTGCTACTATGTGCCTGGTGGCGTTTTACACTTACTTCAGCCGGGCTCTGTGGGGCGGGCTACTTCGGGCAGGCTCGGCTCGGTGGGGCGGGCAGCAGGCTTGGTGGGGCGGCGGTGCTTAAGCGGCGAGTGGACGGTGGGGGGATAGAGCCGGCAGGGGGAGATGCGTCCTGGTGCGGCAGCAATGTACGTCATTCAGCGTACTGCTGCTGGAGGAGCGTCACATGGTTTCCCTGCTCCCCCAGTGCCACTACGCTAATTGCGTACATTGCTGCCGCCGGGGACTGTCATGGAGGACACCGAGTGCCGGAGGAGGGGAATGGGTACAAATAAGAAATATAATTTGTCTGTAAAATACCAGAACCTACCAAATCAGCAATGGATATCTATACCAGGTTGAACTAGATGGACGCAAGTCTTTTTTCAGCCTTACCTACTATGTAACTATGGGCCTTATTCTGATCGGTGCGGATATTCCCGCATGCGGACGGACTGCCGATGTTGATTGTCTGCGCATGTGCAGAGGTCACTCTGCGCATGTGCAGGCGATTTTGCCGCACGGATTCTTTATACGCCGCACAGGGGGCGTAGAGGGGCGTGAGGGGCTACTTAGCCTCATTACCCTATGCATACGCCCCGCGTTTCATGGGCGTTCCCATGCAAACGCGGGGCGTATGCATGGTAATGAGGCCGTGACGCGTGGGTACGGGGCGGGCATCTGACATCGCCGGATGTCAGCTGCCCGCCCCCATACATGATTTCACACGGACAAGTGTCTTGTGTTGCGGGACCTGGTGGAGCGTGCGGCCCTGCATTCGATGTTCGGCGACCATCGAATGCAGGGGCTGCTCCCAAGACGGAGGAGGCGTATCCCCGTCCAATTTCATGCGGATCGCCACATATCAGCGTACGGACGGCAGGTGGCGATCCGTATGGAAGGCGGGGATTCGCCTGCACGGTTGCGGCCGCATATTCTGATCGGGCCGCACCGATCAGAATAAGGCCCAATGTAACTATGAATGCTGGCGCCGGGGACATCGTTGAGGGTAAGTATTAATGCACTACACACACACACACACACACACACACAACACAATCATATCCCCACTATCCACGTCATACCCCCATTATCCACGTGGGCGCGGAGTTAATTTTATAAAGTGTGGCAAGCGCAGCGAGCCACCGAGCCCAAAGCGTGGCGAGGGGATGCGTATCTGCATCCCTTCGCGGGGCTCGCTGCGCTCGCCACACTTTGTAAAATTAACTCCACGCCCATGTGGATAATGGGGGTATGACGTGGATAGTGGGGATATGATCCATTATGTATTAACACAGCTCCAGTTAAGTAAATTACGTATGTTATGTAAGTTACACCACTACGCAAACTACGTCATGGGCACCCTGCTAATACATAAGTACCAAAAAAATTTGTCAAGAAACTAGGAATTTCTTTGCAGGCGTTCTGCAACATTATGGGAAACATGGGAGAGGAGAGGAATGCATGTGCAGAGATGGAAGTCGCCCTGAGGATGTGATTTAAATAAAAAATAGTACTTTAATAATAACAGTAATATAATAAAAACAATAATATAATAACATTACTTTAAGTTGTCATAGTTACTTGTAGTGCACTTACTCACTGCTTTATAACCGTGCTTCTTGGTGGTCCGCATCTTCTCTGTGCTCTAAGATGTCAAACCAAGACTTAATTGTTGTTTACTTTCCAGAGATTATAATACATGTCCTAACCCTAGCACCATGTTGGTTTTCTCTCATTTAAATTTATTTAAATAAAAATACATCTTAGAATGATTATATTTGGGTGGTGGTAGTAGCAAACGTTAACGTGATTTTCATTCAATCAAAAGCAGTAAGATAGCCTTTTGTTGTTACATCCCCTTTAATCTTGTACAAAGAAGCCCCACTTCACATATCCTTTCTAGTGATCAGCCCTCTGATTTGTACTTATACACGTAATTAGCACCAATATACTTATCCCTTTACTTCCAGGTCAGCGGATTAAACCTAGTCGTGATCACTGCCAAAATGGCCAGTACATGTGATGAGAAGGTGGTGTGTGCGTGTGAGGGAGGTGCCAATTACTGCTTTACTTTCCCAGCATAGTTGGAGATTGGAGGTTATAACCTCTGCTTATCGGGTCAAATACAGCTACATATCACTTTAGGATGAAGGTATTTAATCGCCAACATTTTTATATCTCACACAAAGTGGTTTGACATCAGAATAATTTGGGCTGGCATATCTAATCTACCATTCATTCTGTCTCGTCAATTTATTGTATGCTTACATCATGATTTAATTTTTTTTTTCTCCTTCATGTATTTTCTATACATAGTGACTAGTCATGCACAACTTTCTAGGTATTTATAAAATATTCTATCACACAAATATTTGTATACATTTTTTTAAATGTTTTATTTGAAAGTTTTTGTTGTATATTATTTAAAATAAGTACTCAATTATTTTATACTTTTATTGCACGCTGTTAATAGGATGAGGCAGATTACTCTTTATTCTTACTAAGGTTATAAAATTAAATGCACTTTAATTTGACAGAATTTTTTTAATGAGTATATGAGGGGTATTCAATGCTCTAATGGCGAGCTATGACAGCGAGCTGTACCGTCAGAGTATTCAACTACCTCCCTTATACTCACCATTTCCACCTCACTGGTTCCTTTCGGCAAGGTGGAAATGGCGAGTGTGGCCATTAAAATGGCGGGGCTTGCCTCAAAATGCAGTGGAATCACTGCATTTTCCTAACATTGAATACAGTGAGGGGGTTTGACAGCGAGAATGGCTTTTCCTCAATGAAAATAATCCATCCTTGCGTAGAAAACCCCCTTGCCGCGGCATTGAATACCACCCTAAGTGTTTTTATGTTTGAGAGATGATTGTTTAAAGTTGTCTACAACAATAGGTAGGGGGCGCTGTACCTTTTGGAATCTATGTGATATATTTATTAAAAGACTAAAAACCTTATGATTGGCAGTAGAAGCTGTTTTTACTGTTGATAGGCCCATACCCACAAAGGGGTTTACCACCAGTGACAGAACTGCTTTTGCCCACTGTAATGCCCCGTACACACAGGGCAACGGGAGTTAAGCACAGAACACTCAGCACAACCAGTGATGTGTGCTGAGCGATCTGTCACGGCCAGTGTTCTCAATTGACAGAACACTGTCGATGACTAGATTTATACTGCATGCAGTATAGGCAATATCAAGGTGTGGGACCGCGCTTCGCCATTGTCGGGGGCATAAACACAGAGCGTTCTGTGCTTCATTTATTAGAGATCTAGACAGATCACTTAGAAAAGCACTCATATCGCTCCATGGGGGTTATTCTGATTCACTTGGAAAGGCACAATCACTCTCTAAAGGACAAAACCATATGCACTGCAGGTGGGGCTGATGTAACGTGCAGAGAGAGTTAGATTTGGGTGAGGGGTGTACTTCAAACTGATATCTATATTGCAGTGTAAAAATAAAGCAGCCACTATTTACCCTGCACAGAAACAATAAAAAACCCAAACACCCAAATCTCTGCACATGTTACATCAGCCCCACCTGCAGTGCACATGGGGCCTTATTCTAGTTCACTCTTTCTGACAAAATCCTTCTTAGATGGACAAAGCCATGTGCACTGCAGGGGGGCAGATGTAAAATGTGCAGAGAGCATTAGATTTAGTTGAGTTATATTGTTTCTGTGCAGGGTAAATACTGACTGCTTTATTTTTACACTGCAATATAGATCTCACTTTGCAGTAAAACCCCACCCAAATCTAATTCTCTCTGCACAAGTTACATCTGCTCCCCTGCAGTGCACATGGTTTGGTCCATCTAAAAAGGATTTTGTTAGAAAGAGTGAACTAGAATAAGGCCCATGGTTTTGTCCATTAGAGAGTGATTGTGCCTTTCCGACCGAATCAGAATAAACACCACGTGTATGCACCATAACCTCTTTTGGGAATCCTATTTACCAGAGTTGTGAAGTGTTGTTACTGCAGGCATGCCACATAGTACTGATGTTCTGTACTTACAGATACATCTGCCTGTTTGTTTGGGCTGCTGAATGGACGTTGCTGGCCGCAGGAACTGCTAACAATGACATCACAACTGGATGGGCAAATTTAAATGCCCACCCCAGTCCTGATGTTTGCCCAGAAATATCCAGAGGCTAATACTGTATGCAAGTGTTAAAGGTAAAAATTGCTAACCTGCAACTTTAGTGGTGTGACGCAGCTTTGTTAGAGATTAGATAGAATAAGATAATAATCTAAATCAAAGTGCTAAAAGCAATACCAAACTTTAAAATGCTTAAAGCTTTCTCATGAGATTTTGTGCATGGTTATTTTTGCCTTTAGGACTGACTTTCTCTTACAGGTATCCGGTGATATGCAGCTCTCTTCACGGGCCCAGCTTGTTTGGCTTCTTCATCTGTGTGAGGCTGCGTCCGTGGCTGCTTCAGGTATAGGCAGTTTGTCCTTTTGGCTTTCGTTTACCTCCTCCAGCTGTAAGTGTGTTTACTGCAATGGGACCTACACACGTAGCGATAAAGGGCTATTTTCTAAGTGATCTGACTTAATTTGTCTACATCGCTGTCTACATCCTTGTCTCTCAAGGAGTTGGAGTTGGCTACCACCAGGTGTAGAGCTTCAAAAATAGACTCAAGACATTTCACTAATATCCACTGTTAAGCTTATTTTGATTGTGTGCTGTAAAGGCACATGTAAAGCACTTTGAGTCCTATTGGATGAAAAGTGCTATATAAATAAAATTATTATTATTATTTAGCTTGTTATATGGTAACACAAACTATATGCTTCATGTCAGCAATGAAAGGATAAAGACCCCCAACACTGTTATCTGTAACTATGCAGACTTTTCTGTCTCTGCTGAAACGCCTTTTTAATCGCTCCCACCTGTGCCCGCGGTCTGCGTGCAGGATTGGAGGCAGTTACACCATTTTGTAGACAGAAAGCAGAACATCACTAGCCCAGGGCAGGTATGAGATGGAGAGGGAAGTGAGAAAGAGGGTGAAAGAGAGATTATCCTGAGTGACAGTCCTCAGTGCCCCCTCCAGGCACTGCCTCTGACATCTCCATCTTACACAAGGCAGACCTCACAAGGTGTCTGTAACATACTCACCTCAGCTTGCGGGTGGCTAGCCAGTGTATGACTGAGTGGGAAGCAGGGCAATTAACCCATTACATTCTTAGAATGTTGTTGATGGCTGTTTTAGGATAGGTTCCCCTTTTGTTAGACTCTGCTTTGAAATAAGAACCAGGCTAAGACACGTGTACACAGCCTGTGCCTCTTCCACACCATGAAACTGAAGGCAGGGAATGCTAGGCCTTGTAGTTCTACAATGACTATGCAAGCATGAGTTGCCTAGACTTGTCCTACAATTTGTGATGTTTTGGAACTAGTATTCTGAGACTCACCTTTTTTTATGAGGAAGTACATGAATTTGCAGGACAAAATGGCAGCACCTGCAGGGACTCCACCTTGGAAAAGTTGGGCATATTGGGGCATTCCTAGCTACAGTAAGTGTGGACTAGGCCCACAAATTGCATTTTGATTTAAGTGCCAAGCCTAGGTGAAATTCTGCAGAATGAGATTATTTTGTAAACATCTGAGGTCCCAGAGAATGCATTTTGCAACTTCCAGTTTTACTTCTATGAAAAAGCAACTTCATAGCTGCTCTAGTACAAATGTAATAAATAGAAATTGTACACAAATACAACAGCCCAGAGAGGAGACCATCGGCAGCATGTTGGGGGGGGGCCTGATCTAGACTTCATCAAGGCCCATCCCCAGTACTGCAAATCCAGCGATTCACAAGTCTTTGAGGAGGGGTTGGGGCTAAAACCAACAAAATTTGCATCATTAGCCCCACCCCTAAAAAAGGCTGCAAATTGCAGTATTTACATGCAGCGAGGAGGAGATGTAACAGGGTTTTGGGGGAACTGGCGGAATCTGGGAAGATTGCCCCCCTTTCCAGGGGGGCCGAAGGGGGACCCTATTTTTGGAAGCCTAACAGTCATTCTGGGAGGGTAGGCAACCCTGAATAAACACCTTTTATAAAGTCAGTTCTAATGTCACCTCTTTTCAGTCAACTTTAGGCCTTAAATTAATGTTGGCTGGTTGTATATTAACCCCTTCAGTGGTGGGGGTTTTTTTGGGGAGCGCTCCCCACTGGGCGAGTTTATTATGGGGAGCGCTCCCTTAAAAAAAAAAAACCACCACTACCTCCCTGGGTCCGGGCAGCGCCGCTGAATTGACAATCAGCAGCTGCCTGGACCTGCACCACGTACCTGTCCCCGGCAGCCGGCTTGTCATAAGCCGGCGCCAGGGACTTCAATAAGAAACCCGGAGGGGAGGGGGGAGGAGGAGGCGGCTCCGCAGAGGGGAGGGAGCCGGGCAGCGCGAAGCTGCCTGAGATCAGTGAGTGAACTCAGCAGCGCTGCCCGACTTCAAACAGTGGCAATCCCGAGAATTTTCCGGGCTTGCCAGACTGGGCACTGAGGCACAGCCCGGAAAATTCTCGGGATTGCCACTGAAGGGGTTAAAGGACTACAAAATGCCGCAAAGTGTGAAATTAAAATGTACTTATGGTCCTAAAGTATTAGTTGGATTGACTTATCTATGCAAGTTTCACAATCTGCATTTCAAATATTGCTAGTGGGATATGTACATTGACGTGCTAGCTGGAAAATAGAAACACATGCATTGTGGATCTTCACATTTTGCAGTTCTTATTGAAGTTACAAGTTGATTTATATTAGAGATGAGCGGGTCTGGAACATCGCGATCCGAGCCGACTTTGGAGTTCCCGGCTGAATTCCGGACCGAAAACGATGCAAAACTTCATCATCGCGCTGTCGGATTCTCGCGGGATCTGGATTCTATATAAGACGCACGTGCGCCCTGCCATCTTCACTCCATTATAGGAGAGGGAAGAGGGTGGTTGGGATCTGTGCCCTGTGCCTTGTGCCGTGTGCCCTGTGCTGTGATTTATTTAGTGACTGATTTTTTTATTTTGTTGTAAACTAGGTGCTGCAGTGCTCACACGCAAGGGCTGCAGTGCTACTGACTGTACACTCAGTGTACAGAGGCTGCAGTGTCCATAATACAAGGGGCTGTGTCCAGTGTGTCAGGGGCTGTATCCAGTGTACAGGGGCTGTGTACAGGGGCTGTGTCCACTGTCCAGGGGCTGTGTCCACTGTCCAGGGGCTGTGTCCACTGTCCAGGGGCTGTGTCCACTGTCCAGGGGCTGTGTCCACTGTCCAGGGGCTGTGTCCACTGTCCAGTGTAACGGGCTGTGTCCAGTGTGACGGCATATATCCAGTGTCCAGTGTGACGGACTATATCCAGTGTCCAGTGTGACGGACTATATAAAGTGATCAAAATTGACTAGAAATGAGTGGAAATTAATATTGTTGAGCTCAATAATACTTTCGGGGCAAAAACAGGCCCAAAATCTGTTATTTTAGCAATTTTTTGCATTTTTCCAAAAAAAATCCAAAACCAAAACCCTCAAGGGTGGTTTTGCCAAAACCAATCCAGATCCAAAACACGAAGGGAGATCCAGATCCAAAACCCGAAAAAATGCCCGCCGCTCATCTCTAATTTATATTAAACTACTTACTTATATATACATATATACACAGTGTGTGTGTGTGTGTGTGTATATATATATTTTTTTTTACTAGGGGATTGTCTTACAAATTGCGACTACATGTGATTTATGCCCAATAAAGTCGAACATAAGCTATGCGGAGGCTTTTATGCATTCTGCAGTCATACAGATGTGTGTACCTTGTTTTCTTAGTACATTACTAGAAAGTATTTTAGATGCTGTACTTTACCACAGATTAAATGAAACAAGGCTATTCAATTAGCCTTGACGGCAGCCCGCATGCTGTAGTAACTGTGTGGAGTTTGTATATTCTCCCCATGCTTGTGTGGGTTTCCTACGGGTACTCCGGTTTCCTCCCACAATCCAAAAATATACTGGTAGGCTAATTGGCTCCCAACAAAATTAACCCTAGAATGTCTGTGTGTGTGTGTGTGTGTGGTAGGGAATATAGATTGTAAGCTCCACTGGCGCAGCGACTGATGTGAATGGTCAAATATTCTCTGTAAAGCGCTGCGGAATATGCATGCGCTATATAAGAAACTGTAAATAATAAAATAAAAATAATAATAATGGGTATTTTAGGATTGAAAGTAAATCCCCAATAATAAAATAAATAGCCAGTTTTCAAGTGCCATGGCCATATTAATATGTATGTCTGGGAGCTTATCCTGGAGTCTATGTGGTAACATCCATTAACAACTTATTAGCTGAGTAAAAAGTAATTCTAATTGAGTAGTCCTGGGCATAAAAGAAAAAGGCTACCAACCTTTTTCATACCCTGTAAATTATTGGGGCTTATTGAATTCTCCCCAGAGTGTAAAACCAACTTTGGAATAGGATGTGATAATATGTAAAATTTTATAATAGCAAAAGGTTCAAATTGGACTTACATGTGTACTCGGCAGACCCTCTCAAGGCTACTTATACTTCACAAAGGAAACATAAAAAGTTGATCCCTCTGGTGAAGCCGCAGGATATATGAAGGCTTTCGGTACTTGTTTCCTTAACTTAAGGTATGCGATGGGACCCGACCGACCCGATTTTCGGGCTTTAAAGACGTTTTTAACGCACTTTAAAAAATCGGTCGCATCGCATGCCATTATAATGGCATGCGATGCGACCGACCCGATTTTTACATTGGACTCAATGTAAAATTTTATATAGTGTAACATTTTATATAGTGTGGCGAGCGCAGTGAGGGGACACGTAATACGTCTGAAGTAATGCGCGTCCCCTCGCGGGGCTCGATGCACTCGCCACGCTTTGGGCTCGGTGGCTCGCTATGCTCGCCACACTATATGAAATCAACTCCACGCCGATGTGGATAGTGGAGGTATGAAAAGGTCGGAGGCCGCGTACCGCCGCCCTTCGCGCGCTCGCCATGCTTCGGGTTGACGTTGATCGTGGCGTTAACAATGGGGGGGCATACAATGAAAAATGGGGTCTGGGGGGCATTTAACATTGGGGCCAATGTAAAATCGGGTCTCAGGGACCATTTAACATTGGTCCCAATATAAAAATTGGGTCGATCGCATCGCATCGACCCGATTTTATACAATTAAAATCGGTGGCGCTGTGCTAGGAAACAGGCTTTTTTTAATAAGAAATCGCATTGCTTTAAGGGTTGTAACAAGGTATCTCTTATATATTTAGCCAGATCTGTCACTCATTACCTGTGTATATAACGTTCCCGCCCAGCGGCATACACAAACCCCCCCCCCCCCCCTCGGTATGTGTATAACGTTCCACCCCCTTGACATCACCTCCCCCCGCCGAGCCAGGGCTACAGTACACGCCCACCATCCACCATCACTCCACAGCCACCATTACTCCCGCACCCCCCCAACCATCGATGGCATCTGCACCAATGCCTATCCCTACTCAGCAACAGCCAAAAACCTTTACTACCCCTCATGCCCACACACCTCTATCACTGCCCTGCCTCCTGTTCTCCTGCCCTTTAACTTCCGCCAGTGTGGACCCGCTCACCCTGTGTTGCCCACATTCCCCTATCATGCTTTACCACCCAGCCTCCTGCTCTCATGCACCCTAACTCCCACCCAGTAGGAAGAGACACTGACTCAGGGGCACCGTCCTGTACTCCTGTGCTGCCACGCTGGACCCTCACCCACTGGCAGAAGCTGCACAGTGTCCACCACCCTCCTCTTTAGTCCCCCGTATGCCCACACACCCCTATCACTACCCAGCTTCCTTCTCTCCTGAACCGTAAATTCCACCACTGGGGAGTCGCTGACGCTGTGTTGCCTACATATCCCTATCATGCCTCATAGCCCAACCTCCTGCTCTCATGCACCCTAACTCCCACCCAGTAGGAGGAGACACTGACTCAGGGGCACCGTCCTGTACTCCTGTGCTGCCATGCTGGACACACACCCACTGGCAGAAGCTGCACAGTGTCCCCCACCCTCCTCTTTAGTCCTCCTTATGTCCTCACACCCCTATCACTACCCAGCCTCCTATTTTCCTGTGTCGTGATCTCTGCCAGTGGGAGCCGCTGACTCAAAAACACCCTACTATACTATTGCACACACACACACACACCTCAACAACACGCACCCCCCCACACCCACAAATGTCACTGTACCCTCCACACTATCAATGTACATCTTACTCTGTAACTGCTTTTTAATTAAACAAAAGAATACACACCCCCTTCCAAATCATATGCTCTCTATTTAACACATTTCACCTATAACTCAAGTTGCAATACAATACAGGCCATCTTTCATACAATTCTAACCATATTTCTCACAATACAAAGGTTCACAAATTAAGGGGGCAGAGCGCCCGGAGGGCGCGATGAATCACTGAGTGTGTGATATTTTGAGACATTGGTTATATTGGTTATTAGCTGGTCTCTTTTAAGCTCCTCTATTCCAAAGGTTTCAGTTGCTAAATTGAATAAGGGGATATTGACATCCATTTCATTTTGTAATATACAACATACAGTATTACCTTGGGATGTTTTCACAACCTTGAGATAGCGTTTACATAACACACATGTGCATTAGATCTGGCATACTCACCAGCTGTTTGTATGGTTATTTTTGAAAACTCGGCATAGCACTCATAATGTAGGTTGATAACACATTTTGTATTTGGCACCGTTGAAAGCACACCTGGTGTCACAGTTACACCAGATGGTAAATGCAAGAAACACATAGTAGCAGTAAAGATAATACGTTATTAGTTTTTTTGGCTTTTGCCATTAACAGCACGCAGTGAATTTAATCTCATTTAAATAGATAGAACGTAAGCACCTACTTTCAAATTTGCAGGGTGGTTTTATGTAACTGTAGCAATAGAATACTAAGGGATTCCAATAGATATGACTTACGCAAGTCAGTAGTTACAAGTCAAATAGGTTGAACACGATGGACTAACCTCTTTTTTTCAATCTTAATTACTATGTTACTTTTTTACAATAAATGGTCTGACTGAGCTTTTACATGGAAACAAAAATATGTGCTAGCACCTATACATGTGTTACGCAGTCAAATAGGCTCCTTTCTTTGCTATTTAGTTCACTACAGATCTACAATACATAGTCTGTGGGTAGTAAATGAACTTTCCTGTCTACAAACCAGTTAATCCCTAAACAGCAGTTCTTGTAACCTCTGATTTGTGTTTTGCCATATGCAATAAAAAGCCCCAGACGTTGACTGTTTAGACACTTATCTTCCATTTTCTTGCTCAAGGTATGACCCGTTTCCTATTATTTTGATTGTGAGCTGACAGCTGAGGCAAATCAAGTCATGTTCCTGGTGAGAAATGAGTTACTCATCATAATCCACCCACAGAAAACACACATACACACTTATGTAGACAAGCCTTTATAGATGTGCCAGTATAGGTGCATCATGTTACATATGCATCCACATTAGAGGGCACACCTGATTATGTCATGGCTTTGCCATATTTAACACTGGTTCTGATGCTTTGGTTCAGAGCATCAGGTGTTCTGGATGTTAAATACTAGTACTAATGGAATGTCTTTTAGTCTGACTACATATTATTACTGACCTTGTTTGTGCTTTCAGAGCATTAAGTAATAATATATATATATATATATATATATATATATATATATATATATATATATATATATATATATTTAAGGAGTTTTTATTAAGCCTTTACATGGTAGAAAAAAAACCAAGAAATGCAAAGAATCACATAATAGGATGTGGTGTGCTTTTCTAGAACAAACTACAATAGGAATAAAAGTATTCTATCAATAATCAGGTTAGGAGACAGTAGCACAACCTTTACAGGATGCATCATTTAAGTGAAAACATCAAAGCTAAGTACAACTGAACAATGGGCCTTATTCTGATTGACTCGGACGGATGCGTATTTTCGGACAGGAACCGAGTGTTCTTAGCCCCGCCTACCGTACGGATCGCTCACACCGTCCGATAAGACGCCAAGCGAACGGACCGCGAGTGGATGTTTCATGTGAAAATCCCCCATCCTATGATGGTCGCCGACCATCGAATGATGGACTGAGCGGTCAGTCAGCACCGAGTGCTACAGACCACTCGGATATGTTTCCATATGAAAGCAGGGATATGGGTGTGCAGCTGACATCCGGCTATGTCAGCTGTCCGGCCCCACACCTGCGTCACGGCCGTATTACCATACGTACGCCCAGCATTTTCATGGGAACGCCAATGAAACGCGGGGGCGTACGCATATGGTAATCAGCCCAAACAGCCCTTCACGCCCCTCTCCACCCCCTGCTCGGATGGTTCTGACCGATCATTTTCTGCATGGAACTCACTCTGTGTTAGGACGTGCGACACGTTCGCACATGCGCAGATACACCTCTGCACATGCGCAAATACCAAACATCGGCTATCTGACCAAACGCGGAGCCGTCCGAGTCAATCAGAATAAGGTCCAATGTGTATCTGAAACTCCCAGAGCTGCTAAGGAGTTACATTCTAGAATGGGGACAGGGAAGAGTCTACCTCCTACAGGAGTTTTGGAAAATCTCAGAATCCAGCCAAGTGTTATTGTTCAGACGCTGCCTGGCTTCTCCAGTCCCTGGCAGTGCGGCTCTGCACAGTGTGACGAGATCAGAGGTCACGCCGCACAGCCCCGTCCTGGGGGTGCGGACCTCCCGCCTGATCACTTGCCCAGCTTCAGGCTTCACTGCCCGCCCACTCACCCGGCTCCCAGCTTCACTGCCCACCCACCTCCCGGCTCCACTGCCAGCCCACGCACCCGGATCCCGGCTTCACTGGACCACTCAGCTTCACTGCCCGGGGCTGTTTTTTTTTTTTATTAGGGAAGCCAATCCCGGCATCCTGGGATTGGGCATTTTTCAATACCGGATTCCAGGATTGAAAGAATGCCCCAGGATTGGCATCCCTAGTTAGGAAGGTGCAGGGTGTTAACCCCCTATCACTGTGTGTATATCAATGTCATACATGGAGGGGGTACAGAGTGTCATACACAGATGGAGGTTGAGGGGGTCACATGCAGAGGAAGGATGTAGTGGGGGACAAGGTTTTACACGCGCACACACACAGAGGGGGGTTCACACACAGACAGGAATGGGGTATTGGGGTCAAACACTGGATATAGGTGGGATGAGGGGGTCACACACAGGAAGGATGTAGGGGACGGGGAAAGTTTCACACACAGGAGTTTTGGGGTACAGGGAATCACACAAACAGAGGAAGGGTACAGGGGGTATCATCGGGGAATAGGGTGGTAGGGAGGTCACACAGCAGAAGATGGTAGGGGGCTGATAAAGTTCTACACACATGCACGCAGGGGTCACACACTGGGGGGGAGGTGGGTATAGGGTTTACCAATCTGTGGGTAAAGCTGCAGCCTGAAGAGTTATGAGGAGGCTGGCGGCAGGGGAATCCAGGCTGGACATGGACTTAACCGTTGCACTTCAGGATGGTGCCATCTAGCTGTAGGCACATCAAACTCATCCCTGTGCAGGAGCAGGAGGCAGGCCAGCACTGCTTCCCCTCAAGAGGCAGGGACTGCTCTTGGAGGAGGAAGTGAGATTCTGGGCATCCAGGGTGGGGGTTGTGCTGGGCTACTGTGGCTGATGGCATCCTGTAGTGCAGGGTGCACTTTTCTGCACACACTGTAGTGTAACTGGGTGCATGGGGAGTTGTGGGCCCTAGAGACAGCTCAGGTCCCATAGCAGCTGCACCCCCAGCACCCTTGGTAGTTAAGCCACTGATCATACCGGGATGCAGTTAAGATCCCGGCGGTCGGGATCCCGGCGTTCAGAATCCCGACGCCGGAATCCCGACCGCCGAAATGCCGACACTTTCTCCCTCCTGGGGTGTCCACGACACCCCTGGAGGGAGAATAAAATAGCGTGCCGAGCGTAGCGAGGCACCGGGCCCGCTGCGTGGCGAGCGCAGCGAGCCCGCAAGGGGGGGCGATCCACGTCCCCCCCTTTTTTCCTCATTTCGGCTGTCGGGATTCCGGCGTCGGGATTCTGAACGCCTGGATCCCGACCGCCGGGATTCAATACTGAATCCATCATACCATTTGTGTATACTATAGTCCATGTTCTGGGCTCCAGGGAGTTCAAGGTAAATCACATAGTCAAAATTGTCCATAGCCAAAATTGCACCATGTGTATAGTCACTGTTTGTGGTTCTGGGCTCAAGGGAAAGCGCTTAGTCAAAATCTTCTGTAGCCAAAATCTCACCTGTGTATGCACATTTGGAATCTGCTTGAATTTTTTTTTTATCCCATTGTGTTTTTTGTGGGTTTTATCTCAAGTGCTCAGCTTTTTAACCTTAATCCAAATATATGCAGAAGTGAAATATATACAGTATCATATATTGTATTCGATTCAAATATATATATATCGTCCCTTTTTAGATAATTGACAGTGCTTGAAAATTATTTTTATTATTGCCTTTAGTTAAATGTTGCTGTGATATGCAGTATGTAGGCTTTGTTTGTGTATTTGTCACCGATTTATAAAATGTTGCAGGTCTACTTTCATCTTAGTTTCTAAAATAGATGAGGGCGCAATTTTAAGCAGGACCGATTATTAATGATTGTAGCATTCCACAAGAAGAAAATCATGTTTATAGCCGACATGCAGAATACCCCACACTGTTTGTTGTTAACTTTTTACCAAAAACACAAACTTCCTGACCAAAGCAAATTCCAACCCTCAGGGTATAGATTCCACATGAATGGGACACTCCAGCTTTGGGAGAGATGGAACAGTTCAGTTTCGTGTAAATACAAGGGAGATTTATATTAGTGGAACTAAGAAATACAGAAGATGGAAATATTATATTACTCTTTTTTGTACCAAAATTTTTAAGTAGATTAATAGATTTTATTGAATGTCATACAATACAATACAAGGATTTGTCAAACATAAAATGACAAGAAATTCAAAAATAACATATCAATGCAAAAATATACTTTGCAATGGTGTATGAAATATATAGGGAAGAAGCAGAGAGAAAAGTGAAACACATTGGGGAGAGGAGGAAGAGAAGAAAGGAAAATACACTAACAAAATGCTAACCTAAGAATGTTGACAGAGAAAAAAACAAATGCTATATTATTTATAAATAAAGTAATTTCCAGGGTGTATCGTCATATAATTTAGGAATTTGATTTTCATTTTGTTCATCAAGAGTTTTATCACAGAATTCCCTTTTATGATAGAATTTCTCATCTCCTTTATTAAGCCCTGCAATAGTAGACCATGTATTAAAAAACATCTAAATCAATTTTTGTTTAACCTATGATAAGGAGGGAAAAGTGTCCTATAGATTGTAAGCTTGCAAGCAGGGCCCTCCTACCTCCATGTCGGTTTGTATCTACCCAGTTTGTTTAATTACTGTTGTCTCCAATTGTAAAGCGAATTTGAAACAGAATTTGCTGTGCTATATAGGAAACTGTAAGTAAATAAATAAGTGTGACAAGTCCCATGTATGAGAATAGTTTTCTTTGCAAAGGTAGTAACCACTACCAGTAGACAGAGTTTATATTTCTTATCTGGGCCCAAATCCTAATTTTTTAAATTCCCACATAAACAAGCGAAGTGATCAGTGAGTAACCAGTTGAGAAAATTTACCACATTTTTCAAAGGCTAAAAAAGAACAGCGATGATTCGCTGATCAGTTTTCAATCAAAGACGGTTTCTAATTTTTTTTTTATAGTAAGTTTTCGACGATGCGGTTTCCCGATTTTGGGGGGTGCAAATTGCCATTGGAACAACAGGCAAAAGCAGCCTCAAATTTGGAATATTGTGACAAATTTGCTGGGGATACGGTCGCTAGGTCGACAAGTATTAGGTCAACACCACTAGGTCAACATGTATGAAGATTCACCTGACTGAAGGTTGACATAAGTATAGGTCGAAAGGGGCATTAGGTCAACGCAAGCATTTGGTCAACATGGGGAAGGCCGACAGTCAAAATTTAGTTTTTTCACTTTTTTGAACCGACATGTGCCAACAGGCGGTATTTCATGCCCTACTATCCACTAGGGCATGGTGGGAGAATAAAATAGTGTGCTGAGCATAGTGAGGCACTGTGCCCAAAGCATGGTTCGCTGTGCTAACCATGGGAGTGGTCTCAGTGCTACGTTTCCGTGTCCATGTCGGCTGTGTCGACATTCGGGACAAAAAAAAGTGAAAACCTCATGCCTACCTTTTGATTGTCGACCTTCCCCGTGTTGACCTACTGTACAAACTCCAGAATGACATAAATTGATGATGGATGGAGCCTGTCCTTTCCAGGGTCCTGTCCAGTTCTGGGTTTTACCCATACCCGAGCTGGGAACACCAAAAGAGCTGGGAACATCAAACAGTAGTGCATGCAGCATTTAAATGGGAATATGAAGTGATTAATGATGCTGTGCTGGAGAACAAGGAATCAGCACTTCAGTAGCCCTAGTGGTAGGAAGGAAAATAATTGGGGGGAGGGGGTCAAGAGTGGGTGCACATAATTATCATATCCTGATCCTTATCTGATCATTCCTATTTCTGGTTATTTATGTACTTTGTGCTTGTAATAAACAGGCAGTTAATGCCTTCCATCTAACAGAAACCTAGATTGTTTATTGTACCTGTTCAGTCTTGGATATATTTATATCCGTTTCCTTATTATGCTGCAGCAAATACAGGAAGCTTATAATTGCTTCTAATGATTTCTTAATAGAATGCAGTATTAAACTATTTTTTTATATTGTAGATTCAGAAGTGTTTAAAACTATAGTATAATCACAGTAAATACTATATGTTGGCCAGTTAGAAAAGTGACATTTAATTTAATTATTAATCATTTCTATATTTATATCTACATTGTGGAGTCCTAAAGGGTGTTGTACAGTTTGCCAACATTTACATTACTGAATGTCAGCATGGAGGGGAGGTTGACATGTTGCCTGTACACATTCACAATGCTGATGTTTGTAGAGTTGGTGAGTATTGCTTGCTGATCTTAACCCTGAACCTAGCCCTCATCTCGTGCTAAGCCTTATGCCCGGTACACCCCAGGGCGACCCGCTCACATGTGCATCGTGTGCGGGTTCCGATCCGATAGAGACCCGCACCCGGGTGTATGGTCGTTTTCAGATCCTACCTGCTGCAGGTAGGATCTGAATACCGACCGACCGACCGACCTGCGGGCCGTGCATCGGATCGGGATCGGATCAGAACAGGCAAAAAAAGTCCCAATCTACCTACAATCTACATCCAATTGGTCGGGATTGGAACTAGATTGGTGGGATTGGGCCCTTGTCGTTCTGGTGTGTACCCTGCATAACCCTAAAAACCTGGATCGGCGAAAAACTAATCGGTGCACATGTTTTTGTAGAAAAATGTGGGCATTGTCAACTATTTTTTTTCCCAGCCCATTTCATTGATGCAGATTCAACTTAAAACAAAGTGGCGAAAATGGACTAAAAAATAGTCATAAATGGCCACGTTGAAAAGTCTTTTCCAGATTTTTTGGCATGCTGAAAAATCTGGACAGCAATGAATATCCCCCTAAAGGACTGGTGTATTAAGCCCGGTGAAGTGATAAAGTGGTTATAATGTGTCCGGTGATAACACAGCAGCCAATCATCTCCTAACTATCAAGTTACAGGCTGGGAGTAAAAAATGACAGTTAGGAGGTGATTGGCTTTATCATCACTTTATCTCTTTATCACTTCACCGGTTAAAGAAATCTGCCCTTTTTTACCTTTCTTGATTCTTTAATAACTGCAAATCATTTGCCTTTAAAAACAAATATATAAAATGGTATATGATGGCACTGTTGGCACCAACCAAGAACAGCATCTAGTCTAAGGTCATTATTGCTATTAACCTGGAAGAGTCTCATTGTAACTACCAGTGTCAGTTTGTGATAAGCACAATACAGTGTTTTAATTGTAAGCATAGGCATAGTATCACAAATGCCTGATGCTTCATAGCAGGCACTGCCAGGCCGGAAAAGGGGTCAGGTTGGATGGGACAAACTATACTTGCCATCAAGTTCTATCTTACTATACTATAATTTAGTATTTTTAATACCGGCCCTCCTGGCTTCCAGTCTCTGCTGTCTGCTTGTCTCTCGGCTGCTGGCTACTCTGCATATCACGAGAAAGATTCTTAATCCTCCCAACCCTTCAAAATGGGGCATTACGAGCTTTAGTTTAAAAGTCCTTAATGGGTTTTTACAAGAATGTTCAGACGCTTCTCTTCTCCGAGCTGTCACATTATCTGGAGAGCAGATACCAGAGAGTAGGAAGATGCTGTTGTGTCATAAATGAGTTTCTAGGTTTTTATTTTTTTATCGCAAAATAAATATTTTTCTGGCTTATTACATCAAACTCCTGAAGCAGGAGAGTGACAGGTAATGATTCCAGAGGCCATCAAGGGTGGGTTAATGCCCCTGATTTAGCAATCCTCAAATGAGAAGCCTCTGAATTCTATTATTCTGTGTTCTCATCATTTAAACTGGATATGCATTGAAGATCTATCTGAACTTACATACATGCCATCACAGGTGAAACACTTCAGACTGAAAAATCATTCACAGAATGGTTGACGAATTAAAACATAGATCGACTATCTATCTACACTAGAATTCTGAAGCTGTCATTCACAGTTGCTAGTTGTTTATTGTGTTTTCTTTTCTGTAGCATTTTTCTGTGGCTCTTTCCCCAACCCTCTTTCTCTCTATGGGCCCTATTCATCATTAGTGGCCGATGATTAAGTATCCAACTTGCTGTGAGTTGTTGCATGAGATGCTTATCACTAGAGTTATTCATCATTGCATGAGGTGCAGAGACAGTTGGTCTGAAAAGCAGTAGTCTCCCCCAATCAGTAACATTGCTACTCCTAGTAGCAAAAAAAAAAAAACAACAACACTTTAGGGGAGTATTTAATTATGTGCTTGAATTTTCGACAGTCGAAAAATCTGCACTTTTTTACATTCAACCTATTCAATTAAAGTGCCAGTGTTTTCTACTGTGGATAAATAAGACATGGTAAAAAAAAAACACGTGAATTGACTAGTTATTTGCAGATCCACGTGTTTTTGTCGAGATTTAAAGAAAAAATTAGAAACTACTCCTGCAAAACATGTATAAATCCATCCAAAAATGTCCACAATTGAATAGGAATTATTTTTTTCTGGATAGCTGAAAAAAAAATGGACTGAATTGAATACCCCCTTTATAATTTTCTGTGATAAAATTTAGAAGCTTTAGTAAATGTACCCCTTAATCCAACTGGCAACATATAAAATTGATTGTAGGAATAGACTGTGCATGTGAACTGTAGAATTATGGATAATAAAAATTCTAGCAATGTTATAGTAGTAAGTAAATTTAATATCACATAAATAATAATACACAAATGAAGATAAAAAAACAGTAGTAAAACCTGCTAATAAACAGGATATACAATCTATCATCCACTTGGATATAATATCAGTCCACACTAATGGTATATATACAGTATGTATATCCTTATAGAAATTAGGTAAATATTTGCATTCAAAAGAAAGGATGGATTAATGCCATATAAAATTAGTATTCCTGATATACTGGGCATCACCAGCAATTGGGAATCAAGTGTCCGCTGATATGAGATACATTTTAGTCACAACTTATCGTAGTGGCACTGTGACATACAGTATAGAATCAACTGCGTTGTTGGTATGTTGAGATCACCTGTGCTCCGTTCCCCCTGGTAGGATGCCTCCCAACTGTCCTGCTTTCCACGGGAACATTCCGGTTTTTGGGGACGTTCATGCGATAACAGCGATGTTGGATTCCAGTATGTGGAGCACCTGTTCAATTGGTAGGAATAAGATAGTCTTAAGGTGGCCATACACTACTGCGATTTGGCCTGATTTACCCGATCCTGAGATACAGTATCTGGTAAATCGCATGTGCATCGGATTGGAGTCACTAGAATACAAGTGCTGCATGTAGGATCTGTCGGATGGACAGATTCCTGCTGAAATCACATGCAAAAGGACTGCATGCGATATATATCTAGGCCACAAAGTAGGCTGGGGTAGGCAAGATAAACCAAAGAAGCCAAACGAAAAGGTTAAAAAGATGGATGTTACAACTGTTTGATATAGATTTGCACTTGGTGCCATAGTTGCTTTGACAGCAGGCCATATATTGGGGCAGATGTATTAAGCCTTAACCAGAAATAAAGTGGAAGGTGATAATGAGAGATAAAGGACCAGACAATCAGCCCCCAACGGCCATGTTACAGGCTGTGTTTGAGAATGACAGTTAGGAACTGAATGGCTGGTCCTTTATTTATCTGTATTACCCTCAATTTTATCACTTGTTAAGGCTTAATACGTCTGGCCCATTGGGGTAGATGTATTAAGCCTCAAAAAGAGAAAAAAAACAGACTAAACACCTCTTGCAGCACATCCTGTTTCCCAGGATCCAGCATGGGACCCCTCTTTGACTGTATAAAATGTCTGACCTGGAGGTACATATAGAAGTCCCTATTTGGTAGGGAGTATTTGACCGATAGATCATGAAAAGAGAGTAGTTGAGCCCCAGGATCGAACACATCCTTAACTGCCATAATGCCCTGTTTCTTCCACTTGCCGTAACCTAGTTCAGACAGCCCAGGAGCAGAGTCAGGGTTTCCCCATATAGTAACATACCATATATACTCGAGTATAAGCCTACTTTTTCAGAACATTTTTTATGCTGAAAAAGCCCCCCTCGGCTTATAGTCGAGTGAGGGTCCCGCTTGAGTCAATAAGTTTTTTCCCATTTTGTTTTATAAAATTAGGTGCCTCAGCTTATATTCGGGTCGACTTATACTCGAGTATATACGGTACTTAGTATTCTGGTAATCTTGACCTAGATTCTTATTGATGCTTATCCATGCAGAATATGTATCTGAAAACAAAATAGCTTTTTTAAGGTATACTTTATGTCTAGAGATACGCTTTTTTTTACCCTGCCATAGAAAACAAAAGTAGGCCAGATTTTTTTTTTGTATATCCTTTCTTGACAGTCTTATTGGGAGCATTTACATACAATAGGACAGTTTTGGGAATGCCATTGACTGCAATACTGAAGCTCTCCCCAGCAGTGATAGTGGCAAAGACCTTTACACATCCAACAACCTCATAATTTCTACAACAATGGGGCAGTAGTTGGCCTAATAAAGTTCTATGATATTACCAGGGATATGTATGCCCAAATATTTAATAGATCTCGTAGTAAGTTTAAAGGGGGATGCAACTTGTGTAGGCAATTCAACAATGTGAGGCCCCAATACCTGGAGGACCTCAGATTTATGGAAATGTATTTTGTATCCAGCAAATGATCCAAAATCATTTATAATTTTCCTCATTTGTAGGCAAGGACTCAGGGAGATTAGATACGAACAGGAGCATATCATCTGCGAATAGACTGACTTTCAGTTCTGTGGAACCCAGAGTAATGCCCCTATACTGCTGATTAGTGCTCAGCGCTATCACGAATGGATCCAAAGCAAGTGCAAACAGCAGTGGGGATAGCGGGCAGCCTTGCCTGGTCCCCTTTTGAGTCAGTAATAGAGTAGATATATATCCATTACATGCCACTTGCGTGTATGTTTGATGGTATAGGGACCATATGGTATTAACTAAGGTCGTGGGGAAAACCAACCTCGCCAATGTTTCCTACAAGTGATCCCAGGGAACCAGGTCAAACGCCTTTTCAGCATCCATAGATAATACAACCCGGTCACCTGAGCCCCCCTCTTCCCCCAAATGCTAAACAACAGCCAATATTTTGCGTACATTTACCACCGAGTGATGAACATAAATGAATCCAATCTGATCCTCAGAGATAACTGTAGGCAAAATATATTTCATTTATTCAGATATTATCTTTTGTCAACAGTTTATAATCTGTGTTTAAAAGCGATATGGGCCTGTATGATCCTGGGTCTTTCAGGTCCCTACCTGGTTTCGGAAGCACTTTTGCTACTACTAATCAATTGAGAGCAAACGCTGGTAAATTCCTACCTTGCTCTAGTCACTTCAGCGGAATAGTCCTGGAACAAATGCAATTTGTGGCCCTCCCACTGCAGTGACTCTGCTTACGCAACGCTGTCCACAAAGTATCTTTATGCAAGTAATTCAAGCATTTAAATATAGTGACCCTCAGCCTCACATTGGGCCTTATTCTAGTTCACTCTTTCTGACAAAATCCTTCTTAGATGGACAAAACCATGTGCACTGCAGGTGGGGCAGATGTAACTTGTGCAGAGAGAATTAGATTTGGGTGGGGCACAGAAACAAAATAACTCACCCAAATCTAATTCTTTCTGCACATTTTACATCTGCCCCCCTGCAGTGCACATGGTTTTGTCCATCTAAGAAGGATTTTGTCAGAAAGAGTGAACTAGAATAAGGCCTTTGACTCCTTACTTTTCAGGCCCCAGCCTGTGGGCTCTTTCTATAACCATATCCGCACACTCACCCTCCACCCCCAACAGGGCCGGCAACGTGTTCCGAATAAACTGGTGTGAAGTGGGTCCCCTAACTGACACTGGGAGTCCCACATGCCTGAGATTGGTCGTCAACCTTGTTGGTTAATGAATATACAGATTTCTGAAGGTCAGCATTATGGGCTAATTCTTGCACGTCATGAAAAACTGTCCCCAGCTGTGTTTCATTATAGGAGACACTCTGGGTAAGCTGTGTCTTGTGTCCCTTCATTTCAGCAAAGCTCAATTAAACATGGGGGCCATAGTAGCTTTAATAGCCCTCACCATGTCCTGATAGGCCAAAGTGTCCATCTCTGTATCCACTATTATCCTGTCCCTGTATTAGGCAATCTGGGGTACCTGTGAGGGAGTGTGTTGGGGAAGCCGGAGTGCCTCTTGATACCTGCTGGGTGCTCCTCTGCTGGGACAGCTGCCCGGGCGATCCGTATGCCTCTGCCGGGGTCCCATGCATGTCAGGGGAAGAAGGCGCTGCCGCCATCTTGGGCTGCTGTGTCTGCGGCCTTGCTGTGGAGCGGGGGTTCTGATGCTTCGGCATGGGAGAGAAATATCTCGCCATGAACTGCCAATCACATTGTGAATAAATCTTTTCTGTGACCATTGTCACAAGAGCAGCACTGCAGATGACTTCCTCACCTGCGTAGTTGGCCAATATTCGGTCAACTATGATAAAAAAAGAAATCCGGCCCTTATTTCTTAAAACGATTCTGTTAGTTTCTGCATGTTAGGCAGAATTATATTTGCCTACTGATTAATGGTATTATGTGTAAATAATAGTGCTCACAACATCTGCTCCCATGGTTTTCTAAGGAAAAGGTTTTATCAGACTATTTGGCTCTGGAAAGATTACCTTTGTGGAGCCAGGTTCCATTTACCAATGGGCTGAAGATGGTAGTAACCAACGTTCCTCCATGGAGGAAGCTCAGTCCAATGGGCTTGAGCTGTTCCCAATGCACATCACATGTAAATTTGCACTCTGCATATGCATGGCCGGCCTGAACACTCACTGCCCTTCCACAAACCCACAGCCCTGTACATGGTGCCTACCTCAAAGTGCTTCATGGAGTTCCTTCTTCAGGAAGAATCCTGCTATTCATACTATAAGAAAATATCAATGCACAGCAACTGGACTAATGTACTTATTCCACAATATAATAATGTGTGATGTGTCAGAGGAATATGTACACTGTTCAAAATATCAGACAAATGCACTTTTATATACAGATTATGGGGTTTAATTACAGGGATGAATCTGCTGCCTAGAGATACCTCAGTTGGCCCATGGCATAAATTCCACCCCTGTAAATATTACATAATTGTGTGAAATAAGCAGATTAAGTGATTATAGGGTGGGAGAGCTTTTAAAATGAGATGTCTATAAGTGTCACATGTATATAGAGACTGAGACTTGTTCATCTTTTCTTCAATGAGACATCATGTACTGATGTTCAGGGAGAGAAGGTGGGGTGTGAGGCCCTTTCAGGGAGGTGGGGATTTAGAAAATTGAGTTTAAAAGGCTTTCCTCATTAGCAAAAGTGGTCCGACAGGGAAAAGGTACATAGGTGAAAAACATATCAATTTGACCTGTCTAAAATAAGCTCACTTTGAATTGTTTGAACGTCATTTTGTAAATGGCAAATTTATTTGATTTGTGTATTTATAGTGTAATTTCTTAGAGCACCATATGTTTATATGGAAAGTTGTGTTTCTAGACATGAAGTTTATTGACGGGTGACAAAGGCTTTACTTCCTTTCATGATGGTACATTTTAGAACCCAGTATAGTGAAATAGGCTTGAATGCTACTGACCCTTATTTCTGTCACCTGAACAAAACCAATAATGTTCCAAGATCCCATTCCTATTTCTCTTACGCAGCTCCATCTAATTGTATGGTTTCCGGGATGGATTGGATTGAATTATCTATAGTTTGGAAGATCGGGTGGAAAATTATTTTCAATCTAGCTCCCTACTTAGTCACCTTACCATTGTCTACATTAGACCATGTCAGGAAACTGGTCAGAATGACAACATGGTATAATATGGAGGTGGAAGCCAGAGTATTTCCCAGTTTTACATTTGGTTATTAATAGATGTCAGGCTATGTTTGCTGTCTCAGGTCTTGCTCTCGCTGGTGTCATCTGATTTAATCGTACTTTTTTTTATTTTACGGCTTTATATATTATTACCCTGATGGGAGTATATTTCTGTAACTTGATTACCATTTTTTCATTCTGTCATATGTCATTGTTACCATGTGGTGTGTTTTTTATTAAAAATATAATAATAAAAAAAAAAATATATATATATATATATATATATATATATATATATCCAAAGAATGACCCCACGTGCGCCCTAATAGTGTAGCAGCTACTCTAAGACCCCCCCTGTTAGTGGGAGGCACCAATGAACATGGAAAACAGAAAATATAGAGAGAGCTTATACCACCAAATGGAACTTCCACCAGTTTGTAATAATATACAGTACAATAACCCAATACAATGTATAATCATATAACCAGAATGTTTTATTTTTGTTTCAAAGACCACATCTGGACATTGTATCCTTTTCGGAAAACGAAATCAATAACCCGACGCGTTTCGTCTTGAAAAAGACTTCATCAGGGGTTTTACACTAGGTGTGATTTCAAACGCTTAAACTCGCGTGTAACACCTTCAGGGTTTGTAGGCTGTAATAACCTTCCCCTCAGTGGGGCAGATTCCAAATATCCAAAGCTTCCCCAATTGGGGTCAAAAAGTACACGATATATCCTTCTTTATGCCCTTATTTAGGGTGCAGGCACATGAAATCCTGAATTAAAGGGATCATCCCATTAATAAAGAACTGTCGGCGAGATCTGTGCAATGAAGATGGTCTGATTCACAGTATCAGATGTTCAGCTGAGGAATGGGTACGGTGCGTGTAGATATCCGCAAAATAAATTTCTACAAACAGCTCAATTTCTGATCTATGTGGAGATTGCTGGACAAAAGCTGTCTGCATATATATATATATATATATATATATATATATATATATATATATATATATATATATATATATATATATATATATATATATATATATATATATATATATATATATATATATATATACATACGTCCTATCCCTGGTGCAGCTTTCTTATGTGCTCCCCCCAGGGGTCAGGGACACAGCAGTAATATGTCTGCAGGTTCCCCAATGGACACATTGCAACTTTTACTTCTTCAAAATAACTATGACCCTTATTCTAGTTGATTCGGACTAGGCGTATTTCAGGCAGGAACCGAGTGTTCTTAGCCCCACCTACCGTACGGATCACTCACACCGTCCGACTGCGGTAAGACGCCGAGCTTACGGACCGCGAGTGAATGTTTCATGTGAACACCGTCTCCATCTGTGGGAACCTCCCCCATCCTCCGATGGTCGCCGACCATCGAATGATGGACTGAGCGGTCAGGCAGCACCGAGTGCTCCAGACCACTCGGACATTTTTCCGGATGAAAGCAGGGATATGGGCGGGCAGCTGACATCCGGCTATGTCAGGTGTCCGCCTCCACACATGCATCACGGCCGCATTACCATGCGTACGCCCAGCGTTTTCATGGGAACACCCATGAAACACGGGGCGTCCGCATATGGTAATGAGCCCAAACAAACCTTCACGTCCCTCTCCACCCCCTGCTCGGATGGTTCTGAACGATCGTTTTCTGCACGGACCTTACTCTGTGTTCGGACGTGCGAGGCATTCGCACATGTGCAGATACCAAACATCAGCCATCCGACCACACACGGAGCCATTTTACCCAATGTGTTACCATTGTTAAAAACAAAAGGGGGTTCTTGGCACTAGTACAGTTGTAGGGCCACAGTACATTTCACTGCCGGGAATCCTTATTTTCTGCTTATACTACTGTATGTACTAAAATTGCTGGGGGTCACATTTCACGTTCAATACATAACTATATAACAATGTATCTCCTCCCAGTGGTATCTCTATCTTAAATGCGATCTGACAAACAAGCTCTATAGATTTTTACTGTATTAGTGATATTTCCTGCTAATGTACAGTACCTCCTCTGCAAGGTCACATGGCTAGCTTTGGGGTTATGTGTCTACAATGGAATTTTATGTTGTCTCATACAGTATGTAATATTTTTTAGATAGAACCAGTGAGACTGCCAGGAAATTTGAGGCTAGCCAAACATTACTGTCAGTCTTTGTAATATTGAACTGGAATAACTGCACAAGAGAACAACAAGTGCTTTGGAATAACAATAAAAGCATGGGAATGTAATGTGTGGAACACAGAAAGCAAAGTGCTACAGATGTAAGGAGTAGATTTCAATGTTCTCTGGTACAAATCTGAGGTTAATATACCCAGTCAGCACCAGTTGGGACTGGAGCCATTATTTGCATTCCTTCTCACTGAATGATGAACTACTGCATAACACCTGACCATCCCCCAATATGTAAAGGAGAACTTATACAGTACTTTTAATAATAACTAAAGTTTTAAAGAGAATTTTTATTTAATTATGCATAGAGTGGCTGGCTGTGGTGCATTGTAGAGTGGGAGAAAATGACAAAAAATTACTTAGGCATACATATATAGGCATACATATATTGCATAGGAATGCAATCTGAAAGTTCATAAGAACCAGTGACCTCACTGAGGCATGAGGCTCTTACTAGTTCCTAGTGATTAAGCCCAAGATTAAATGTCTTCATGGTGGGTAGGTAAAAGGCCACCTTTAATTTCTTCCATAGTTATGCAAATGCTAGTGTTACACACTTAATGGGCGTTTTTGCCCAGCGTATATCCACATTGATGATGGGGAAAATCTCTGGGCGGAAAATCGCTCAGTGCATACACACTGAGAGATTTTTACCCAACCAAGCGATTATCCCCTGGGTGGATGGCTTTCCAAAGCAGGGCGCTATGGAAAGCCATTCACCCCATCACTCTGCTGGTAATATCAGCAGTTGAGGAGTGGCTGGCGAGGATTTGGTAGCACACATCAGTGTTTACCAATCATCGCCCAGCCATACACACTCATACCTCCCAACTGTCACGATTTTAGAGGGACAGTCCCGATTTTGGGGTACTGTCCCGCTGTCCCACCCGCGGCAGGCATTGTCCCGCTGCGGGGGGTGGCAGTTGGGAGACCCCCCAATCTAGTAGAATAGACGCTGTGCGCATGCGCACAGCGTCTATTCTCGTATGAAAATGAGGTAGCGGCTAATTAGCATAAGCCGCGCCCTCATTTGCATACACCCCGTCCCCTTTTCGGACGCTCGCGCTGCGGTGTCCCTATTTCTTCAGTCCATAAGTTAGGAGGTATGCACACTGGGCGGCTTTTGAGCTGAAAGCAGCTTACAGCTACCCAGTGTGTATGGGCATTTAAGGCCTGATCCTGAGTCAGTCGCACTGCCCATACTGGGCTCAGTTGAGTGCTAGGTTTCTTCTGCGCATGCATCTAACTTGCACTGCGCACACATATAGAGTCCTGTGCACCATGTTTCGTTTTGGAAACAGAGAAACTATAGTTGGTAGTAGAATAGGGAACTATGGTGGATCTCCAGATATTTTCTTGAACATAGTAGCCAGGATTAGATGTCCTAAGTATTTATATACGTCTCTGTTGTCACGGGGCTCTTTACACATCTTGGGCTGCCTACCTCCGCTGTATTATTTTACTTCAATTTCTATGTTCTTCTGCTCATGGTTGTAATATATGTTTGATCGTATTCCTATCCTACTTTTGAATACGTTTTTTTTTTTGTGATATTTGCTGGAGTTATTTGTATTATGTAGGATACATGTAATGTAAAAGGCACACTATCGTTTTGTATTGTGGTTTTTTTTTCATTGGTTGTCTAGTTTTGTTTTAAATTTGTAACTTGCTAAAATAATAAAACATACTTGATTGAAGAAAAATAAAAACAAATAGTGCATCCAAATGTAGTTGAGGCCCAGAACAGTTAGTAAGATCTACCATACTTGTTGAAGAAAAGACACCTATACGTGTCAGGGCTTATTCATGTATTGTGTTTTATACGTTCCATATAAAGGGCCGTGTGAAATCTTGTTTAAAATACATGTAGACATAGGTATCTTTGACCCTTATAACTAATGCAGGGAAATGATTTAAGTCCTACCTCCCAACTGTCCTGACTTTCACAGGAACGTCCCATTTTTAGGGACGTTCCAGGAATCCCACCCAGGGCCGGCAGTGTCCCACTGTGCGGGGAGCAGTTGGGAGTCCTCCCTGTCACCCGCTGCACAGCGGTGAATAGAAGCCGTGCGCATGCACTCGGCGTCTATTTCCACAGGCAGAGGGGCTGGGGGCATGGCCAGCAGCTCACAGAATATGAATATATATATATATATATATATATATATATATATATATATATATTCTAGTAGTACTGACCCTTTACACATTGTGCTACAGGGATTGAGCTAAAATTCATGTTATTCCACACTGAAAGAGCCAAAATTCACATTATGCCATACTTATTGAGTATAAAATCACTAGGAGTTACTCCAAATTCACATTATGCCACACAGAATAAGCCAAGATTGACATGAAATGTGGCAAAATTCACGTTATGCCACACGGATTGAGCCAAAATTCTCGTTATCCCTCATGGAAAGAGACAAAAGTCACATTATGTCTTTCTCCCTGCAGGGATAGAGATGACACCAGGCAGGGACAGTGACAGTGGGCACGCAGGGACATTGATGGTGGGGATGGGACAGTGAAGTACTATTTGCACAGGGGTTCACCCACTCCCAGCACACATAATTATAAGCCATTAATTTAACCCCACTCCCAGCACACAATATACACCCCCCTGCCAGCGACCATAATTATACACCATCCCCCCTCCCAGTGCACAAAATTATACGCCACCCCCCACCACACAAAATGATACACCATTCCCCCCCTGCCAGCGCACATAATTAGAAACCCCCCTCTCAGCACACATAATTATACACCGTCCCCCTAGTGCACATAATTATACACATCCCCCCCTTCCAGTGCACGACCCCCACCCCCCACCAGAGACTGCTCTTTTGTGTGGCTGGCTTGCTGACGGTGCCTCTGCTCCACTTGTCTAATCTTCTGGGGTGCTCCAGAGTCCAGTGTGTACCATGTGACTTGCTTTAGAAATAGAAAATAATAGGCGGGGAAAGATTTGGGAGAGGGGAGGGCCGGGCAGTGGTTTTGTATGATCGCTGAAAGCGCCGCTGCTGTCTGTCATTTAAATGTGGCAGCGCAGACTGTGGCAGCCAGTAGCACACAGCAGGGTATTATAGCAAGGAGAGCGCCTCCCTGCACCGCATACCTTGCTGTGCTGGTGTCGCCGGTCCTGGCCACCGCACCAGCGCGGCGCCTTGTGTACTTTGAAATCCCCAGCGCTATCTGCCGGGGATCAGAGGTGGAACCGTGAACCATCATTCTTGTGCTCCAGAAAGGACCATGGGAGGAGCTACGCATAGCCGCTCATGCGCAGCAGTTCTCCCATGGCCATTATTTTTCCTGGCCACAAGAGGCTGTAGCTGTGGTCCGCAGCCAGCGCGCGGCCCTGCAAGTAGGGTGAGCGGATGGTTCTGGTGGGCAATTGGGCCGGCCTACCGATATTTTACCCGGTATCTCGGCATGCCAATCTGCCCCTGCATAATGCAATTCTCACTGTATTCATGAGGTTTTTGAAAGATAAAAAATTATTGCAGTGGAATTTTAAAATATCAAATACAACTTCTTAAAATCAACTTCAGTGAAAGTGTCTTAATGGGAATTGTAGTATTTCAGGAGGACAGAGATCTAGAACTCAGAGTTCGATCAAAATGGGGTGGAACTCCTCTGCTGGTGAATGTCCTCTGTAGAAGTAGAAGTAGGTTATGCTTATAGTGTATGGGTTCTACATGCCTACATACAGTAGTATTAGCCTCACCACTATTCATAATAAGCCCTTGAAATTTTCAGTTCCAGGCAAATTAGGTCCTTACTTTTGAGTGACAAGTAAATTTTTCAAAATGAAAAATGCCAATTAATTTTTTTATTCATAATAATGACCTGTAATATTTATCCTACATAGGAAATTTAATCTTTTTTTACACACCATTTTTTATTTGAATTCATATAAAAAATGTGAGCGATGCTGGCATTTTCAGCCGATATTTTGAGCATCTCTAACGGTCCTGGCTCTGGGTACTTATTCTGGATTGAATGGGTTAACATGCGTTACTGGGTAATTTGTCGCACAATGAAAAGGACCTGTCGTTAAATAGTTTACCTATCATGTTTTGTTACTTGAGTTATGTTTATATTAAGGATTATGTTTTGGTAGCCTTTGGAACATATTATTTTATCAAAAGCTTTCTGAAGATACATTCTTCAAATTGAGCAAATTGTTAATAATGAGCTGTAGCTAAATCTGCAGGCCGGTTAAATTTTTTCCCCTTCTCCCAATTCACCTGTCTATCCAACTAATATATAGCTTGCCATATTACTGGTCTAGGGTACGGTCTATAAAGTATTTTAAAAAGTCATAGCGAAAAGTTATATGGAGCTATTGGCGGCGTTGTATGAGAGTTTCTAAAAAGAAGACTAGGAATTCCGCAAAAAACACTAATCCCAAATTAGTGTGGTTACCATCTTCTTTATCAGTGAGTTTCTAATGGAAATCTTTTTCACAAGTGGAAGTGGCCAGGTTTCCTCCCTGTACCGGGGACATTAATAATCCACCAGGAATTTTGATGAGGCTCTTGGAATTTTCCGCATCACATTCCTTTCCCAGAGACAGGAATGAGTCGAGCAGCACGTGAATGTGAGCTGACAGATTTTGTTTACCCCCAACAATGGGAGCTACTTTGTATATTCCAAAGTGTTAATGGGTCAGACCACAGTCTGAGTTGTTCCTGAAAATTATCCGAGTTTGGAAGTTTCCCCACCCCCATGTTTCTACATGTTATTTTTGCCTCTTTTTCTCTCCTGCCTCTTTCTACAGGAATAGTTAGCAATGAGATTTTACATATTTTGATTTTTTTTTTTATACTGTAATTATTGTTTTATTTCTAATTTGAGTCTGACTCAAACAGACCTATAAAGAACAAAGGTTAGACACACATTGCCAGCATATTCCCACATCCATGGATGTAAGGTATTGTACATTATTATAATGTGTCTGTTCATCTATGCAATTATCCATCCATCTTCACACACATACATCACCTTCAATGGTTACCCAGCCACAACTCTTACTTGCAATATTAGAATTAGGCACTTACACCCACTCCATGATGGGTGTCAAGGATCCATCTAGAGAGCCATTCCTTCTTTGTACACACACCTCAAACGAGCATGGATATCTACCTAAATGGCCACAACACTTCCATGAGATAGCTCTTTTCTGTCTACATGGTTGCCAATTTCATGGACAGAGCCATCTGGCCACTCAATGAGCAAAGCAACTCTGCTTGTATCCTGCCTGAAGGTGTGTATGGAGCTACTTTACATGCAAAACCAGACAGTATTTCCCTGTAAGCAGAAAACAATATATGTATTTGCTCCCCTAGCATTGCAATAAGGTTTGAACAAGTTGCTCCTTTTTATTGTCTGTTCCCAAACCTGAATCAGCCCCCCAGGCTGGATTTCAAATTAGGTTCTTGTTTCTGAATGACATAGTTGTATAGTAAATGTAATTTGCTTGATTTACAGGTGTATTTAAAAATAAAGGTCACACCTTGATTACACCCAATGTTCTTCTGAACTCCCATGTCCTGTATATTCAGAACCGATTCTATCTAAACAACTGGCTAATATATTGTGGCAGGGACAGTGGAAGACCCAGTCCAAGTTTTAGAGAAGCAGCAGGAAAATTAAATCCAATCCAGGTTTCCTAAACTGATGTGATCAAGGAGTGGCTGATTAGCAGCATCTGGTGCCTCCTGTTATGTGTGTCCAGGGCAGGAGGTCATTGTTCCCAATGCTGAAAAGCAGCTGGGTGATAGGCTGGTAATATAATATTACATCAGGTGCTTGGAATGTAACCTGCCTGTGAAATCTGTGGAAAACCCTGTGATGTGGTAACCTTGTTTGCCAAGCTGTTAATCTGGTATGCTGTTTACCTGATACGAAATAATTCATATATATATCTAGTGAATGTGATTTTCTTGTAAAAAAAGAAAAAAATAATTTATATATACAAACTCCAGCAATAATGACACTCCAGAAGCAAATAAAGGGAAACACAGACGAATTGTATTACATGTTGGTCAAACTTTCGGGGTGTAACCCCCTTCGTCAGGACACAATTCCTGTAGGAATATATATATATATATATATATATATATATATATATAGATATAGATATAGATATATATATAGATATATATATATCTATATCTATATCTATATCTATATCTATATCTATATCTATATCTATATATATATATATATATATATATATATATATATGGGGAAAAAAAGGGGGGGCCACACAGTGCGCTCAATGAGAGTAATGGAGAGAGCTGCAACCCTGAAAGGGTCCCCTGTTAGATGGGACCCGGGTAAAGAAATGGAGAAAGGTGGGGTATTCAGGGTGCGCTACAAAGACCTTATACAATTGGACTGTACAATTCAAATGTTAAAAAACAATTTATTAAAAAAATGCTCACCGGAGCGTAGCAGTTTATACACAAGGTCCAATTACAGATACTGTGAACTGAAGGTATAACAATCTGTATATTCAAAAGGTAGATGGATGTCCATAAACGACAGTTAAGCCCAACGCGTTTCGTCGTTCACACGACTTCCTCAGGGGCATGGCATAATAAGATTGTCACACTGTAGGTTACAATAAAACATCAATCAATAAAGACTTCTTAAAACATGGAAACATTTTGTTGTTTATAGTTATACAAAAGTTAGCTAAAACGTACAGTACAAATGGGAAAGGGAGCGGCAGGTGTAAGGAAAAAAGGACAGAGATATATAATTGAAGCGAATAGATCCTTTAGGATCACATACCGGATTTATAGTAGAACTCTAGGATACTCCTAGGAAGCGCAATATTTTGGCTGTAGAGACTTGATGGGTCTACAACTATAGGCGTGGTATCCTACAATGGGAACCAATAGAATCCTCCATAAAGCATCTATCAGAACACAAGTGTGGGAGACAGGGGGGACAGATTGGAGAAAGCAATACATACCACTAGCCGTAATGTATATGGGTATAGGAATAGATATTCTCGATGTGAAAAAAAGATATCTGGTAATGGAAATAAGATATGGCTCCAATTAGATGAAGAGCATAAAAAAGGGTTACAGAAACTGACAGCCATAAATTAACTACTGCCAGGCTGGCGTACATAGGTTATCAACATATAAGATCCAATTTGGATGTCTGCTAATTGATTTATGCAGGAACATTATATTGGTGTTGACCATTTGATACAAAACTTTTACAAAGTACAATAAAAATACATATCGTGACACACAATGGCCCTATAATGGCCATATACAAAAAAAGGGGGGGGAGTGTCACTTGCTAATATTGAGCTGTGACTTCAAAGCTTCAGTTAAGGTGGGTATAAGTGAACAACTTACTTGGTCTTCCAGTCAAAGTAGTGAACTGCTAGGCTCCACAGTAGTGAATGACTGGGAGAGAGTGGACTGGGTATATATAGTGAGGGACTAAAACGTCACTTCCTGTATCCTGTGTTTAATCAAAGTGCAAAAAAACCTTTTCTGGGTATCCTATGTGCTTATTAAATAGCTGTGATGCACAGTGCTTTGGGCGCCACATTAGGGGTGTAAGTTACATAGTGGGAAAATTCAATCCCCATGAGAAAAGCGATTAATAAAACTGTTGGAACGCATGGTGGAATCGCCATGCGTTCCAGTTACATCACATCCGCTCCTGCAGGTGTGGGCACGATGTGGGGGGAGTGGGCTCTGTGCCGAATAATGATTGGTCCCGCTGATGACGTGTGGTGGAACGCTGTATGCGCTCCAGCACTGAGCGCTGTCAGCGTATGTGTGGAGGAGTGAGCGTGAGGGAGCTGGACGCCGTCCTCGTGGAGCGCAATATGCGTTCCAGACTGTGGGCGCAGGGATCGTGAGGGGAGTGCCTTACAAGCCTATAGGATTCCGTTATTTGTAAAAAAGAAAATGCGGACATCCTGTGTGTGGAACGCAATGCATGCCACAGTGTGAACACTACACTACACTATATATATATATATATATATGTGTATGTGTGTGTTTGTAGATCCGGCACTCCTGCTGACTAGTGCAGAGAGACTGGGTGCCTTTGCAGAATTCAAATAGGCTTGGTGGTGTATCCCTTGGCAGAGTAATGCACCGCACGGCACTCCAGTAGGTAAAGAAAGTTTCCATTTATTGTGCAATGGTTTCAGAGCTTAACGCTCCTCCGTCAGGCTTCTGCCAGGCTTTCTACTGTAAGCCTGACGAAGGAGCGTTAAGCTCCGAATCCGTTGCACAATAAATTTAAACTTTTTTCACCTACTGGAGTGCCGTGGGGTGCATTACTCTGCCGAGGGATACACCAACAAGCCTATTTGAATATATATATATTTTTTTTTTAATATTTTTTTTTTTAAAAACACACCACATGGTAACAATGACATATGACAGAATTAAAAAATGGTAATCAAGTTACAGAAATATACTCCAATCAGGGTAATAATATATAAAGCTGTAAAATAAAATAAAAAGTAAGATTAAATCATACATGACACCAGCGAGATCAAGACCTGAGACAGCAAACATAGCCTGACATCTATTAATAACCAAATGTAAAACTGGGAGATACTCTGGCTTCCACCTCCATATTATTATACCATGTTGTCATTCTGACCAGTTTCCTGACATGGTCTAATGTAGACAATGCTAAGGTGACTAAGTAGGGAGCTAGATTGAAAATAATTTTCCACCCGATCTTCCAAACTATAGATAATTTAATCCAATCCATCCCGGAAACCATACAATTAGATGGAGCTGCGTAAGAGAAATAGGAATGGGATCTTGGAACATTATTGGTTTTGTTTTATTTGCGCTTTCCTGCAAACGTGCGATTTTCAGACATGAAGATCGCACATTTTCAGGACTAAAGACATCGCACCACCTCGCACCTATTCGCACTATTTGGCCCGTTTTTCGCATCTCATTAAATATGCGAAAAACGGGGCAATCTTGCGATTTGAAAAAGTGCGAAGTGGTGCGATAAAAAAAACACGCATTTATCTCATCCCATAGAATGTCACCCTTTGTCTGACTGATCACTGTCTGTTTTCAAGTTTTTGGGAACAATTTTTTGATTGTCAGTTGCTCCCATACATTTCCAAGTTTTTGTTACAACCAGATAGATCAGACAGAAAAACTGTGTACGCACCTTAGGACTAATTGCAAGATCATTCAACTTGTTGAGCGCAGACAAAGTGCTTATTTTGTACTAGAAAAAGAGGGAAGTGAATACCCGGGAAAAGTTATTTTGGAAGAAAACATCAAGAGGTAGTGCCGATGCTGCCCAACATGAGCTGCATCCTAATGTACAAAATACATGACCCTCAAGCCGACTGGGTGGTTAAATCCCAAGATGGATAGGAAGAAGCCTATGAAGTCAATGAACAGCAAAAGAGCAGAAATACTAGGTGAACACTATAAACATGGGCATCACTACCCATTGATATCAAACATACTTAAGGGTAAGAGAAGTATGTATATATGGCTGTCTATCAGCTGAAATCCATCAGGTATTTTAACCATCTCTGTGGCCTTTAAAGCTACTCTGTCGACAATAAATTCTAGCGACAATAAATTCTAATAATACACAGTACATTGCTCCATAAAATAAACAATGTTACAATACATTCAGGTAGTATAACTTATAACAATACAGATAAAAAAGAGACAGAATTAATTTCTCTTTGTAAATAATCAATGATAAAAACATTGATGATAAAAACATCGATGTCAGCAACATTATATTTAAAACAGTTTTTTTATCGACTTTTTTTTTTGCATTTTTTGCATTTAAAGAGGGAAAACACTTTACATGAAAGATACACAGTGATATAAAATAGAAATAGTGATATAATACACTTAAAGTTGCATAAAGAAACATCCCAAAAAAAAAAAAAAAAGGAAGTTAGCATTTATTCAATGCGTTCTATGTTCTTGGTCATTGAAGAGCGCAGTAACAGCGCATCTCTCGGATCGAGCTGACAGATCTTTGTAACTTCATAAACAGGATTTTTCAGTGATTGAGGTATTTTTTACACATGATGGGCGCACAATGTTCCATTGATTTATAAACCATCGGTCCAGGCATTTAAAAAAGAGGAGGAAACAAGAAGCAAAAAGTAGATTAATTATTTGCTTATATCAACATAACGAGCAAATATAAAAAAGAAATGGATAATAAACAGGGACCGTATGTGGTTTTATATATACTTTTGATGGAATCGGTACATCTGTCAGAATGAACTTAGGTCTACAGTAATTAGGTCGACCCCATTAGGTCGACTGGCAGGAAGGTCGACCTGATTTAAGGTCGACATGGGCCAAGGTCGACATGACTTAAGGTTGAATTTGCATAAAGGTCGACATGAGGAAGGTCGACTGGTCATAAGGTCGACATGGGTTTTTCACTGTTTTTTTATCCGAATGTCGACACAGTTGGCAATGAGAATCAGACCCTCGCATCGCTCGCTTCGCTCGCAATGCTTCGGGCACGGTGGCTCGCTTCGTTTGCTTCAGCTTTAATAACCTCCTCCACGCCCTAGTGGATGGTAGGGCATGAAATACCGCCTGTCGGCACATGTTGGCTCAAAAAACAGTGAAAAACCCCATGTCGACCGTATGACCAGTCGACCTTCCTCATGTCGACCTTTATGCAAATTCGACCTTAAGTCATGTCGACCTTGGCCCATGTCGACCTTAAGTCAGGTCGACCTTCCTGCCAGTCGACCTAGTGGGGTCGACCTAATGACTGTAGACCTAAGTTCATTCTAATAGATGACCGCTTCCCCTTTTGATACAGATGGACCCAATACTTGACATTGAATACATACATAAATAAATACATGAATGTACACCAAATACAAAGTTTAGACCGATTCATCATAGAGTTAATTGTTGAATATGAATGTGTGAATAGTGTTTGGCATATATCCAATAAAGCAAGCATTTAAAATAAAACTGGCAATTTCGGAGAGTGTGTGCACTCATATAATAAACCGAATTGTTATGGACCGCGAAGTCCCACACCAAACAATATTTATAGAGTCACTTTGAGACAAGGTGTACTAGAAGACGATAGGGCAAGGGAAATAAGTGCCGAGTACAGGCAAAAACTAAATAAAGAGGGAGTAAGGAGGATATCCAGAGCAATGAAGATATACAGTCAACGCTTACGATAAAAAGGGCGTTATCTCAATTCCTTCATTTAATCCATCTGGATAGAGGGTTTTCATTGTATATAGCCAGTATGATTCGCGTCTAAGCAATTGAGCATCTCTGTCCCCCCCCCCCCCCCTCTTATATCTAAACTGACCTGTTCCAGGCCCAGGAAGCACATATTTTTAGGATCACTACCCTGGCATTCTTTAAAATGCCTGGGCACACTATGGTTCTCCACATGATTTTTTATTTTTTTATAATGTTCTAATATGCGTATTTTTAGGAGCCTTTTAGTCTTTCCTATATAGGACTTTCCACATTTACAGGTCAACAAATAAACCACGTACACACTATTACCGTTAATAAAGCTCTTTATCTCTCTCGTTTTTCCATCTCCCCCTGTGACGTTTTTGGTTCCTTTTTTACCATGCACACACATCTTGCACTTGCCGCAAGTATAAAAACCTTTTATTTTAGTGCCAAGGAAGTTTGTTTTTGCACTATCGGTAATGTTGTTAGGGAGAAGGCTGGGTGATAGCCGATTTTTTAAGGTAGTGGCTTTGCGAAAAACTAATTCCGGTGCTGGTGGCAACTTGTCTCCCAGGACCGAGTATGCCTTTATAATATGCCAATTTTTATTTAATGCTTTTCTTATTAACCCATTGTATACATTGTACTGGGTTACAAATGGGCAAAAAAAGTTTTTACTCTGTGTAGATTTTTCCAGTTCTGGAACTTTATACTGAATGAGTTGGCTCCGGTCTAGTGCTTTTGCCCTGCTTACAGCTCTATTAATCAGATCTAGCGGATATCCTTTTTCCTTGAATCTTTTGATATAAATTTCTGCTTGTTCATTAAATTTATCCAATGAACTACAATTCCGCCTCAGCCTAAGGAGCTGTGAGTAGGGCAAATTTATCTTCAAGTTTTTATAATGACAGCTCGAATAATCGAGATAATTGTTACTGTCAACTGGTTTAAAAAATGTACAGGTTTCTATGCCCAAACCGTCATTTACACACTTTGTTGATAGCGTCAAGTCAAGAAACTCTATAGATAATGGATCAAACTTGGACGTAAAGCTTAAATTAAATTCAATATTGTGTATATACTTCACAAAATCATCAAACTGATCCTCCGTGCCTCTCCAGATCACCAGAATATCGTCTATATAGCGCTTGTACAGCGCTATATAGTCTCTGAATGGGTTATTGGTATATATGTATTTTTTCTCCCACTCCCCCAAAAACAAATTTGCATACCCCGGGGCGCAAATAGTACCCATCGCTGTCCCGTGGGTCTGGATATAAAACTCATCCAGAAAGGAAAAGTAGTTATGGGACAAGACAAATCGTAGACAATCAATGATAAATTTGGGTACTTGTTTCCTAGCACGGCCACCCCGATTTCCATCGGGGTGGTCGTTTCGGAAAAATCGCGATGCAACCGACCCGATTTTTTAATTGAATCAAATGTGAATAGGGTCCCTGGGACTCGATTTTACATTGGATTCAATGTAAAATATTCCCTAGACCCCCAATTTTATACCGTAAACCCCACCCCACGATTGACGCCAACCCGAAGCGTGGCGAGCTCAGCGAGCCCGCGAGGGGCGGCGGTGCGCGTCCTCCGACCTTTTCATTCCCCTACTATCCACGTCGGCGTGGAGTTGAGAATATAAAGTGTGGCGAGCGCAGCGAGCCACCGAGCCCGAAGTGTGGCGAGCGTAGCGAGCCCCACGAGGGGCCGCGTATAAATTCACAGGTATACGCGAACCCTAGCGGGGCTCGCTGCGCTCGCCACGCTTCGGGCTCGGTGGCTCGCTGCGCTCGCCACGCTTTATATTCTCAACTCCTCGCCGACGTGGATAGTAGGGGAATGAAAAGGTCAGAGGACGCGCACCGCCGCCCCTCGCGGGCTCGCTGCACTCGCCACACTTCGGGTTCATGTCAATTGTGGGGTGACGACGGGGCCATATATAATGTGAAATGGGTCATATTGGCCCATTTCACATTTTTTACTATGTGAGATGGACTTAATCAAGTCCATCTCATCTTGTGCCATTATAATGGCACAAGACCGACGCGATGCTCCCGATTTCAATGTCAAAAAATATTTGAACATTGAAGCCTATGGCAAAATCGGGGGCATCTCGTCGGTTGCGTCGGGGCCAATGTTAATGGTCCCGACCGACGCGATGCCCGCGATTTTTCCTTTGCCGGCAAAATGGACCTGATTTCAAAGGAAATCGGGTCCATCGCGGGCATCGTGTACCTTAACTTAAAGGTACACGATGCCCGCGATTGTGGCCGTGCTAGGAAACAAGTACCTAAATTTGATTTTAGTTTGCTTCATCTCGGGATCATTTTGTAAAACAGTTGTTATAGACTCCAATCCTTTTTGATGAGGAATGGAGGTGTAGAGAGAATTAATATCAATCGTGCCCCATTTGAAACTCGGCTCCCATTGGATACTTTCCACTAGCTGTAACACAGCGGTGGAATCTTTTACATAAGATTCCAAACAAGGTACATAGCTTTTGATATTACAATCGATGTATTCTGATACCCGAGCTGTCAGGGAGTCAATCCCTGACACTATAGGGCGGCCAGGGGGGTGGTTTGGTTCTTATGGATTTTAGGTAGCTGATAAATCAATGCTACTCTGGGATGCTCATTCCATAGATAGTCCTACTCGGACTTACATATAATGTTATTATTGAAACCCTCTTCAAGTAAATCTTTGAGCATATTGAGGAAAACCTCTGTAGGAGGCTCCTGATTGGCCGCTAGCCGGCCAATGGAATCATTCTGAGAAGAGGCGCGGAAGATGAAAATCTCTTCGCCTCTTCAGTCCGAGAGCGGGTACCACAGCAGCCGGGAGCAGCGCGTCTGCCGGAGAGGATGCCGATGTCGTCGCCGGGGACCAGGTGAGTAGGATTTCCTTCCTCAGGTACCCCTGTGGACTTCATCGGATCCTGGACCCCGGACCAGCCCCGGAACCCCAGGACCAGCCCCGGAACCAGGACCAAGGCCCCGGAACCGGACTCTTCAGCCCTGGAGCCCCGGAACCCCAGGACCAGCCCCGAAACCAGGACCAATGCCCCGGAACCGGACTCTTCTGCCCTGGAGCAACGGAACCCCAGGACCAGCCCCAGAACCAGGACCAAGGCCCCGGAACCGGACTCTTCTGCCCTGGAGCCCCGGAGCCCGGACCCAGGATCCAGGGACCGACGGACGGGCTCAAGGTAGGTAAGTATCAGTGTGTGTGTGTTATGTGTGTATTAAACTTTTATTTTTCAGGGTGTCAGTGTGTTTTATTTCACTATTTTTTGTACTGTAGAACTACAAGTGCCAGCGGGCCCTTTAATGCCCCGCATGCTGGGACTTGTGGTTCTCCAAGTGTTTATTTTTTTTTTTCACCAGAAACCTGCACAGAACATTGCGATCTGTGCAGGTTTCTGGCTAATTCGCCCATCAGAACCTGGTCTGATTTTTGGGCGAATTATAGTCACACTTTATACAAATCGCATACCATTAAATATGCGATTTGTATACTTTTCCATGTGAAAACATCTGGATGCGATGTGCTGCGAAAAGCAGCCATCGCATTTCCAGTGTGTCCAACTTGTTGGCAAAAATGGCATTTTTTTCACATTTTCGGAGCTCATTAAATATGCGAAAATGGGAAAAAATGCGATTTCGGCTGTTTTTGCGAAAAAATTCGCAAAAGTCTAAAAATCTCAACCCATAGAATGTCACCCAAAGTGTTTAATCGTTCTGATATAACAAATTTATCAAAGCATATCTTTTTTTTCTGTTTTTCCGGCATTTGGGTGGAAATTTTTGATTGTCATATGCTCCCATACATTTCCAGGTTTTTGTTCCCACCAGATAGATCAGACAGAAAATCTGTACGTGTGTACGCACCTTAAGTAGCTACACTGTGTCAAACTAACTGTAAATATTCTCTAATGTTGGCATCCCTCCTCATTGCTCTCAGGGAATAAAAATAGTACCGAACGATCTAATCTATCAGTGTGTACTTTCATTTGATGGAACTGAAATATCTCTTAAATTAACTAATGAAGGTGAGGTACATTCACATAGAGGTGTTTTTAAAATCTCAGTTACCATAGTCTTTGCTGACAAGGTTGGGATTAATGTATGCTAGTAAAGTTTCCCCCTCAGAAGAAAACTCACCTGGGCACAGGTATACACGTAGTTGTTCCTCGAAAGGTATCCTTACAGCTGGTCACTCTTCCACAGCCTCCTGCGAGTGATGAATTTCCATGAGGAGGGATACCAGAATTAGAGAACATTTAAATATACAATTATTGCTTCTGTATCTTGGCGGAGTGATACAGCTGGATTAATGCATTACTGCTGTCAATGTGGAAGTTGACTGAAACTTTGTGGCCGATTCACGTTTCCTCGGTAAGCTGCGTACATTAGCAGCTTACTGAGCAGTCAGACACCGCCCACCAGCCATGCAAACACATACCCCTGCATGCATCGATGACCATTGAGTGATTGTGCCAACCGTTCACAAATACAAGTCAGCCTAGACTGTCTTTTATTTGTGAGCGCCTGGACGCAAACGGGGTGGGCAGCTGATGTCCTGTGATGTCAGCCGACTGCCGTGAGCAGGTTTTGGCACGCCTGCGTTCACATGTAGATGCCCAGCACTTTTGTGGGAATTCTCAGGAAACGCCTGGTATCCTGATGCTCAAGCCCCCTATCCGCACCACTGTGTGCGAACGTCTTGGCGAGTGTATTACTCGCCAAAGGTGCTCACACTGCGGGTCTGCATATGCATATTTTCACTGATACACATGCGCAGACTCATAACATCGGACCGTGCTGCAAATTCGGCTCTTTGTTAGCCAAAGTGAATGACCCCCTTAATTCTGTTGCTGCTCAAATTTAGTTTGCTTGTATTGTGGTCACCTGAAAACTAATCATCTCCTTGTGCTGGAACCAGGGTCAGCGGATTGGCAATGCAGGCAGTAGGGTAGGCTCTGATGAGTCGGCATACTTGTGGGCTGCCTGTGGCCGAGAAATGGTAGAGGCTGGCATGCTGGTGTGTGTTAGGGGGTAGAAGGTGTCAGATCAGCGATGTGAGCATGTACGGGGGCCACTTGAAATTCACAATACATTCATGGCTAGAACTATAGCAGGGGTCCTCTCGAACTATTCCTTGGTCTCCTCTAGGAGAGGCTTGAGAGCAGGAGCTGCAGCACAGTTCAAAATTCAAGTAGGGGAGGCACAGCAACTGCCATTCTAAAATGAATCACTGGTAGTTGGTGTTGCTTCCCTTTTTGAATTTTGGACTGTGCTGCAGCCCCATCTCTGGAGCTGCCACTGAACTCCTCTCTTGGAGCTCTGTCATTTCTTCCCGGCTCCCCTGCCCTGCTCCCCGCTGTGCCCGGCATCAGTACCCCGTACCGCCATAAAAACCCGGCGAGCACTCTCACTGCGCATGATGTCACAACGTCATGGTGCTGCATCCCTGGCACTGGCATCCCTAGCCAGCGCATGTGCAGTGAGAGCGCTCGCCAGGTTTTTATGGCGTACAGGGTACTGATGCTGAGCAGGGCGGGGGAGCTAGCGGTATGAAGGGGTGAGCGGCTGGAGTCTGGACGGCCTGTGGAGGGTACGTAGGCGGAGCCGACGGACGGACACCGGGACACACTTGACTGCAGCCAGGTAGATCATTGGGGTAGTGGGCTGAAGCTTCTTCCTTTGCTCCCAGATCACTGGCCTGTGGTGTTTTTTTATTATACAGCTGGGAGCAGACTGTAGGGTCCTGTTGTTGTTGTTGTACAGGGGAGCAGCCTGTGGGGTCCTGTTGTTATTATACAGGGGGGGGGAGCCTGTGGGGTCCTCTTGTTATTATACAGGAGGGGCAGCCTGTGGGGTCCTTTTTATTATACAGGGGGAGCAGCCTGTGGGGCGCGAAACATGCCCTTGCTCCAGGCACTGGGACACCTAGCTATACCACTGGTTCAGCCATCTGGTTTTGTTATTTTTTAGTGGGATCAGGTACATACCCATTTGTACACGCTGAACTGACACTCCTTTTTAGCACGGGTAGATAACTAGTAAACTCCACACAGACATAGGCATTCATCCACACTCACACCACTTATCTAAGAAATAAAGACGCGTACAACTGAATGGGCTTAAAGGGGACGGCTTATTTATTTTGAGCAGGGGCGGCCTATTTGAATCTAACTAAAATTTATGTCCCTGCTCTAACTAAGGTGGCGGGCAAAGAACGGCATGCAAGATAAATAACATTGCTGGAAAATAACAAAGTAATAAAAATAACAAACTCCGGATCTAAGGGCCACCTGCCCTTAATTGCCAAGGACCGGCCACCTGCCAGCGTCCAAGACAACGGCTCAATTATGAAGCGGACTTTTCAAAAGGGGCCAATTGCCCTTAAGGTCAGGGGGTTGACCTTCTGCCCCTGACCTTGCAAATATCACTAAGGCAGAGCTCACCACTCTGCCCGAGTCATCAAAAAATTGGGCCACCTGCCCTCAACTACAAATGTCCGCAAGAATTTTCGCTATCCGAAGTAGATGATCGTTAAGGTCCAGATGCGGGCCCACCTGGATCGGTGATGCCCACATCTCGACATCAACCACCAGCTAAGTGTAAATACAGCTCTAATTTAACTACCGTTCTTTCCGCCAAGACAAAAATAAGCCGACAACAACTAAACAACTAAATGCAAACGACTTCTCGAAAACTAATTCTAACTAATAAATGGGGCGGGCGGGAGGGCAACGTTTTCTGAAGCAAGAGACAGAATCTTCTGGAAGCAAGAACATCACCCCATCAATCTCCACCTTTGACCTCAACCAGCCTATCCTGAACCGTCATTCAAATCAGCCAACCCGTCAATCAAGATAAGCCGAACCCCCGGGCCCAGATCAAGTGTGTGAGCTAAGGATTCCTGCCAATAGCCAGGTGAGTTTATGCTGTTTTCAGCCAGACAAGCTGGCTTCTACAGTCTTAAACTCCACACAGACATAGGCATTCATCCACACTCACACCACTTATCTAAGAAATAAAGACGCGTACAACTGAATGGGCTTAAAGGGGACGGCTTATTTATTTTGAGCAGGGGCGGCCTATTTGAATCTAACTAAAATTTATGTCCCTGCTCTAACTAAGGTGGCGGGCAAAGAACGGCATGCAAGATAAATAACATTGCTGGAAAATAACAAAGTAATAAAAATAACAAACTCCGGATCTAAGGGCCACCTGCCCTTAATTGCCAAGGACCGGCCACCTGCCAGCGTCCAAGACAACGGCTCAATTATGAAGCGGACTTTTCAAAAGGGGCCAATTGCCCTTAAGGTCAGGGGGTTGACCTTCTGCCCCTGACCTCGCAAATATCACTAAGGCAGAGCTCACCACTCTGCCCGAGTCATCAAAAAATTGGGCCACCTGCCCTCAACTACAAATGTCCGCAAGAATTTTCGCTATCCGAAGTAGATGATCGTTAAGGTCCAGATGCGGGCCCACCTGGATCGGTGATGCCCACATCTCGACATCAACCACCAGCTAAGTGTAAATACAGCTCTAATTTAACTACCGTTCTTTCCGCCATATCAGTTCAACTTGAACTGACCCACCACCAACCTAATTACAAATACTCCCTCAGCTAAACCTCTAAACTTCTCAATGCGTCTATTAGATTCTGAAAAAACAAATCCATCCCGACTAAAGAGAGATGCACCCCATCCGGCCTGTACAGGGTCTCGTTTCTAAAGGATATGGCCTCGTGCCTGACGACCACTCCGCCCTCCGTTACTATAGCCCTGCCGACTACGGAATTGATCCGCCTACGTACCAAATCAATGGCACCCGGATTGAGTGCATCTCTCCAAACCCTCCTAGGTATAATCTCTGACCAGAAGAAACGGCAAAATCTCCATTCTCTGATCAGGTCCAGCAATAAATTCCTAATCTCAAAACGAATATTGAGACCGGAATTATGCGTGAGGTCGTTGCCCCCCAAGTGGATGATGACAAAGATTGGGTAACCAAACGCCCTAACTGACTCATCCAAGAGACCCCTCAACGCGGACCACCTCATACCTCTACGCCCCAGCCAACGGATAAATCGCGTCTCAGGGAAACGTTCCGTATCCGTGGTTACCTGGGACAAGGACAACCAATAGATAAATGAATGCCCCACCATCCAAATCATATTGGTGTCCAAGCGTTGACCTGTAAGTTGAAGTGATATATACCGTTAGAAAATTTGAAATAATGGCAAACATCTGGCAAAATTTTAAAGGGGGGCCCGGGAGATTCCCTTAAAGGTGATTTTGCAGTTCTATATTAAATTGTTGATAACTAATAGGAATGTGATTTGGGTGATCTATTTAAGACTAATTGATTATTTGACCCGCTTGAATTATGTATAATCTCTTCCTGTTGTTTCTTATTCTATGGTGGGGGGGGGGGGTCACCCGATTTGACTTGAGGCAAAAAACACAAATCTTCCACCAGTTGGCTAGAGCCTAATTTAAGACTGGTGATAACACAAAAAATTCCTCAAGGCCCCTCAAACACTAAAGCGTGTTTGGGCGAGCGGCTACTCCTCAAATGGGCTCACTGGACTATGTCGGCCTGATGTATCGCTTAAATGCACCAGACCGCCATCTTCCGAGTGCTCGTATGTCGACCTGAGACCAACCCGCCGCAGCGGCTGCAGAAGCGGCGCCGATACGGAAAGAGTGTGTCCCAAAGTCGGCTGGAGAAAGACCCTGATGCAATATACAGCGCCTGAAAACCGACCTGAACTGGAAGTTGGTAAGGGGGGACCCGTCGATGTGCATCAGCCAGGCCCCGGGCAATTGGGGCCGCAACTCCACGTAAGCCAGAGCCGCCGCCACCGGACAGATCCGGCGGTCGCCACTCTGACCCAAATGGACCCACTGCCCCCTGCCCACTACATCAGTCTTTGAGCGCTGTATCTTACACCATAAACCGTCGTGGTGTACGTCGACATGGGCGAACAGCATAGGCGAGGGAGATGCCCTGGTCGCGGACACCAGTTCGCCTACTCTGAACGCCCCATGGAAAGCCATGGCAAAGGCCAGCCTGAAAAGTCGAACCTCGTAATCGTTTGAGCAGATTACTCTTAGGGACCTCGAGATTCGACGCAACAGGCTGGCATCAATCGGCCGTCGCCTGTCGGGCAAAACCGGCCTGGCTCTGGCCCATCCCTTTAGCATCCTGGAAAGCAAGAAAGACTTGGTGATGTCTCTCTTCCCACCAAGACGCAAAAAGAATGATATGCCTGCCAGAGAGCGTCCAACAAAACTTCTGGACTTACCCTCCGTGTACAGGTTCCACACATAGGCATTAATAAGACGCTTAGAGCTCTTACCTGTGCCACCCTGTTCAAGCGTGAACTCGCTCCAGCGCTCCCATGAGGCCAGATAAGCTCTAAATGTAGCTGGCGCTAGCGACCGCAGGGCCAGCTCCTCTACCCCTCCAGAGGCACCTGCCATAAAAAAGATGGACATTGTTCACCATACTTCTGGGCTAACGGCACAAGTTGCCTGAATCTTACCCATTCGAAACGGGACAATGCATCAGCTACTTCATTAAGTACGCCTGGGACGTGCTTGGCTCGCAACGTAATGTTGTTCGCCAAGCACATCATCACTATCCGTGCTAAAATACGCAAAACTGGGAGAGAGGTTGACCTCAGTTGTGTAATGGATTGGACCACCCCTAAGTTATCACACCAAAAGACAACCTCCCTGTTTCCCAATTCTGCGCCCCAGAGCTCTAAGGCGACCATTATTGGAAATATTTCCAATAATAGCATATTCTTGGTCATGCCGTCTCTTGCCCAAGATTCGGGCCAAGCCTCTGCGCACCAACGTCCCGCATAAAATGCGCCGAATCCGGAAGATCCTGCAGCATCTGTATATAATTCCAACTCCGCATTTGCAGCGGCTGGAGCTTGCCATATGCATATGCCGTTGAAATTATCCAGAAACATTTCCCACACTTTCAGATCCCTCTTCATTTCTGAAGATAGACGTAGAAAATGGTGGGGTTTGCGAATCCCGACGGTCGCTCGCTGCAGCTTTCTACAAAATATTTTGCCCATGGGTATAACTCTACATGCGAAATTAAACAGGCCCAATAAAGATTGAGCCTGTCTAAGTGTTAACTTAGCAGCCGCGATGGCATAACGTATTTCGTCATGTAACCGGCGTACTTTATCTAGTGGAAGTTTACACAGACCTAGCTCGGAATCAATTTCAATTCCGAGGTACACCAAATCAGTAGTAGGTCCCTCGGTTTTTTCCCCTGCCACGGGAACCCCGAAATCCCTAAATAAATCAAGCGCTGCTTCTAGTAACCTAAGGCACAGGTCAGAATTTGGAGGACCCACTAAAAGAAAGTCATCCAAATAATGAGTAATGCTGTCAACTCCCGACACTTCCTGCAGGCACCACTGCAAAAATGTGCTGAAGCGCTCAAAATAAGCACATGAAATGGAGCAACCCATGGGCAAACATTTATCTATGTAAAAACCCCCATTCAATTTAAATCCCATGTACTGAAATGCGTTCTTATGCAAAGGTAATAGTCTAAAAGCTGATTCAACATCCAATTTGCACATGAGGGCACCAGGACCAATTTTTCTAATGATGTCTATAGCATCCTCAAATAAACAATAATTAACTGTGCATAAACCGTCATCGATGGCGTCATTGACAGACGACCCTCTAGGACAAGAAAGATGCTGAATCAGCCTGAACTTCCCTTTAACTTTTTTGGGAACCACCCCAATAGGGGACAAAATTAGTCCCTCAACTGGTGGTGTTGAAAACGGGCCTGCCATGCGACCTAGTTTTACCTCGGCTTCAACTTTTTGTGATATTATGTCAGGGTGTTCCATGGCGGAGCGTAAGTTTCCCTTACTACCCGTACTAATTGGAGCGGAAACAGGTAATTGAAAACCTTCTGAAAATCCGGACTGCAAAAATCTTGCTCCATCTCTGTCCGGATACCGTTCCAGCCATGGTAACATCCTGACCAATACAATTGGAGTTGGGGCTCTATCCAACGACAGGTGCCGCTGGACCGCGGCTTTGTTTTGTCGTGGACTGAGCCCCACCTCCCCCACCAGTTGGAGGTTTTGTGCAATCCTTGATTGCGTGTTGACCTCCGCATCTGATACAAAGGTGCCGAAAACTACACCGGTTACCCAGGTTGCATTGCCCATTATTAAATGAGTAGCACCTACCATGGCCATGCTTCGTATTACTTCCTTTATTAATATTATTGTAAGGCCTACTCCCATACTGCCTTACCCACCCCTTATTTTCTGGAGCCCTAATAGGTGTAGCTGATTCGGCAACCTCTCCGTATAACTCTACGTCTTTTTTACCAAAATCGTACACCTCCCGGCCATGCTGCTTCCTCCTAAACTCTTCGTCATAGACCCACCATCCGGGTCCGACGTAAGAGGTGTAGAGTTTGTGAATAAGGAACTGGTATCTCACCAGGTTCCCATACTCATCTGGATGTGTCTCTAAATAACAGGCCGCAAAAATAAGTATGCCTCTCACCCAATTATTATAAGTACGAAAGGCATCCTCGCTAGCGGGTCCTTTCTTCCTTGCGGCTAGGAGGGCCCGCCTATCTTTGCTTGTTAAAGCAAAGATATCTACATAGCGCCCTTTTCTGATCCTATCCCTAGCCCTAGGACGCAAACCCCGCTTAACAGCGGTGTTTGCGCATTGCACTGCATCGGACTCGACCGATACGTTAGAGGATCCTGAGCTATGGGACCTATATTCTCTACGCCGTTTTCGCCTTCGTCTCCTCGCGACGCCGTCCGAAGATGACTTATCCTCGGAAGACGTCGATGCCAATGAGGAATCAGAGGTCTCATTCCTGCGCCGTCTCTTACGAGACTTAGCAGCTCTTTTCCGCTTAGCTTTCTTCTCTACCGATGAATCCTCTGACCCCCCACTGCTAGACCCTGCATTATCGTCCTCTGACCAGTCAGGATCATTCGTGGACTCACCAGTATCAGATGATGCTGCCCTCCTTCTTCTACGTTCACTTCCTCCTTGACTTGACGAATGTCCTTCCATGGCTTGTTTCGCGGAATCTTGACCTGTCAATAGAGGTTCGTTAACAACCCCCATCACAGTTGGGACATTCGGCGATACCCTTTCAGCAGGGGAAATGGCATTTCCCCCTCGCGCCGCAGTAATAGTCGGAGCTATCGCTTTGGCTATAATGTCAGATACAGACTCCAAAGTTGCCGAAGGGGCAGTTTCCCCCTGCCCACCTGGCCTGGTGGTTAACATAGGAGCCACTGCCGACACCACCGCCGCGCATATAGATGTAAGCGCCGATGTGTCTAATGACACGGTATTACCATCTGTGTTCCTCCCTGCAACCGCGTCTGCGTATGAGCGACCCGGTTGCGTCCTGGCCCCTTGTTGCGCCATATTGGTCTCCCTAGCTTTCTCCGCGACCAACCTTCTCCTCGCTGCCCTTCTTGATCTGGCGTTAGAATTTCTAACCCCCTCTACAAGATTCATTGCAGAATCACTTTGTTGGTCCCCGTCGCTAGTCTCGCCTTCTCCGTTTGAAACAGCCAAGGGAGCTTCCTCTGGTGGACCGGATTCGCTGCTTTGCGAATCCACTTCACCTGAGTTAGCGCTTGAGGATACGGATTCGGCCGAATCCTCGCTATTATCCTGCCACGAAGCTACGGCCGACTTAAACATTTCAAATTCGGCATAAGTTAACTTATGCCTCATGTCCTCAATAAATTTCCCCCTAGGGTTGCCATTAAAATTGATGCCACTAGATGGCGCTGCTGCCACATTGCTATTTTCACCTTTCTTATGAGACCTCCTGCTATTTCCCTTTCCTCCAGCAGAGGGCGCTCCAGGCATAGAAGTGCCTGCAACACCCTCTGCAGCATCTCTGGCTGCACCCCTGCGGCCATTTCTACCTCTGGCTGCCATTTCACTCCCAGTGCTCATAGGCACTGCACCCCCTTTTTTGCCTTTATTTGGCGCTCCGGTCCCCCGACCGTCGCGCCTTAATCCCTTTTTCAACACACCTTTTCCCCTGCCTCTATTAGTAGCCGGCGCACTGTTGTTGCTAGGGGCAACGGGATGTCTATCCCGTCCCCCAGCGCGCCTGCCATTATTTTGAACAATGCTAGAGGGAGCCGGGCCGGGCTGCATCCCGGCATCCCCCTCACCTATCACATCAGCGCTTACTCGCGCCGCGGTGTCTGCGGCTGGGCGCGACGCCCGGCGCTTACTACGTGCCCGGCCGTGGGGATAAGGGAGCAGCGCTGTTGAAGGGGGAGCCGGAGCAGGCTGTATCCCTGCATCCCCCGCCCCATCCGCTGCGTGGTATGCTGCAGTTACCGCCGCAGACCGCGACCCCCGGCGCCTGCTGACTACTCGGGCGGGGGGAGGAAGGACCAGCGACGGTGCTCCTACCAGACCACCGCGCGATCTCCCCCGCCGCCCGTCGCCATTGTGAGTGGGTGCACGCGGCGTCGCGGATTGAGCCCCGCGACGCCCTGCACCAGCCCCACCAACCCTGGGCAATACCTGGGAGGGGGAAAGTTTTTTAACCCTGGCGCCTGCATTTCTCCTGCGTGGCGAAGGGGATAAGCCCCTTACGTCGCCGCGCGCAGGAGGCCTGGCCCTAGCCCTAACATCAGCCTCATCCAGGCTGACATATCTAATGGGAGCCCCCACAGAACGTTTGGGCCTGGCAGGCATTATAGAATAGAGGGGATAGAACAGCTAGAAAGGAAAGGTGACAGAATTAAGAGGTATATTATCTAGAGGGATATAGATGGGTTAAGAAAGGGTTATTGAAGGAAATTACAGCAATAAAGACAGTATATAGATAATCAACTGAATCTCTGTACTCAACAGTCCAACGTTTTCTGAAGCAAGAGACAGAATCTTCTGGAAGCAAGAACATCACCCCATCAATCTCCACCTCTGACCTCAACCAGCCTATCCTGAACCGTCATTCAAATCAGCCAACCCGTCAATCAAGATAAGCCGAACCCCCGGGCCCAGATCAAGTGTGTGAGCTAAGGATTCCTGCCAATAGCCAGGTGAGTTTATGCTGTTTTCAGCCAGACAAGCTGGCTTCTACAGTCTTTCTTTTAAAATTTTACTCTTGGGATTAACCATTCTCTTGATACCCCAACAAAAAAGGCTCTTCTAAAACAACTCCTGAAGAGGCAATCATAGTCCACGTGGATGGTAACTGAAGCAAAAGTTATAAAAACAATCCCGATAAAATTGTGTCAACCATTTAAGTGTCAACTGTTGTCATGTCAAACTTTTGTACCTGTTAACCCAGACATGACCAGTCAGGCCCGGGGGCCAATTGTGGCCCGTGCTGTCATTTCAAGCGGCCCGCAGCCTCCAGCTGGAAGTGGGCAAAGCATCAGATGTGGAAAGCACAGCACAGGACACTAAAAGTGGGGCCCCGGCGTGCGCGCCTTTACCTTGGTGTCTGCTGCAGTGAGGAGGTGCCGGCTGCCACAGTCAGATGTGTCACAATCACAGTGACAGCAGTGTTTGGGGAAGGGGGCAGCAAGGGGGAAGCTTGATCCCATAACATGCAGAGTGGAGGAGGGCAGCAGTGGGAGCCCAAGCATATCCTGTCCTTGCAGTGCCTGCTTTGCCTCTCCTTCCTCTGGCTCACACAAGGGGCTGGGAAACATACAGAGAAGGGAGGGGGCAGAGTGGGGGACATATAGTGAAGGAGGGTCAGGCTGGGGGACATACAGTGAATGGAGGCAGTGATTGCCATTCAGAGAAGGGGGAGCAGGGGCAGGCTGGGGGACATACAGTTAATGGGGGCAGAGTGGGATACGTAGTGAATGGGAGTCATACAGTGAAGGAGGGTCATAAAATTAATGGAGGCACTGATGGACATTAAGTGAAAGGGGGCAGGCTGGGGGACAGAGTAAATGGGTGCAGAGTGGGGAACATACAGTGCATGGGGGACATACAGTGAATAGGGGCAGACTGGGGGAAATACAGTGAAGGGGCAGGCTGGGGCACATAGAGTGAATGGGGGCAGAGTGGGGGACCATTCTGATGTGATTAATGATTCAAAGAATGTCAGGCTGAATGGTCGGCCCCCACACATTTACACTTCACCAAATCTGGCCCTCGTCGCAAAAAGTTTGGGCACCCCTGTGTTAACCATAATGATAATCAAACTTTTACCTGTCAACCTTTAAACCATGTAGACCAGGGGTTCTCAAATTTGGCACACACAGTTCACGATTTCAAGGTCACCAGAAGATGCACAGGTGCACTCATTACTGACTAACACATTTTAAAAGATCCACAGGTGGAGCTTATTATTTCACTTGTGATTCTGTGAGGAGACCTGCAAAACATGCACTGTGTGGGGTCCTGAGGACCAAGTGTGAGAACCTGTGATGTAGACTATTACATGTCGACCATATCGGTCTAACTAGAGACTAGGGGGAACAGTTAATAGGATGAAAGAGTCCGAAAGTGAGAGATTTGGTAAGAAATCTTGGTTTTTCAAAGCGGCACTCGTTTACACTGCAAAACCAGTTTGATTTTGAAGTGTAAATAATTGCCGCTTTAAAAAAAACCCTGGAGATTTACTTACTAAATCTCTCACTTTCTGAACCTCTTATCCTATTAAATTTCACCCTAGATGTTGGAACTCTTGACTTACATAAGGGAGATAGTTAAATGTAGAAATACCAATAACTCTCTCCCTAAATCTTGGGAATCTTCTGGATCATGAAACTAAATTTTAAAAATGTGTTCCGGAAGTCATGAGACAGCGGAGTAAAATACATATACATTTGTGGTCTATTTGTTACCAAGATTATATCATTTAGGCATGTTCATGGATAGGTTTCTGTCTGATGAATAGAAAAGGAATCCATTAATAAGTCGGGCAGTATTCAATGAGAAAAATTCGCCGTGTTTTATGGCGAGTTTGTGCTATTTTCGCGTTGGAAGGAGCATTTTGCTCTCCAAAAGTGAACCACCCTATTCAATGTGATATTTTTGCCGTCTTTTTAAGTGATTTTTGCCGTGTCTCTCTGTGTAGCAATTCTCCATCTTTTCATGGAGAACTGGAATGTGAACTTTTAAACTAAAAGGTTTTTTTTTTAATTTTGGTGTCAAAAAATCAGGATTTTTTTTCTGTGAAGGGGCATGTTATTTTTATTCATGTGCTTATAGCACATGAATATATATTTAATTTAAAAATATATATATTTTTAATTTTTTTTTCTTTTTTACACAGAACAGCCAGCAGGGGGCCGGAGCTCTCGAGCCGCTCATTAGATATTCATATATTCACTGCACCCAATCATTACATATGCACGATGGGTGCAGTGAATACTGGGTCCCCCGCTGGCTATAGGGGGGGCAGCTTGTGCTGACTGGGTCCCAGGGAGCCCTCCTCCCCTCCACATATGTTCTGGGGCAGCCAGGGAGACTTTAATCTCCCTGGCTGCCACCATCCCCCGGCTCCCTGCCAGCTCCCTGCCGCGGACGCTCGTCCGCTGCAGGGGTTAAGACTCGCCGCGAGTGGCGGCGAGTCTTAACCACATAGAATAGTGGGAGCAGGAGTGGCAGCGAGCCCTCCGGAACAGGGCGAGTGCATGGTGAGAGAAAAAATCTCTCGCCATGCACAGAGAATTTTTCTCATTGAATACTGCCCTATATCACATGACACATTGAGTAATACAATAGGTGTTTCCCATTATTTCCTAAGGCTGCTCATGTAGATTTGAGATTATGCAATCAATTCAGTCAATTCTAAGACAATTGTTTGATATTTACACAATATTAAAATGTCACAGTTGAAATCAAGGTTGTTGTGAAATAACTCCTTGTTTTATTACTATTCTAATAAATGTCAAACATAGCCAATTACTACAAATAAAATCTACATTAAATTTTTCAGGTTTGTTACTGGTATACTTGGCAATCGGGTTCTCAGAAAATGTCTTCTGACTGTCACAGGTCTGCAGTTGTTTTCTTAAGCTTAAACAGTTTGTGTACCCAGCGACTGCAGTAGAGATGGCATTGCCAAGTGCATACAAACTTACCAATGCTGGCCACAAGGGGGGATGCCATGCTCTTACTTGTGATGGAGGATGTCTATGACCGTGCTCAGTAGAAGAAATCGTCAATGACATAGTGCATACAAACTTGACAATATTTCTATTTTGTCATTCTTACCCATCGGAATGAGCAAAATTGTTATGAATACCATTTATTGTGTACCCAGCTTTGGAAAGGGGCACATTCAACATTTATGTATTTATTTATGTAAGTATGTGCTTACAGGGCTAAGTTCAAAAATGGATGCAACCCCTATTTTTACACAGCTAAGTGATCCCCCCCAAAGTGTAAATAATAAAAATGGGATAGCCTTAAGTATTCAACATTACATTAGTTGCAAAAAAAGTGTAATATATTGCCTCCCTTGCACATGAAATACATTAGTATGAGAATCTTGGGTAAATCAAAAAATGGTTAAGGTAGCATCTAAAAATAACATCAGTGGGCAGACACTTCTTACTCAAAAAGAACAGTAAGCCAAATAGTTTGATTAGACCTTTGGTTCCCAACCTCGGTCCTCAAGTAACCCTAACAGGTCAGGTTTTCCAAGTCACCCAGCCATTGCATGGTATGCGGTCAATGAGTAGACAATGTACAGGTCAATGGTCACTAGGTCGACAGTGACTAGGTCGATACCTTGAAATGGCTGACATACCAAAGGTTGACACTGACAAACGGTTGACACAAGCCTATGGTCGACATGATTTTTTCACGTTTTTTATTTTTTTATTTTTTTTAAAGCTGGGTTTTCCGACTTTACCATCCAAGTGGGCATAGAAAGGCAATACAGTAGTTGCCCAGTGCAGCGAGGCACTGTGTCCAAAGCATGGCAAGCGCTGGGAACACGGTACGCTTATACAATGTCTATGTCTACATACACACCAAAAAGCATGAATAACTCATGTCAACCATGTCTGTGTCAACCTTTTGTCAATGTCGACCTTGTGTATGTCGACCATTTTAAGCCGTCGACCTAGACCCATTCATGCCTTGCGTCCACCTTACAGCATGGCGTGATGTGATAACATCATGCCACGCTCACAGCCGCAGGACTGGCTGACCGCTCTTATAGTGTACCAGGAGCACACCTGACACCAATTCCTCAGGTGGAGGAGCAGCAGCAGGAAGCAGCGGGAGAAGAAGGCTAATCCCCTGTGGCAACAAACTTGTAACCAACCCCCTGGGCAACAAGCATGTAACTCCCTGGCATTGAGCATGTTACCCCTCGCAATGAGCTCGAAATCCCTGGCAACAAGCTTTTAGATAAGCATCACTTATGTGGCATAATATATAATGGGTATTACGGTGTGTGTAATCCTGGCACAATGTGTCTAAGGGGCTCTAGCTAGTGCAGTGTGTCTAAGGGGCGCTAGCTGGCGAGATGTGTCTAAGGGGCTCTAGCTGGTGCAGTGTGTAGAAGTGGCACTATTGTGTGGTGTAATGTGAATTGGTACTATTATGTGGCCTCGCTTCTTCCCCATGAAGCCCTGTTCTAAATTTTTGGTGTGCACCTTCGTTGTGCACTGGGTTGTTAGGCGCACCCGCTAATGTAATGAGCTGCACGTGTCTGTGCAGATAATACAATTTACTTTGTTAGTGTGTTTTTCAGCCATTAGGTTCACGAAGGGTGAGCAAAAAAATTGTCAGAGAGAGGAATGTTGACAGAGTTCATATATTTTCCTTCATTTTTATACAGCGCTTCCATGTATGGAAATGATCCGGTCATTTAGCCTGACTGCCAATCATTTGGGTTGCCACTACTTTATCCATATAAGTGTATAGCTCCAACATTCATGCAACAACTGCACTTACATTGTAAATCTGCCCATGTGTGTAAACAAAAATATACGAGAGAGGCCAATAGGCAATTAGGTACAGGAAACGGTGAAAATCTAAAACACTTGCCACCCTGAGCGTTCTACAAGATTTCTACAACATTCCAGGCTCTTTTTGTAAAATTTTAATCAATAATTTTTCTTTGCTTGATAATAATCTTAACCCTTTGAGCGCAAACAGCTGTGTGAGAGATGTTCAAAATATCCTCGAAAAATGCCAATGTCGCTCACATTTGCTATATAAATTCAAATAAAAAATGTTGTGTAGAATTTTTTTTTATTTCCTATATACTGTAAGGTAAACATTAGAGGTCATTGTGATGAATATAAATGTTTGCCTGCCAATTTTCACACCTAGTTTGACTAGTTCAGAGTATTCACATATGTACGAGTAAAATATACCCTAGGGGTCAACTCAAGAGTGCCCCCCAAAAAGTAATCTATTCTACCTGTCCATACATCCTCTTCCTGACTCTGGGAGCACCACCAACCACTAAAAATTTTATGGGTGATGAGATATGTCACACCCACTCTTAAATGTTGTGAAGTTGGTTCTGAACCCCCAAAATTTCTAAATATGACTATTTGGGGTAAAAATCCTGTGCAGAACTAAAAGTAGTGTATTTCTGCCCCAAATTCACTTGACACTCAAAGGGTTAAGAAAGATAGAAATAGTTTTCAGAAATATAATCTTCACAAAATATCGTATTTTTGTGCTTTCAGCTCATCACATGACTTGAGTTCAATATGTTTACCGGAACATTGTGCAAAATAAAGAGTCATACGAAGAGTTACAAAAAATCAGTTTATATCTGAGCTGTATATAAACAGATTAGAAGTGCAGTGTCTCATATGTACATAGTGGCAAAAATATAAATATTTATTGAATAACCAATACCTATATACATCTCTTTATAGCAGGCAAGTGGCTTCATGCAGTGATTATACTGCAGTTTTAAATAACTTAAATATCCACACATGTGAGTTTACTTAATTGCTGTACACACGAGGTAGAACGTAAAGGCCTTTTATTTTGTATTTTATATCCCCCATAGGGCCTTATCCTCTATATAAAACTTGGAGAGAGCTAAAGTAGACTGTCATTTTACAGACTGTAGAAAAATGACCAAGGCTGATTGGTTGGAATTTTATCTCTCTCTGAGCTCTGAAACATCTCTCCCTATGCTTAATATGGCTGCATCCTAATTGCAGGGAAAAGGAAATAAATGCTAATAATTTAAATTAATTCTGGCATATTCTGTTTTCATAAACTTATCATATCTGAATCATGTGGTGCTTTATTCACCCACTTTTTATGTCCAATGTTGTGTTGTTGTGTGTTTATAACAGTATAGGAATCGGATTAACTTCTTTTGCAAGATCGTTAGTTTAAAAAAAGCAGGATTCCATGTTCTTAGAGCGCAGGCTAGCTGTGGCCATGCTATTCGCTCTTGTGACATCAGTGGCGTAAGTTCGTCCCAGTTGCCCGGAGGCAAGATAAAAATTGGTGCCCCCCAACACACACATACACACCACCTTATATAAATATATGTATGCATGTATGTATGTGATGGATATTCTGTTTAGAAAAAAGAGAGTGTGGCATCTATGGTCCTGCTAGGAGACAGCCACAGAAGTGATATAAACGGCTTTCAATTAACTGATTCACACTCACAGTGGAGGAGAGGTGCCCCCTTTGGAGCAGGAGCCCGGCGGCAGATGACTCCATTGCCTCCCAGAGTTCTGCCTCTGTGTGACATCATGACTTCTTATTGGTCTAGAGAACAGATCTTTGCATAGTGAAAAACATAACTTTTACATGTCAAATCATTTTTCTTCTCTTGCTAGAATAAACCTCTTTTTAAAAGACTATTCAATGGTCACTATATTCAATGGTCTGGCATAGAGTAGACTGTTAACTTCTTTATGGTTTGCATCTTAAGCGTAAAGGTCTCCTAAATTAAGATTTTGATGGCAGCACTCAGGACAGGCATACACAAAAACACTAAGGGTTACATTTACTAAAGCTTCTAAAAATGAAATGAGGTGATGCCTATCCAATCAGATTGTGGCCATCATTTTCTAGGATGCAATAGAGAAATGATAGCCATAATCTGTTCAGTTTCAGTTAGTATATAACACGTTCTCAAACCTGCCCTCAGGATTGCCCCACAGTACATGTATGTGAGTCTACACTCACGTAAACAGGTGAATGTGTAAGGTGAGTTGACCAGTTTTAATCTAACTGCACATAATAAATCCAAGAATGGATACTATACACCCGGTCTCCTGGGTGGACATGGAGAAAACACACAGGAGAAGTCTAGTTCTATGTTATTGGGCTATTTCTCAGATACTGTGTGTATATATTGTAGTGCGGTAAAGTTCATTAAAATTCTTGTTGGTCGTTAATTTTAAAATGCTAAATCCTGGAGATAAAGCAGGTCAGCGACCTATGATATTAGCCTTCAGGCGGTGATTATTTTTCACGTGGACTATATATATATCTCTATACATCAATACAGGGAGATTGACTGAGTCACACATGGGCCCTTATTCTGATCGGTGCGGAAATTCCCGCATGCGGACGGACCGCCGATGTTGATCGTCTGCGCATGTGCAGAGGTCACTCTGCGCATGTGCAGGCGATTTCGCCGCACGGATTCTTTATACGCCGCACAGGGGGCGTAGAGGGGCGTGAGGGGCTACTTAGCCTCATTACCCTATGCATACGCCCCCCGTTTCATGGGCGTTCCCATGCAAATGCGGGGCGTATGCATGGTAATGAGGCCGTGACGCGTGGGTACGGGGCGGGCATCTGACATCGCCGGATGTCAGCTGCCCGCCCCTATACATGATTTCACACGGACAAGTGTCCGTGTGGTCTTGTGTTGCGGGACCTGGTGGAGCGTGCGGCCCTGCATTCGATGTTCGGCGACCATCGAATGCAGGGGCTGCTCCCACCATGGAGGAGGCGTATCCCCGTACAATTTCATGCGGATCGCCACATATCCGCATACGGACGGCAGGTGGCGATCCGTATGGAAGGCGGGGATTCGCCTGCACGGTTGCGGCCGCATATTCTGATCGGGCCGCACCGATCAGAATAAGGGCCATTGTGTCCTTTAGTTTTTAAAGCGTGGACACTTTTGCAGGCAGCTGAGATATGAGGGAAACCCTCCTTTTTCAAGTCTATATTGTCCCCTCTTCTCCACAGTACTGTCACTGTTTACAGGTGTAGGTGTCCTGCTGCTGTACACACTTCTGACACTCCACATGGCAGCACCAATGCACTTGACAGTGGCAGGAAAAGGTGACCATCCGACTCTGAGTGTTGTATCCTCTTCCACAGCACAGACTGTCACAGGTGGTTTCCCGAGAACATGTTCTCCCCACAGTGCCAGGAGAGAAGCGGCTAGCCCGACAGAAGCTGGGAGAATCCTCCAGGTACACTAGGTCACTAGAGCGCGGGGAACGGCCAGCAAAGGAATGTCCTAGAGATTCGTGGCCTGCTACTGCCTCATTGGTGGCTCCCAGGACTTTCACAGCATTGTCATATTTGGCTTTTAGCAATGATCCTGTTTCATGGAAGGGGGAAAGCTGTTTCCAGCAGGTGCGAACTGCGCATGAACCAGACACTCCGTGACACTTACATGTGGTCTTGAGTCCACTCTTTACAGCCTGAGGATAAGCACAAAAGTGGTTGGATTAGCCTTTATTTATATAGCACCAGTATATTCCATTGTGCTTTACAATTTTGAATAAAACAGGAGTGAAATGAGACTGGGTAATAACAAAAAGGTAATAGTATGCTTCAAATACATTTACAGCTACTTATGTAGTATCTGGACGTCCGATTTTTTGATTGTGTGCCTTAACTTAAGGCATACAATCAGATGCGATGCGATGCGATATCGCATCGTATCGCATGCGACTATCGGATGCGATGCGATGACCCGATTTTTCCATAGGAATCAATGTTAAAATGGACTGAGTCCATTTTAACATGGAATTCAATGGGAAAAAGGGGTCCTTTTCATACCCCTACTATCCAAGTGGGCTTGGAGTTGGATATATACCTGTGGCGAGCGCAGCGAGCCACCGAGCCCGAAGCGTGGCGAGCGTAGCGAGCCCTACGAGGGGACACAGAATACTGTGTCGGACGCCCAGATACTACATAAGTACCCATTTACAATGTATACATAGGCGTGCGCACAGGGGGTGCCGGGGGTGCACAGGCACCTCCTAATGACCCCCCGCACGATTGCTGACTTCCTGACTTTTTTTTAAACTAAAGTTCACCGCGGCCGTTGCGTGGTGGGGGGATGTTTGGGATGTTGTGTGCCGGGCGGGGGAACGGATCTCTGCTGTGGATCCGTGGCACTGCTCCCCAGACCCCGAGCACAGTTTCAGCCGCCGGCGCAGTGCGGGGCTGTGATGCCTGACTTTAATGGTGTCTGCGACTGTGCAGCCTGCACTGAGCAGGCTGCAGGAAAGAGACCAGAGCCCAGCAGGGAGGCGCTGGGCTGGAAAGGTACCCTCCCTGCTGCGTGGCTCAGTGATGTATGGAGCTACCGGCTGCCGCTGCGCCTGGCTGTCACAGTGACAGTGTATGACTGACAACGGCCGGCGCCGGCAGCGGAGGGGTACACGTAGAGGCCTCAGAACAGGGGCAGCTCAGCCCCACCCCCATGACAGCCTGGCACCACTGCAAAGGAGGAGTGATGTGCGGACAGGTGAAAGACCGCAATCACATCCTCTGCAGCCTTGTTCACAAATATTATGTATAGCGCCGTCTTCTGTGCTACAGCGGTGCTTGCTCTGCTGCAACGCTGTTGGGGTATCCTAGGTTGAAGGTTCCCCCTGCCCCATCGGAGCAAGGCCGTCCCTGGGACTCTCTCTGCCTCCTCCTTCAATAGTGATGCCCCCTCCCTGCTCTGGTGCCGCCTCCATCCCAGTGACGCTGCCCGACAGCCTGCCTTTAGAGTCTACATCAAGGCATGGATTAATTTTGGGTACTACTACAGAACACAGCCAAATTGTGACCCATGATCAGGCAAGTTGGAAGGGGAGGGGTTAAAAGTAAGTATAAGGGGGAAAGTTATGGGGATGGGGGGATATTTGCAATTATGGGAGTTAAACTTTTTTATATAGTGAGGGTGGTAATGATTGATTAAATTATGTTAATTAACTTCATATTTGAGAGAAAGCTGACCTATGGTGGAGATGCTGGCAGTCAGAATACCAGCACGGCTATCCTACAGGAGGGAATCCTGACAGTTTTGGTGCACTTACCTTTACCCCATACTTGCCTACCTGACCCTCTCCATGCGGGAGAAAATGCTCTGTTTCTGGACTTCCCTGGTAATGTATGATTGCCATCACCTGTGGGGAGCTAGGTAACTGATAAGAAAGGTGTCACCACAGGTGCTGGCAATCATACATTACCAGGGAAGCCCAGGAGCAGAGCACTGTGTCCTCCTGGATAGGGGAATGCTGGGAGGTATGGATAATGTATGATTGCCAGCACCTGTGGGGAGCTAGGTAACTGATAAGAAAGGTGTCACCACAGGTGCTGGCAATCATACATTACCAGGGAAGCACAGAAACAGAGCATTTTCTCCCGCATGGAGAGGGTCAGGCAGGCAAGTATGCTTTACCCTGCCCCCCCCCCCCCTCGCAACCCTAATCCTCCCTTCTGCCCCTCAGCCTAACCCCAATGCAGCCTAACCCCAAGTACCCCCTTTGTGCTTAAACATTATACTCCCCCATTCCCCAGTGTAAATGTGCAAAATGTGATATTTGGCTCATACTACAAAGCTTTGAAATGGCAACCCATTGTGCCTGGTGGTTTACTTCTGCAGAGTGCCACCGTAGAAATCCTAGTTTCAGCCCTTGATTATGGTGTGCTTTATATTGTGTAATGGGCATTACGGTGTGCTGCATACTGTGTAAGGGTCATCATGATGTGTGGCATAATGTATAATGGGCATTACTGTGTTATTGGTACTTTTATATGGCAACACCCCTGCCCTATAAAGCCACGCTCCTACATTTTTGCTGCGCGCCTTCGGCGCGCACTTTCCCTGTGTTGTCTGTGGTAGTGGGGCAGTTATCAATTCTCTTTCTGGCACAGGGCACCAAAATGGCTAATTACGGCACTGGTGCTGTGTATTATGAATAATGCCCAGTAGGCGGTAATGGAAACTCCCAGTAGGCGGTGATGGACACGCCCCTCCAATGGTGCACCCCCTAATAAAATGGGCTGCGCACGCCTATGAATGTATAAGGAAATGGGAATTTCATACATAAGGGTAAGTGCTACATGTTACAAATTGGTGCATCCAGGTTACAGACAATCTTGGTATATATGATCCAGCCACACACCGATGTTGGTCAGTGGGTTGTGTGAGTGTAGCAAGAGAAAATATGTAGTGTTATGTGTGTGGCCTTTATATTTTTTATAAAGATTAAAGGTGTGAGTACACATTGTGATTTTAACTGCAAACTAGTGGCCACACATGACAGCTACAGAGCCCAAATAACACTAATCTGCAGTTTACAGTCAGTGTTTTTAATATGTTGATTTAAATGGACTGAATAATGCTACAATGACTGCATCTGTCTATGTGTATGGCCATTGTCCAGCTACAATTAGAATGCTGCATACAGTCAGACATTTGTAGTAGGGCTGAGTTCTCCAGAGGTGCAGGATGTGGGCAGAACACCAGTTGTTTTTTTCTAAAGCAACAATCATTCAGTGTGCCGTATGACTCACCAACAGTTGAGATTTCGATGGTCGTTTCTCCAACATCAGAATCCCAACTGTCAGGAGCCCGACAATCAGAACTCCGACTTACAAGGGCTATTTCCCCTTGTGGGGGTTAAAGACCCCCATAGAGGGACAGAAGAATAGGTGGTGAGCGCCGAAAGCCATAGAGCCCGCAAGGGGCTTAAATGTGCTCGCTCCCATCGGGCTCCTGGCAGTTGGGATTCTAATATAGGAGAAACAACTGTTTGGTATGGTTTTGCCTTATGAATGATTACCATTTCAAAAAATTGTCTGCTTTCCAATGAAAGCACCTCCAATGAACTTGAACTGTATTACATCTCGCTGTTGGACTCCAGCACTGAATGGCCAGCTGCACATGCGTGTGGCCAAATCAGATAGGCTACTGAACCAGATAGGGGCTGGAGCTCTAACTCGCCTCACTATGTACTATGCATAGTACCACTTCTCTTGCTCTGGTAGATATCTGCTCTCAACCTGTGCGATTGGAAAACATCACAGCCCCCCTTTTCATATTCTGGCTGCTGCCATCCATTTACATATATTTAAAAGAACATGAATGTGTATGGAGGCATATGTCTATAGATATTTCTGTTTTAAATATTTGTAATTTTTTGATAATGCATCGGTTCTTAATATAGTAATGCAGTAATGGTTCAGTGACATTTATTTTGATGTACTCCATGCATAATTGTCCATAATTGTGTATAGTCTATCATAATGATTCTAATTCTCTGTGAGCCAGTGACATACTTTTTTTTTTTTTGTTAAATAAGCAAGTTACATTCTTGTACAACAAATGTATTTAGTAAAACATGGAAACAAAGGTTGATTCCTATCATGGGATTATTGCTGCAGCTGAAATGCCTAAAGGCCCGTACACACTGGGTGATTTTGAGCTGAAAGCAGCTCAGCTTTGCCATTTGAGCTCCCCAGTGTGTACGGCCCTGCAATGAGAATGGTGAGCGCCCAGTGGCTTTCAGATCCTATGTACAAGCCTGCGTAATGGGCTGGTGTAGCGGCAAGAGCCTCGTTACCACTGCCAGTCAGTATCACCGAGGAGCTGCGCAATTCACAGATTTTCTAAAGGAACCTTTATTGATAAATTGTATAGATAGGTATTTTGTATTGTTACGATATGTGGCAATAGGAAATCTTTATGATAGGCACTTACTGATAAATAAGCCTCTATGTATTATGCAGTATTAACTATGTGACCAAACTTGTGCCATGCAACTGGAAGACATGACTTAAATTATTTTATTTTTTTTCGAAAATACAATACAAAAAAAAGGTTTGATAAATTGGGAAAATGCTGACTGAATAAATAGAGCAGTTATTAATAGTAACGGGTGCTACTGAATTTACAGGCTGCATTCAGGTCTTGGTGATATCATTAGTTTGCAGTAAATGGATAGATTGTACTCTAGCAATATCAGTGACTCTGGCACATTCTCATGAATATGGTATGTTGAAGATATCTGCACTTTCTATGTCCGTAATACAAGTGAGGCATAAAGGGGTACATTTACTAAAGCTTCTAAAAATGAAAATAGGTCATGTTGTCCATAGCATCCAATCAGATTCTGTCTATCATTTCTGTATTGCATCCTAGAAAATGATGCAGAAATCAGATATACCCCATATAGTTTCTGCTGCCACACTGAGAATGGGTATATCTACATTGAAGTTCTAAAGGTGCCCATACACTAGTAAGATTTATCGGCACTTGTGTATTATCACTGCAATATAGCTGCATGCGATGCGATGCGATCACATGCGATTTTTAATTGTACAAGCACCCTGATGGGGGTGTAATGTTAAATGCACCCCCATTGTCAAGGCCACCCCCACTATCAATGCCAACCCGAAGCATGGCGAGCACAGCGGGCCCACGAAGGGGGCCGGAACGTGTCCTCCGACCTTTTCATACCCCCACTATCCACATCGTTGTGGAGTTGATTTTAGATAGTGTGGCGAGCGCACGCAGATTACTTTACATGTATTCCGCGTCCCCTCGCGGGGCTCACTGCGCTCGCCACGCTTCAGGCTTGGTGGCTCGCTGCGTTCGCCACACTATCTAAAATGAACTCCACGCCAATGTGGATAGTGGGGGTGTAAAAAAGTCGGAGGACAAGTAGCACCGCCCCTCGCGGGCTCACTGCGCTCGCCACGCTTCGGGTTGGCGTTGATAGTGGGGGTGGCATTGACAATGGGGGGCATTTAACATTGTATGCACCCATCAGGGTGCTTGTACAATTAAAAATCGCATGTCATCGCATCACATGCCATTTGCTGGCATGCGATGCAATATTTAATTGTACATTTGGGCTTTTTCACGCGGAAATCGCATCGCATACCATTGCATACCCTATTTAGTGGTATGCGTTGCGATGGGCGCCGTGATAATACACAAGTACCGATTTATCTTCAGATCTGGCTGGTTGGAACAAAAACATGGTTATGGGCAGGGCCGGTGCAAGGCACCGGAGCGCCCCAGGCGAGTCGGGGTGGGGGCGCCCCGGTGCCGGGGGGGGGTGGTACCTGTGTAAAAAAATTGCTGCCCCGGCGTCCCTGCAGTGCTGGGGCGGTCAGGGGTGTCCGTGCCGTAGGGGTACCTGGGGTAGGGGTAACTAGCGCTATGCGCGCTGCCGCGCGCATAGCGCTAGTTATTTGCTATTCACTACAGGGACCCCGCCGGCCGCAGCCAGCTTTATACACATGACAGCGCCGCAGGTACCCCTACGGCACGGACACCCCTGACCGCCCCAGCAGCACCGCAGGGACGCCGGGGCAGCAATTTTTTTACACGGTTCGCTGGGGGTGAGGGGCGAACTGCCGCCCTCCAGGTGCCGGCGCCCTAGGCAAATGCCTAGAGCTGCCTAGTGGTGGCGCCGGCCCTGGTTATGGGTGAGTGAGAGTATGTGCTCTCATCGATAACCATGTTTTTGTTCCAACCAGCCAGATCTTTAGATAAATCTGCGTGTGTATGGCCACCTTAAGTCCTATGTACCCTTATTTACTTATTTGACTATGTGAAACAATGTAATCAATGAGTGTAGCTACTGTGGTTGCAATATTACTGCTGGGCAGAGGCGTAGCTAGGGTGGAGCCGGCAGAGCACCAGCTCCGGGCGCAGACATGTCACCTGGTGCCGGAGCTCTGCCGCCGGCTCCCCTGCCCTGCTCGCCCGCTGTCCCCGGCATCAGTCAGTAAGAGAGAGGCTTCCTGTTTGCATCTCTCTGCTGACCTCCGTAGCCTGGGAGACCAAAGAGCAGGAGCAGCGTGTACTACAGGCTGCACAGACTGGGGAGAGCGAGACCAGCAGCCGGGAACATGATTTATGACAACTACCACGGAGCATAAGCATACCTCCCAACTTCTGAGCTGACGACGCCGCGCGAGCGTCCGAAAAGGGGGCGGGGTGTATGCAAATGAGGGTGTGGCTTATGCTAATTAGCCGCGACCTCATTTTCATACAAGAATAGACGCTGTGCGCATGCGCACAGCGTCTATTCTATTAGATTGGGGGGGTCTCCCAACTGCCACCCCCCGCAGTGGGACAGCGGGACAGGACCCGAAAATCGGGACTGTCCCGCTGTAATCGTGACAGTTGGGAGGTATAGTATAAGTATTATCTTTTTTTAAATCTCTATACATTTACACAGCGCTGTTTTGAAATGTCATGTATGGATGGTCAGTTACATCCAGTGTTTACTAGTGATTTACTACTTGGAGAGAGTGCAGTGTGGGTGTTTGTAAGATTTTATGGCTGAAGGATCACATTTCAGAGACATCTTCAAGGCTGACTTACTAACACACTGCTGCCTAATAATTAACCCATTCTCCGCCAGCATAATTGTATTAAAACTTTAACCAAAAGTGCTTCTATTGCTGGAAAAGCACAAAGTTGCCGGTAAACTGTATGGATGTATTAACCCTCTACTGACTGAATCAAATTTACTAACCAATATACGGTATGCGATCAGAATGGATTTCTAATTCAGCATACTGTATTTCTTTTCTTAGTTTGCTTTCATAACCATGCTACTGTACATGCCTGAGACTAATAGAGTTTGCAGTCCAACAGCCAATCAGAAGCAGCATTGGCTGCTGGACTGCGAGCGCCTATTGGTTAGCAGTCCAGCGGAGGACTTGAGCTCTGGCTCAGGCGGGCACAGCGGGGAGCTGAGCAGGCTTGGCAACGAGCAAGGTCAGTCCCCCTTGGCAATGAGCATGAAGCCCCTGGCATAGAGCATGAAGTTCCTAGCAATGAGCATGTAGGGAAGTGGCACTTATGTGACAAATGTGTAATGGGCATTACGGTTTGTTATATAGTATGTAATGGGTATCATGTGTGGCCTTATGTGTAATTGGGATTACGGCATGTGGCTTTATGTGTAATGGGTATTACAAAGTTTGCTAAAAAGTGCAATGGGCATTACAGTGTGTGGTATAATGTCAGGCCGTGCCCCCTTTTTGCCGCGGTAGGGTCCCACCTACTACAAATGGGGGGGGGGGGGTGTATCATGCCCTTGCTCCGGGCACCGTGGAACCTAGCTACACCACTGCTTGATACGGAAAGCTTAACTAAAAATTCATGACTAGTTCCCACAGATGAATTGCAGTATATAAGGTGCCACATGCTATTTTTCAAAGTAAATACTATATATGTATTATGTGATGTGGGGTCCTAAATTCCTCTTACCCGTATCCCAGCATTAGTGTTCTGCAGATCCACCTTGGCTCTTGTATCTCTCTCCCCTCTTCTCTGGCCCAAGAAGTTTTGCAGGAAGCGGGTACTATGGCGTAGATTGTCACCACAGACCCCCCATTGCCATGCCCGCTGGCTCTCTAGCCCAGGAGAGTCATCACATGTACATCGTTCCATCTTTCCCCCGCTGCAAGCCTTAGCCAGCGAGTGTGTCAGCGCAGCAGAGGACACTGCATACAGGAATGCTGTCTCTTTAAATCCTGTAAAAGAGAGGGACTTATTGTTATTGTCTTGGACATTAGCTGATTGTGCTGATATGCGGCCCTATGTGTACAAATACTAACATGCTGTGTCATGTCTGTAATACCTCCTGGCATGTCAAGTGGCCCAAAAAGAGCACTAAAGGGTAATTCACACATGTATACACACATACACATGAGAATGCCAGTGTTTCTGGATATGTATATACATTTGTGTGTGTGTGTGTCAGCTTTTCCTTTGCTAATCTAACAAGAGAGTTGTTAATAAAATATATTACATTGTATAGGGTTCCCCACCATCTCATTTAAGAGCTCAATCTCTTAACTGCCGGTGATCAGGCTGCAGGACAATGCGGTGGATGCTGCACACAATTAGATAGATGGGGATTTGTTTTCACTATCATGACCCAAACTTTCATCCCTTCTCCTTTATAAATCCCCCATGCCACAGACGCTGTGAAATACTATTATCAAGGTTGGGTGTGGATTAGCTCACAGACAATGTCTAGGTAGCCAGTCAATAGGTTGATACCAAAAGGTCAACATGCACTAGGTCGGCACTGACAAAGCACTTGTCAAAAGGTAGACATGGTTGCAGAGGAAAGATAAGGTATCTATGGGTCGCTTAAGGAGTGAGCTGCATGACCCAAGCGGCAGCAAGTAAGTGGCGGTGTCAATCCCCTAACAATATAAGTATAGTGGGTAGCACCTCCCATCCGACGCGTTTTGCTGCCATACTGTACATACAGCTTTTTCAAGGTACCTTGAAAAAGCTGTATTTTTGACAGTGTAACGTGTCGGTGGAGAGTTGCGACCCACCTATTTTAATGTTCACCCATCTACTTTAACCAGCCACCGATTGTCCTGTTTACTTCCGCCATAGTATTACCACTGTGGCAAACTACATCCAGGAGCTACCACTTTTCAATAATTGGCACCAATGGAGATAGGTAGGGTGCCGAATGGCTGACAGTCAGTTCGGATTCCAACAGTTATTACACCGACGTCGGAATCCCAACTGTTAAAACCCCGACACTCGGAATCCTGACGGCCACCAGCTATTCTCCCTCATGGGGGTCTACGACCCCCATAGAGGGAGAATAAAATAGGTGGCGAGCGTAGTAAACCACTGTGCCCGCAGCATGGCGAGCGCAGTGAGCCTGCAAGGGGCTTCACTGCGCTCCCCCCGCTGGCTGAGTCTGGGCAGATGGGATCCAGACGGTCTGGGTCCTATACCACAGCCGATAGGTATATTCAGCTTGCTGACACCACACAGCCTTCTACTGTCTCACCAGAGGAGAGGCACCTCGCCATTGACACAGATTTGAGGTACCTGGACCATTCCAAAACCTTTGGGACTTATTGACTGAAAATGGGACATCATATTGTATTATTTATAAGTGCAGCATACCCCCTCTTTTGAAAGGTAGACTTGCACTAGGTCACCATTGAAAAGGTCAACACATGAAAAAGTCAACATGAGTTTTTCCGTTTTTGTTTACGACACCTCAGCACTTGGACTCCCAATTCGTGACCATTGCCATGTTGACATTTTTATGTGTGTTGACTTTTTGTTGTGTTGCTTCCACTATCTTCAAAATAGCGGAGACAGCATTCCCAATCTACATCTTTATCCTGTGCAGGGTCTGTCCAGATAGTAATGAGACTGATTGATTTTTTTTTCACACCAAGACAAACAGGCGCATGGTGGCTCTGTAGAACGGGATGGGTGAAGGGGTGTCTCGGCTACATATTCACATCTGTGGCAGTTGCCTGTGAGCCTTTACAGTGTACAGATTGAGCTTTCCCTTTTTACCTCTATTGAGGTTCAAGATGGAGTGAACTATCGAGCAATGCGAACAAGATTTGTGTTGAACTTGGGAAATCAGGTACCGAGACACACGCCATGCTCCAAAAGGCCTTTGGGGAGTAATTTTTGTACAAAGTGCAAGTTTACCTCTGGCTTAAATTCTTTGAATGGCAGAGAAGACATTAAGGATGAACCACGCTTTGGACTATCTTCAACAAGCCGAAATGAGCCCAATGTGCGCAATGTTTTGAATGCTGACTGTCGTTTGAGTGTAGAATGGTAGCAGAAAGGTTGGGACTTCCAAAAACTACTGTGCACGAGATTGTGACAAATGAATTAGCGATATAAAAGGTGTGTGCCTGATTTTACACTGGAGTGCTGAATCGCTTGAGAATCAGGGTCCTCCTCGTCCACAAGGAGATTGCCACTACCTGGTAACTCCATCACGACAATGTGCCAGGTCACACATTGCTGCAAGTAAGTTAGTTTTTGGCCAAGCACAATGTAACAATGCTGCCTCAACCACCCAACAGTCTGGATTTGGCCCTGGCTCATTTTTTTTTTGTTCCCCTCGATCAAATGCGGCCTGAAAAACACTAGACAAATTATAAGAGTCCATGACAAGAGCACTCAAGGATGTTCCAGTTTAATGCCTTCAAGGAGGGGTACCAAGCTTAGCAGACCCTCTGGCAAGGGTATATCAATGCGCAAGGGTCATACTTTGCAGATTAACCCTATGTATCTGAAGGTTCAATAAATTGATTTTTCTGGGTTTAGTCTCATTACTTTTTGGACAGACCCTGTATTATGATTCTTACTGTTAATGAGAACAAAAGAATATACTGCCTTCATGGTTGAATTGTGAATGTGGTTGGTCTGGATGCCTCACCTCTTCTCAACAGGCTTCCTCTTCCCTGTAAACTGCAGTTCCAGCGCTCACCGCGCAGCTGGAATTGACACTCCACAATGCCCAGTCGTACAGCTTCCTTTAGAGCTTCTGAGAGTCCTGGCTCTTTCCGGCACAGTCTCCTTTGTCTTCGAGTGAGGGGCAACAGATCGCACTGTTTAAGGTGGGGTCGGTTGTGAGTACTCCCAGTCACAGGAGAAGATGAAGTATAGTGTGATAAGGACTCCTTGCTAGTTAGTCTGTGGATAGTCACATAAAATAGGTTACAAGAAGGCATAGTATTGTAACAAGGTCTACCTACAACTGAGGGAGCCGTTTTATGTGTTTGCAGGAATACAGCATGTTAATTCACTGGTAACAATCATAGGTACTTGTTTCCTATCTGGGCGCCCGCTAAGTTAATTGTGCACCATGCTATTCTCCGTAGAGAAATCTGATCGCATCGCATCGTATACATACACGATATTGAACGATGCGATGCGATGCGATGCGATCCGATTCGATTTCCCATAGGAAACAATGTTAAATGGATCAATTTACCCAAATCAGCATAGGGAAGAATGGTAAATGGGCCAGAAACCCCCAAAAAACCCACAGAGCAGTGGAATGTCCCCCCAAAAGTAGTTGACGCCACCCCGCCATCAACGTGAACCCGAAGCGTGGCGAGCGGCGGCGGTACGCGTCCTCCGACCTTTTCATGCCCTACTATCCACTAGGGCGTGGAGTGAGAATAGAATAGTGTGGCGAGCGCAGCGAGCCACCGAGCCCGAAGCGTGGCGAGCGCAGCGAGCCCCGCGAGGGGACGCGGATACCTTCACAGGTAAACGCGTCCCTTCGCGGGCTTCCCAGGTGTCCGCGTCGCCATGGACACCTGGGAAGCCCGTGAGGGGACGCGTATAACTGTGAAGGTATCCGCGTCCCCTCGCGGGGCTCGCTGCGCTCGCCACGCTTCGGGCTCGGTGGCTCGCTGCGCTCGCCACACTATTCTATTCTCACTCCACGCCCTAGTGGATAGTAGGGCATGAAAAGATCGGAGGACGCGTACCGCCGTCCCTCGCGGGCTCGCTGCGCTCACCACGCTTCGGGTTCACGTTGATGGCGGGGTGGCGTCAACTACTTTTGGGGGGACATTTCAATGTTCAGGGGTGTTTTTGGCCCATTTACTATTGTTCCTATGATAATTTGGCTAAATTGAGCCATTTCACATTGTTTCCTATGGGGAATCGGATCGCATCGCATCGCATCGCATCGTTCAATATCGTGTATGTGTACGATGCGATGCGATCCGATTTCATTACGGTGCCGTACGTAGAAAACCTGGGCGCCCAGATAGGAAACAAGTACCCAATCATAAGACACTGCATGCCTCACTCACCAGTGATTGGGCTAGTTCCTGAAACCTATGGGCTAAAAACTGGTTTATTCTACAAGTACAAATATGAATATACGTGACTCTAAAGGTCCCTACAACTATAACAATGCTTTAATCTAGTTAAATAATGATATATGTAATGTAAATACAGCAAAAAAAAAAAAATATGTTTAGAGTATATGGTGGTTGAAGGGATGCTAGTGAGAACATATCTGAAAAAGTAAGTTGCTGGGCTGGCAGACTACCACAAGGGCCTCATTTCTGAGGGATGACACTGCAATGTGTGTAGTAACTCCAATCTCCAATCTGGATAATGTCAGCATGACACAGATCATTTTGCTATATAGGAGAAATTTACTAAGCTGGGAGTTATATTTCAGATGGGATGTTGCTATGGACGGACAACCAATCAAATACCATCTATTATCTTCTAGAAGGTGCTAAATAAATAAATAAATAAGACATAGATTCTGATTGGTTGCCCATAGCGCCAAAATCCCATGTGTAATAGAACTCCCATGTGTCTAAATACAGTGGAATTTGGAAAAGAGGACTTGCTATATGCTGTTTTAAAATAGCTCCCACAACTTTCCCTGGAAGTTAGTTCATCTGGAAACATCTGCTTTGGCCTTTACCCAGTGACTGGGTGCCAAATGGATGCATCATTATATTGCTGTTCCATAGTAAATCCAGGTGGTTACATGTGGCAAAATTATTCCTGCACCGAGTAACTGGTTTGCCAAGACACTAGTTGTACTAATGGATGACACTGGTAATCATGATATTTCTCCTTTACAATCACTTGTACAACATAAGTGCAGCTACAATCCAGTGGTCTCTGAACCAATAATCCCTCTTAGTCGAGCGATCTGGAAGTATAAAGAGTACAGAGCTTAATCTAATGAGCACCTACAAGAGCTGGATTATAATCTTCTGTAAATCCTGGCATGCACAATGGATTTTTATTTTTAATAAATTCAGAGTTTTTTTAAATGTCATTAAGATATTGCTTAAGATAGGCAAATAGGAGGCAAGTAACCCATTAAGACCAGCACTGTGGTCAGCACCGTATAATGTTTTACGGTACTTATGTAGTATCTGGACGCCCGATTATCGCATTGCATCCGACCAAATCGCATGCGATGCGATGGACCCGATTTTCCATAGGATTGTATGGGAAAAAGGGTCCTTTTCATTTCCCCACTATCCAACTACGCATGGAGTTGGATATAAACCTGTGGCGAGCGTAGCGAGCCACCGAGCCCGAAGCGTGGCGAGGGGACGCGGATTCGTTAAAAAGTATTCCGCATCCCCTCGCGGGGCTCACTGCACTCGCCACGCTTCAGGCTCGGTGGCTCGCTACGCTCGCCACAGGTTTATATCCAACTCCATGCGTAGTTGGATAGTGGGGAAATGAAAAGGACCCTTTTTCCCATACAATCCTATGTTAAAATGGACTCAGTCCATTTTAACATTGAATCCTATGGAAAAATCGGGTCCATCGCATCGCATGCGATTTGGTCGCATGCGATGTGATGCGATGGACCCGATTTTTTAATCAGGCGTCCAGATACTACATAAGTACCTGTTTTACATTTCAGCAGGTACTTGTACTCCATCTGCACTAACTGCCACACTATGGGGTCATTCAGACCTGCTCCTTGGGCTGAGCATATTCACTGCATAGCAAGCAGGTAAATGCCCCCACGAAAAAATGCACGCCCCCGCCAACTGAATCCCCGCAACACGCATGCATGCCACCGCAAAGACAAACAATCATTTGATGGTCGCTCACCACCGAATGATTTTTCCTCCAAGATCAAAGTAAGCCTATACTTATTTTTATCCTGCACAGAGATTGGTGAATTCCGGGCAGGTGCTGATGTCATGTGATGTCAGTCGCCCGCCCCGAGCAGGCATGGGCATGCCCATAAAACGCTACGAGCATGCGCACTCCCCCACCATCGGGGGTGGGGCAGAATTCAGATATGGTATGAATCGGCAACTATATGTGCACAGGAGTGCAACACTTTAATAGTGGGCACACACCGTGCTTGCAATTCGATTGGGATAAAATCAAAATTGAACCAAATGGTACTCAAATTGCATTTGATTTGACTATATAGTACATATATGTGTATAGTCTGCCTGACAAGACAATTTTTCTATTCGATTTACACTACATTGGGATCGAATCTGCATAGAATGTAGAAAAAAAACATTTGATGCCCATTCGATTTTCGATTTGATTTTGCTTCTATAAGCATATCTGTGTAGCAGGGATGGACAAGACACCTGTATCTGATATATAGGAGGTGATTCTAGTTGGTGTGCTGAAGCAAACTCCTTCTTTCATGGACCAAACCATGTGCACTGCAGGTGGGGCAGATGTAACATATAGATGTACAAATATTTCTCTACACATTTTAGTGTCTGGGGTGATATACATTTAATTATCCAATCCTTACACATGCACACAGTCCATGATGCACAGGAAGGAACTGTCTTTATGGTGTCCTGTTGGATGTGAGTCAAAGTACTTCTGGTGGAATTATGAGGACAAGAAGAGGATCATTAGAGACTGGTTGAATAGAATATACACTATGGAGAAGATTGAATGAGACGAATTAGTGTTTACCACACAGGTAGCGCTCTAGGTTTAATGTCCGGAGCTATTCAATTACTCTACAATTTCTTCATGTAGCTATTGTGCATTAACCCATAGATTTTGAGTGAAGTGCCTGAAATCTATGGGTTGCCCTGCAAGTTAAGTCCCAGGGGGTGTATTTTAGCCCATGTTTTTGTTGGCAGCTGCTGAGGATGTGAGGAAACTTTGGCATTAAGTGCACCCTCTGGGGCTTAACTTGTTGGGTAGCAACAATGTTAAATAGTTTAGGGATGATTAAATTTGCCCCTAAGATTTAGGCATATAAATTCCATGTGTTTTCAATTTGAGATTCATATTGTTCCTTTTCTATCCCTTTTTCATTAATTAGCTATAATTTTGCAAACTCTTTTTTATTTTAGATTGCAAATTTAAAGAGTTCAGAAGTCATAACAATGGCAAGTAGCCCAAACTATATCCTGCATTAGGTGTCCCATCACACAGTTCCTGAGCCTCCATAGTCTGGAGAGTTTGGTGCATATTTATTACAACTTACATTTTAAATGCAGATGTCATAAATATTTGTGGCCCAAAATTTGCAATGTGAATATTTATATTTTCACACACATTTACTAATATTCTCTTGCCAGGAGATATGCTAAAGGTCACTGGGGGGAAAGACGCTCAGTGCATACACACTGAGCGGCCTTCCCCCTGCCCGGCGCCATCAGCGGGGGGCTTTGCATAATGCAACGCTATGCAAATCCGTCCTCAAAGCCGCTCATCTGCTGGTAATACCAGCAGATGAGCGGCTTTCCCGGCGATTGATGCGGGACCGCTCATCCCTGGGCCATACACACTGGGCAACTTTGAGCTGAAAGTCGCTCAAACTGGGTGTTTCAGCTCAAAGTCGTCCATTGTGTATGGGCCTTAATAATGTTATTACACTGCTTCCTGGCTCAGGTCCCTCACAGCCAGAAAAACTAGTAAATTAGTAACCTTTTGGTAACAAATTCCAGCGCTTGGAAAATGTGGATGAACTAGGAGGGACCGTTGCAGATATCTGCTGTGATTCCTCCTTAGAACATTTGGTGGATAGTTTATATTTGCAGGTATCCTCAGATATGTTTATAGGGAATATCCTGCAAATATTTGTATGCTAAATACTTTGCTTAGCCTGAAAATGTACACACTGTGGAACACACCTGCATGTATGTTAATGTCAATAAAATTGGTTAAATCAAACCAATTGTCATTTGCTCTGATACATTACCAGGTTTTCATTCAGATGGCATCTGTGGATCTATTCAATTTACTTCATATGCATCAATTAATCTGGACTGTAACTTCATATAAGAAGGCACTTAAGTGCTTTCGTATTAGGGAAGTATTTCTCAAAGCTTGGAGAGAGATCAAATTGTGAGAGATAAAGTACCAGCCAACCAGCTCCTAAGTGTCATTTTTTAAACACCGCTTGTAAAATACAAGATGAGCTGATTGGCTAGTACTTTATATCTCATAATTTGGTCTCTCTCTCTGGACTTTGATAAATACCCCCTAAGTACATTCATATTCACATTAAGAATTATGTTTCTAAACCAAAACTGGAAACAAACATCCCGGAAAACAAATTTCTTTGGCACTTCCTAAAATGTGGATAATATAACCAATAGGTACATTACTAGTGCTTTTCTTTCAAATAAATTCAAATTTCAGAAATATTATTTTTTTTTGCACGTCTCAATAGTAAAATATGTCATGATCTTTTCCTATATATAAAACAGCATGTGAACATTAAATGATTTATATTAGAAAACTTCAGTTATTCCCTTGCTGCCTGAGAGTTCAACACTGAATCATTCAAAATAAAATCCATAACATATTTCATTTAAATAGTCTCACGCATATTGTATATTATCAACAACCAGGAATTTTAAAACAAACATACTTTAGAATTATCCAGGTTCTGATCATCGGACACAATTTTTTAAAACTTTTCTATAATCTATATTCTAAGCCAGATCAGTTATTTTAATCATACATTTAACATACAAGTTAAATCTTAAATCTTTTCAGATGCCCATCTTAATTCTGTGTTAGAAAGGATCATGGACATGCCCTGCTTATGTACAGTATTATCATTAACACTGAGGGGGTTATTTGCTGAAGCACTAAATATTCACCAGATTGGTGCATCCAAGTTCACCTTCATCCAGTCCAATCAGGGATAGGGGGAAAATATATGAATCACAGTTTCTTCCAAAACTGATTGTTCCAGACTGAAATGACCTTGGGTACACCAAGACTTCGAATCTTATAGAGGGTACACACGGAGAGATTTCCACTATTTTTCTATTTGCTTATAGAAGCAAAATCGTATCGAAAATTGAATGGGCATCGAATGGTTTTTCTACATTAGATGCAGATTCAATCCCGATGCGCGCTCCCATGTAGTGTAAATCGAATAGAAAAATAGTCTTGGCAGGCAAGACTATATATTACTGATCTGTACTATATATATAGTCAAATCGAATGTGAACACTGGAACCAACCCAGATCCAGGCACAGACCCAGATTGAATAGGGGTTGAATAGAAAGTGAAATCTCACAGTGTGTACGCACCTTTACACGCTTTAGAAGGCTACATAACCATTTGGTTTTATGAGAAGTTAAATGTTCATTAGAATTTTTCTGTTTTCTGTCCATATTTACAAACACACAGAACTGAATTTATTTAAAGCATTTTCCTATCTGCCTTTCCTCCCATCACCTGCCGTTTACCCGCATTATGTGATTTTATGAAAGTAAATATTTGGAGAAATAGCTTCATTTCAAGGTCTCTGAGCTCAGCACATACCACTCCATAGAGCGAGAGAATGAGATAGAGCGGTGTTATACATAGGGAGGGGAAAGAATGGACTGTGAGAAAACAGGAAAGGGAAACCTCTGTGATAGAAGTGTGAGAAAAGATGATGAAAAATATGTATTTACCAAGTAGCCTTAACCCTTTAATCAGAATTTAAAAAATAATAAGTATGTTTAGAAATGTTAAGGTGCCCATACACGGTACAATTCCTGGGTGCGATGAGATGGGTGCTCCTGCGCTCAAAAAATGTGCTGCGCATACTTCTCGTAATAGATTGCATCTCTTGCAAAATGTATGCAATGCAATCTAGTCCAAATTGCATACAATAATTGCACCGTGTATGGGCACTTTTAGATTTTTTAATGAGTTTCAGTGTGTGTGTGTGTGTGTGTGTGTGTGTGTGTGTGTGTGTGTGTGTATGTATGTGTATATGTGTAGAGAGAGAGAGAGAGAGAAATAATAAATATATTGCTGTATGTAGTGTGTCTGGTGCTTTTTTATCTTCAAATAAATAGATATTTGCAAGGTCCATTTAAAAATGTAAGAACTCAAACTGTACAGTGATTTAACTGTAAGCCGCACTCTGTGTATAGTATTTTATCCATTAAATATGACCTGTACATTCATTAATATTTCATAAGAAATGTTACTTTTGAGGTACAAATTCATAATTATATCATAATCTAAACATTGTTCTAATTTTATATTAGTTATATTTGAAAAAGGATTTCACAAAAAGTATATAGTATTCAAAGCCAAATGTTATCATTTAAGAAATGACTCATATAATAAACATACACTCTCATACCTCACAGTAATGTGTGTGTGTGTGTATGTGTATATATATATATATATATATATATAGCGTGTAAATAAACACGAGATTATATATATATATATATATATATATATATATATATATATATTTATTGTGTGTGTGTCTGTACAGTGCTGTGCACCATTTGTGGTGACTTTTTATAAATAAAATGAAATAATTTATATATATATATATATATATATATATATATATATGTGTGTATATAATCTGCATACACACACTATATGTATTAAAATATATAGGTGCGGTACAGAAATAATGTATATGCTTTCTTATTATTATTTAAATGTATTAGTATTTTAAATTAGAATCATTTTTCTATCAGATTACTGATTTCAATCATGTCTGGATCGCAATAAAACAAGTCTGAATTTATTACAAATATACGCTGCACTTAATAAAGGGAATATCTTTGCTCCCATCTCTATAGGTTTTGTTGCTAGTAATGTAATATTTAATCAACATTGTTCCAATTCTTGCAACCTGTTCCAGTCACATGAAGGCATCATCTATCTCTGTGCTCTACAATTAGATCTCGGGCTCTGTGCCGTATAATTACAAATATATTAATCTGGTTATAAACCATGTGATAAAGATTAAAGGATGGGAGATAATCTCTTAACTATGAAAATCTTATTATCTCCAGTAACCTTTTGGGTTGTTTGATCGCAGCTACATAATAGATGAATTATGACAGCAGATAAGGTGTATGCAGAGGAGGAGGTGGGACTCGGGTTATCCATAGACAGGAGTCCTGAGCCCACCACTGCAAGTCCAGTTAGTTTTAGAGGCTGTGGAACGGTCAGTGCACTCTGGGACTTGTAGTTCCCCAACTGGCGCACATTAGGTATTCTGAGTATGCAGAACAACTGTGCGCTTTCTCACAGCATTACATTTCCAATAATCTTCTTATCTCACTCATGACATTTCTAATAGATAACAGTACTTGATAAGTAGAGACATCAGCTAAATGTAATGAAAGGTGTGAGTAGGATAATGCATACTAGTACAGTACACTTTAGTGCATAGAATGTGTTATATTGCATTTTATATAAGCTATACAAGATGGCATGGATGATGGTATGATTTAAGAAGTTCCTGTACTCACCCAAAGTAGGAATCCGCTGGCTGAAACAGGAGGATAGCGGGCAGTAGGTGTAGGCAGAGGGCGGCCAGTGGTAGGGGGAGGCCGGATGGCATGGTGCAGTCCCGGCTCTGCTCCTCATCTCTCTCCCCGCAGCCGGTCACTGGCAGCGGCTCCCTCTGGTAGAGTTTAAAGGGACGGGACACACCCTGCCGCTGATTGGCCAGGGGCTGACACTATCACCCTGGCTGGCTGGCTGTCCTGCCAAGGTGTGTAAGGGAAGGGTGGAGCATGCACTCCACCTACAGCAGCCTCAGGGACTGGGAGTGAGTGACAAGCAGGGAGTGTGTTGTCGCTGCCTAAATTGGAAATAATGTTGAGTATAGCACACATTGAGCCACAGTACATCAAAGGTTATATTCGGGACTTGAAGCTGGAAGAAGCTTCTTGATAACCAAGATTTAAGAAACAAAAATATTTAACACCGAATAAAACTATAAATTAAAGTTTTGACATTGGGGATTATTCAGAACTGATGGCATGGCTGTGAATTCACAGCACAAGCGATTATAGCGACTATCGATAGACTGCACATGCATACAGATTGTAGTGCGCAAGGCTGTCCCATGAAATAACCCCCATTGGCCTCTGTAAATTAATAATAAACCTTTCTTTTCTTATTATACCTATGATTGTATCAGTAAGTTCTAAATGTTCCATTCTCACATGTCGCTATGCAGGACTATCAGGTAATGACAGATACACTACTCTGCTGGGTCGGCATTGGGTACTTACCCTGGACACTCAGTACAACAATACCCCCCCCCCCCCCCAACACACACACACACAGACTCCCCTAATACTAACCCAACAAAAATATGATTCATTTCATCAAGTGGGAAGACAGGAGGGGTTTGAGATATAAATGATTAGACTATAAATACATAGGGTAGTATTCTAAATGCAGCATGTAAATAATATCTCTGTGGTCTGTAGGGGGATATATACCCAAGCTCTGACAGAGATAAAGTTGTGAGAGATAAAGTAGTAGCCAATCAGCTCCTGTCATTTTTCCAACACAGCCTGAACAAGGTGATTGGCTAGTACTTTATTTCACATTTTTACCTCTCTTTGGGAGATTTGATAAATATCCCCCTCTTAGTAACTAAATAAATAAAAGTTATAAAGTAATTCCATATACATCATACGTGATATTTTATCATCATTGTAGAATTCTAAATAACATCTTCATTGTGTCTTCAATTTTCTTCCTGTAGTATAGAGATGCACTTATTCTTCTTCATATTTAGTAATACAGAGTGTGTTATTTTCCTTGTCTTTGGAAGCACTCTAGCTGCTCTCTACAGTACGGTCTGCAGACCACTAGAGGCACTCTAGTCAGTGCAGAACATGTAGAGATGCTATATATTAGGTGTGTACCTACACATTCAGCTGCAGAGCTGATAGATGAGATGTTCTCCTGCCTTCTGCACTGCTACCAGGGCCACCAATAGAGGGGTGCTGTGGGTACAGCTGTCCCGGGCCCTGGGCAGCTCAGCTCAGAGCAGATGCCAGCTCTGATTGGCTCACCAGCCGGTGCTATATATTCATTGCCCTTCGGTATCCTGAGTTGAAGAAGCCTGCACTCCGGGACCTCCGGCAGCTCAGTGGAAGAGGAGATGGGAAGCAGGAGCCGGGTTACGGTAAGTCAAGTGAGGGGGGCGACTGGAAATGAGTCCCGGGCCCTACAATTTCTAATGGCGGGCTTGACTACTACTGAGGGTGAGTAACATCCAACCACATCAGGCACCTGCTTTGCTTTATATATTAGGGTAGCTGCTGTTCTTGTTTGTCATAATCTAGTTGATTCGGACGGATGCGTATTTTCGGACGGCCACGGGTGTTCTTAGCCCCGCCTACCGTACGGCTCTCACACACCTTCCGAATGCGGTAAAACGCAGAGTGAACGGACCGCAAGCAGATGTTTCATGCGAACACCTCCCCTATCTGTGGAAACCTCCCCCATCCTCCGATGGTCGCCGACCATCGAATGATGGACCGAGTGGTCATGCAGCACCGAGTGCTCCAGGCCACACGGACATTTTTCCAGATGAAAGCAGGGATATGGGCGGGCAGCTGACATCCGGCTATGTCAGTTGTCCGCCCCCCACACGTGCGTCATGGCCGCATTACCAGACGTACGCCCAGCATTTTCATGGGAACGCCCATGAAATGCGGGGCGTACGCATATGGTAATGAGCCTAAACAGCCCTTCACGTCCCTCTCCACCCCCTGTTCGGATGGTTCTGTATGATCATTTTCTGTACGGAACTCACGTTGTGTTCGTACGTGTGAGGCGTTCACACATGCGCAGATACGCCTCCGCACATGCGCAAACACCAACCATCAGCCATCCGTCTGCATTCGGAGCCATCCGACTCAACAAGAATAAGGCCCAAAGTGCTGATAAGGCCCAAAAGTGCTAACATTAGAGGCCCACGCAAAAAATGCCTGGCCACACATGCAGCCACACATGCACAATGTGAAGGCTGTCTATGTGCATTCATTCAATCATCATCCACATTGTGAATTCTCTTATTAATGATCTATACTGAATTAGGCCCAGTAAACTAATATTAAGAATTCTTATTACTGCATATCACAGCTAAAATAGATATTTTAAATTGGCTTTGGTCACATATTAAGTTACTTTACTTCCACCTACATATTCCCTTATTGCATGAGCTTCTTTCCAGTGGCACTTACGGAAATGGACGATTGCACATCAAGATGTCCTGCAGCCCACTTGAAAAATCCATCCTTATTAGGAATGGAATGGCCATCAGTGTGTTCACCATCAATGGTTGGCATTAATGGTAACATGGCAAGTGACCATCTATGGTTGCAAACTATGCAGTGAATGGCCATCGATGGTTTACAACTGATGGTCATCTCTGTTCTTTCCCTAACTGGCCAGTTAGTCTTTTAGAACCTGGAGACCGGGCTTCATGGATAACAAGGGAAGATCTAGTTCCATATACCAGCATCTTGTAGAAAAAAACAAAACAGAACCATCAGGTGATTCTGTACAATCACTGTCAGAAAACAATCTGGTTCTCCATCAATGATAATAAAAGTATCTACCATCATCTTATTAAATACTGTCTCCACATAAAACTTTTTTTTTAAGAGAACACACATTGCTGCCATTTATAAATATGCAGCTGATACTGCTTTGGCAATACTGTCCAGGATTGATGTTTATTAACATTTATTTTTTGTATCCATGTACAAGCATACTGAAAATCCAGCTTTGGGATTTCAGTTCCACTTTGTAACATAAAATACTTTATTCATATTTACAAGAACGTTCTCCTGTTATGTTATCACCATAGAGCGAATGGTAACACTGGCAATAGAATTGTCATTACTAGCAGACACCCCTTCATGTATATTCTGAAGCTTTATCGTTAGTAAAAACATTATGAAAAATTCCAAAAATGTAGAAATAGCTGTACATATACAATCGGTATCATGTTTAGCAGTCAGGGCCGGTGCAAGGCACCGGAGCGCCCCAGGCGAGGGGGGGTGGGGCGCCCCGGTGCCTACGGTGGGGGGGGGGGTACCTGCGGCACTGTGTGATCTGGCGGCGGGGTCCCTGCAGTGATGCTCGCAATCCGGCAGCCAGGCGGCGCGGGAAGCGCTGATGGGTTTGAAAACTCGCCGCACGCTGATTGGCTGAATCTCAGCCAATCAGCATGTGGAATGTTTTCAAACCCAGCAGCGCTTCCCGCGGCGCCTGGCTGCCGGATTGCTGCCGGATAGAAACGTAGAAACATAGAATTTGACGGCAGATAAGAACCACTTGGCCCATCTAGTCTGCCCCTTTTTTAAACCATATTTGATCCTTATTTTTTTGTAAGGATATCAATGTGCCTATCCCAAGCATGTTTAAATTGTACTACTGTATTTGCCTCTACCACCTCTGATGGGAGGCTATTCCACTTATCTACTACTCTTTCTGTGAAGTAATTCTTCCTCAAATTTCCCCTGAATCTTCCTCCCTCTAGTTTCAGTGCATGTCCTCGTGTTCTGCTGCTCCTCTTCCTGTGAAGAATGTCTCCCATCCCGTGCATCACTGCAGGGACCCCGCAGCCAGATCACACAGTGCCGCAGGTACCCGGCACGGACACCCCTGCAGCCTCCATGCGAGAGGCGAGGGTCGAAGTGCCGCCCTCCGGTGGCTGGCGCCCTAGGCAAATGCCTAGATTTGCCTAGTGGTGGCGCCGGCCCTGTTAGCAGTATTAGATATAAATAAATAATAGTTCCCTTTGACAAAGCTGTACCTGGTTGCAGTGAAATGCGTCAGGTCAGAGCATTTGGACACCTACCTGCTACTTTGCATCACTACTTTGGATCCAGACCAGCCGCCTTCATATCTACAAATTTGAACCACAAGTTACAACGGAGGTTGACAATATTTCTCTTTTCCGTTATGGAGCATACTGCTGCTATGCATTTCAAACTGGATTCATTCCCCTAATGGACTCCAACTGCGGTAAATATATCTATATACCACTTAAATTGAGAAAGACTTTGCTTCGGATATATCTTTATGTGGACTATCCGTGGCGGTATATATAGGAACCGATCCTTAAAGCTATAAATCACTCAGTAAAGTGCCAGAGGTGCCTTGTGTTCCCTCATTTTTTATTAATTTACTGTATACATTATTATTTAGTGTACCTTATCGTTGTTGATTATCATTAAATTTGTATTTTTAATTGTAATTGTTTAGCGCTACTTTCATCATCTTTTAGATATAAATATGTACAACTTTTCTTCTTACTATCAGCAAGGTAAAGTGAACTGAGGAAGGGAACAAGCAATTGACAAGAGTGGAACAGGCATGTGAGAATGTCACATCATAAGGTATATGACTTATTGGGTGTGGTTCATTAGGTTAACAGTGAAAAGGTTGACCATGTCTAGGTTACATAGAAACAGAGAATTTGACGGCAGATAAGAACCACTTGGCCCATCTAGTCTGCCCCTTTTTAAACATGTTACCTCAAACCATATTTGATCCATCTTTCTTTGTAAGGATATCAATATGCCTATCCCAAGCATGCTTAAATTGCTCTACTGTATTTAACTCTACCACCTCTGATGGGAGGCTTTTCCACTTATTTACTACTCTTTCTGTGAAGTAATCCTCAAATTTCCCCTGAATCTTCCTCCCTCTAGTTTCAGTGCATGTCCTCGTGTTCTGCTGCTCCTCTTCCTGTGAAGAATGTCTCCCACCTGTACCTTGTTAAAACCCTTGATATATTTGAAAGTTTCTATCATGTCCCCCCTTTCCCTTCTCTGCTCTAAACTATACATATTAAGATCATTTAGTCTTTCCTGGTACGTTTTGTGATGTAGGCCATGCACCATTTTAGTTGCCCTTCTTTGTACAGTCTCTAATGTATTTATATCCTTCTGGAGATATGGCCTCCAGAACTGAACACAGTACTCTAGATGAGGTCGTACCAATGACCTATACAGTGGCAGTGGCGTAACTATAGAGGGTGCAGGGGATGCAGCTGCTATGGGGCCCGGGGCTTGGGGGGGCCCCATAGCAGCTGCATCCCCTGCACCCTCTATAGTTGTATCCCCTGCACCCTTTTTAATTTTTTTCAGGTAAATGTTGCATGCCCCACTCCCCTCCCCCTTACCGAAAGATGGCAGCGCATAGGAGTACAGTCACTGCAGGAGCCAGCGGAGACCAGCCACTGGGGGATCCGGGGCTAAGGGACCAGTAGCCACTGCGGGAGCCGAGGCACTGAAGACCAGCTATTGCTGGAGCCGCCTCTGAGGCAGAGGAGACCACCCACTGCGGGAGCCGCCGCTGGGGGAGCCGGGGATGAAGAACCAGCCGCTGGGGGAGCCAACACAGAGGAGACCCCTGGCTGCTGTGACAAATGGGGCCGCTGAGGGACCAGCCGCTGCAGGTGCCGGCGCTGGGTGCAGAGGAGACCAGAAGCTGGGAGATGCGGAGCTGAGGGACCAGCCACTGCCAGAGCTGAGGAGGCCAGCTACTGCGGACCTGACATTGACTACGTAGGTGAGAAGGAGATGGAGCCCAGGAGTGGAGGTGGACTGACCAAGTAAATTCTTTTCTAACCCATGCTCTCTCTCCCCCATGCCTTGCCTTGCCTCCCCTGTCTCACACCATCTCGCCCCACACCCCTCTTTTTCACACTCACACCATCCCCTTTCTCTTATCTCTCCCTTGCTCTACCCCTGCTGTCTCTTATTTTTTTCTCCCCTGCTTTCCCTCCATGCCCCCTCTCTCTTGTCTGCTCTTTCCTCTGCCCCCTCTTTCTCTCATTCCACCTCCATAACACCTCTCTTTATCTTTCTCTGCCCCCAGTCCCTCTCTTTCTCCTCTCTCTCCCTCCTCTCCACCCGTTTCACCATGCTTTACCTCTCTTTCTTTCCTCCCTCTCTCTAAGGGCTATTTCACACACTCCGGCTCCTGCCGGACGGCGAAATCCCACACGGCTAGGAAGCCGTGCCGCACACTGTCGTTTACAATGGAGGGGATGGCCACAGCGCAGCAGCCATCCCTTCCAGTGGTGGGATCTGGCTGAAACCAGGCGGCCGGGCCGTGGCCATCCCGTGTGAATGGACATATTTGTGTCCATTCATAACTACGGTGTGCGGCACGGCTTCCTGGCCGTGCGGGATTTCGCTGTCCGGCAGGAGTCGGAGTGTGTGAAATAGCCCTAACAGTCTTTTCCCTCTCACTGGTAACCACTCTTTCATGCCCTTTCTCTCCCTTACACAGCAGTGATGTCTAGAGAAGCCCATAGGCTTCTATAGTGCCCCCACCCTTAGTGCAGTAGAAATTGCGGTGTTTTTATGGCATTTCTACTTTAAACCTGGCCTTTGTCTTTCACGCCCCTCACTGTTTCTTTTGTTATCCCCCCAACATCCTTGTAGTGATAATGGGGGGCCCCTTTAAATTTTTGCTATGGGGCCCATAAAGTCCTAGTTACGCCCCTGTACAGTGGCATTATTACTTCTTTCTTTCTACTGCTGATACCTCTCTTTATCCATCCAAGCATCTGACTTGCCTTCTTCATTGCTTTGTTGCATTGCCTACCTGCCTTTAAGTCCCCTGAAATAGTGACACCTAGATCCTTCTCTTCCTCAGTAGTTTCCATTATAGTGCCATTTATACTATATTTAGTCTTTGGATTTTTGAGACCCAAGTGCATGATTTTGCATTTTTTGGCATTAAACTGTAGTTGCCATGCTCTTGACCATTTCTCTAATCTACCTAGATCATCAATCATTTGTTTTACCCCTCCTGGTGTGTCTACCCTGTTGCATACCTTTGTGTCATCTGCAAAAAGGCACATTTTACCCTCAATTCAATTTGCAATATCACCAATAAAGATATTAAAAAGCACTGGTCAAAGTACAGATCCCTGGGGTACTCCACTTGCAACCTTTCCCTCCTTTGACTGTACTCCATTTACTACAACTCTCTGTTTTCTGTCCTGCAACCAAGATCTTATCCATTACTTTAGTCACCCAGTGAAAAGTCAATAAGATTTGTGTGACATGATCTTCCCCCAGTAAACCCATGCTGTTTTGCATCCTGTAAGTTGCTGGTATTGACATATTCATCAACACTTTGTTTTAAGAGTGTTGCCATCAATTTCCCTACAACTGACGTAAGGCTCACTGGTCGATAGTTGCTTACCTCTTCCTTGCTTTCACTTTTGTGCAGTGGGACTACATTTGCTGTTTTCCAGTCCTCTGGGATTACTCCAGTAGCTAGTGACTGGTTGAATAATTCTGTTAATGGTTGTACCAGCTCCCCTTTAAGCTCTTTTATTATCCTTGGATGTATCCCATCTGGCCCCATTGATTTATCCACTTTCAGTTTTGAGAGTTCTGTTAGGACGTTCTCCTCTGTAAATGTACTTGTTTCTCCCTCATTTTTCTGACTATACTTGCAACTTAACTGTGGCCCCTTCCCCTCTCTTTCAGCAGTGAATACTGAGAATTATTAATATGATCTGCTATTACATTGTCCCCCTCAAGAAGACTTCCACTCTCTATCTTCCATCATATTACTCCACTTTCTGTTTTTTTCCTTTCACTTATATACCTAAAAAAAGTTTTACCACCTTTACCCACTGATTACCTTCTTAGCCTACTTCTGTTTAACAAGATACACCTCTTTGTTCTGTGTATGCTTATGTTTCCTAAAGGCCAACTTTTTTTGCTTTCGCAATACTTGCTACAGGGCCGGTGCTAGGGTGTTGGGCGCCCCCCTGCAAACTTTAAATTTGCGCCCTTCATTTTATACCTTATAAAGGAAACAGCCCACGCCAGAGGCATGCTGCACAAAAAAGAGGTGTATTCTCACACACGTGGCATAATTTTATTCACATTACAACACACAGTAGTGTCCCTTATTTACATTCAAAGGCCATTATTTATGTTACATCATACAGTAGTACCCCTTATAAAAATAATACCCACAGTAATACTGCTAACAGATAATGCAAACAAGCATGCCACATATACATAACGCCAAGAGTAGTAATGCCGAGAGTAGTAGTGCTTGCACATAAAGCCCAGAGTAGTGCCGATTACACATAATGCCCAGAGTGATGCCCAAAACATAAAATGCCCAGAGCAGTGCCCAATACATATAATGCCCAGAATAGTGCCCAATATCTACTGTGTGACCCCTTCCTTTTCTTAAATGTGCAGCCTGCCCCTCCCCTAATAGTTACCTGCTCTCCTCCCGTCAGCCAGCTACTCCTTCCATCTTCCGTGTCTCTGTAGCAGGAGCGTGCAACGGCAGCAGCAGCTTCCAGGTCCTGTCTCCAGTCACTACAGCGGCTCCTTGCTGTGAGAACAGCACCATGGCGAGAGATAGATGCCTGTTCAGAGCTGCCTCAGCACTGTATGCGCGGTGCTCTGAGCCCGCTGTCGGTTATATTTTGACAAAAGCAGGCTGCAGCAACAGGAAGCAGTGGTGTCAGTTATGGGAAGGGGAGAGCCTTACAGGGCCGGCACCTACCTGCTTTGCAGGCTGTGCTGAGCGGGTAGCACCGGCCCTGACTTGCTACTTCTTTCGCAAACCACACTGGCTTCCTTTTCCTTGTGATTTCCTAACTCGTTTGACACAAAGTTCTGTTGCTTTTAGTATTGCACTTTTTACATTTTCCCACTTCTCCTGCACTCCTTCCAAGTTCCTCCACTCTGCCAAAAAATCCCTTACAGACAGGGTTTCCCATGTCTACAAAATCAGCCTTCCTAAAATCTCACACCTTTGTTTTTGTGTGCGATGAGTCGGTCTCTGTCTTTCTTCTGAACCATACTGCTTGATGGTCACTGGATCCCAGGTTTTCACTCACATTTACATCAGATATTCTGTCACCATTTGTAAGTTATACAATTTGAAACAATATAATGTTTAAGAGAGCGCACATATGACACCTGTATATTTTAAATACTGATAATTATTTATTAATATAGCAAATACAATTTTTTTTTCAAGACATGGATAAATATCTCGGTACTCTTTACCTACAACGGCGCCCGTCGCGGGCATCGCGGGTACATTTATGCCTGCCCGCGACGCGACCGACGCGATGCCCGCGATTTTCCCATTGAAAACCATGTTAAACCTGAAAAATCGCTTCGGTCGCGTCGCGGCCGGCCATAAATGTACCCGCGATGCCCGCGACGCGATGCTCCCGATTTCCCATAGGAAGCAATGTTAAAAGCCGCGATGGACCCGATTTTAGTGTTAAATGCCTCAATCCACCCGATTTGGCCATAGAAATCAATGTTAAATGGGCCACAGAGCCCATTAACCCTTAAATGTCCCCCAAAATTTTTTACGCCACCACACCATCCACGCCAACCCGAAGCGTGGCGAGCGCAGCGAGCCCGCGAGGGGCGGCGGTACGCGTCCTACGACCTTTTCATGCCCTACTATCCACGTCGGCGTGGAGTTGAGAATAGAATAGTGTGGCGAGCGCAGCGAGCCACCGAGCCCGAAGCGTGGCGAGCGCACGCGGATACCTTCACAGGTAAACGCGTCCCCTCGCGGGCTTCACAGGTGTCCGTGGCCACGCGGACACCTGTGAAGCCCGCGAGGGGACGCGTATAACTGTGAAGGTATCCGCGTCCCCTCGCGGGGCTCGCTGCGCTCGCCACGCTTCGGGCTCGGTGGCTCGCTGCGCTCGCCACACTATTCTATTCTCAACTCCACGCCGACGTGGATAGTAGGGCATGAAAAGGTCGTAGGACGCGTACCGCCGCCCCTCGCGGGCTCGCTGCGCTCGCCACGCTTCGGGTTGGCGTGGATCGTGGGGTGGCGTACAAAAATTGGGGGGACATTTAAGGGTTAATTGGGGCTATTTGGGCTCTGTAGCCCATTTAACATTGATTCCTATGGGAAAATCGCGGGCATTGAGGCATTTAACGCTAAAATCGCGGTCAATCAGGCTTTTTAACATTGTTCCCTATGGGAAAATCGCGGTAATCGCGGGTACCCGATTTTGATGTACCCGCGATTTACCTGCGATGCCCGCGATTACCGCGATTTTACCCGCGATGCCCGCGATTTCAATCGTGGGCGCCGTTCTAGGTAAAGAGTACCAATATCTCATATAAAAAAAACACAAGAAAAAGCCATATGGGGTGTTAATACTTTGGAACAAAATACAAATAGGCGGCAGTAAGGAGCAAAGTTTCTGAACTGTGACCAATTAATTTTTCAATTTTAGCAGTCAGATGGTCCATAGAGTTAATCACTCCAATATAGCAGGGTTCATGAAATTAATCAGATACCAATAATGCTCCAATGCGGCTAGTGGGGTCGCAGGGGGGGGGGGGGGGGACAGCGCGTAACCGCGCATGCGCAGACCCCCGGCTTCCGGCTCTGGGCATCGCAGGGACAGGCTCTGTCCCTGTGCACAGCAGGTAATACATTCAGGTGATATGATCGCATTTTACAATGCGATCCTTTGCAGTAATATTCCGCCAAGATCGCATTGTAAATGCGATCTCGATAAATGTGCCCCTGAGCCTTGTGCTAAATGGCCTGAGCAAGCTAATACAAGTTATTCTCCCCTTGTATTACCTTCTCTTCCTTACAAGGTGACAAGATCACCATGATTGCCTGTGAAGTTCTGAAGGCCAACCTGTCCTTGATGTTTTCTGATACATTGACACAAATGTGATGCTAATGTTTTATTTCTCCAGACCAAAGGGCTTATGTAATAACTTGCAAGATGCCAGCTGTGCGGAAATTCTGTGGACTATGCCCAGAGCCGACACTAGCCAATATAATGCCCTAGGCAAGATTTTGGCTGGTGCCCCCTAGCACTGCCACTAGTTCCGCCTCTGAGCCTGCTCCCCTTTCCCAGCACCATCATTACTCATCACAGCAGTCATCATTTTGGGGCTCCTACCCTCTGTATTTTAAATAGAAACAGTGCGAACATTTGGCACACATCCCAAAAAGGGGTGTGTTCTCGCTGGGAAGGGGCATGGCCACACAATAGTACCCACAATTCAAATTATGCCACACATTAGTGCAACTTCATTCACATTATATCATGCGATAGTGTCCCTTATTCACGTTACATCACTTAGTAGTACCACTTAACCTTATATACTTTACTTTTCACAGTAGTGCCCATTATTCACATTACATCACACTGAATTGCTCTTTTGTCACATTAGACCACACAGTAGTGCCCATTCTATATGTTACACCAGGGGTGGCCAACCGGTCAGATGTAAAGAGCCGAAAAATATCGGTAGTCAAGCTAAAGAGCCGTAGTCTATTTTGACCCCTTGGGTGGGTGTGATACATATATGCCTCCAATAGTGCAGTGCCATATATACATATGCCCCCAATAGTGGCAGATACACATATGCCCCCCACGGTGCCAGGTATGCACCACACGGTGCCGGGTATGCCCCTACGGTGCCAGAAAGCTGGTATGCCCCCACAGTGCCAAAAAGCTTATAGCCCCCACAGTCACACAAACTGCTATGCCCCCACAGTGCCACAAACTGCTATGCCCCCACAGTGCAAATTTCCCAGCAGCAGCACTCACCGTTGTTGCTGCTGCTGCCGGGCAGCAGCAAGTCTGGTGTCCCCCTGCAGTCCTCCTGTCATGTCACCGATGGGAGGAGAGCACAGCACAGCACACCGCGCGTCTCCTTCCCCCTCACTTCCCTGTGACTGGGCCGTCCACCAATCAAAGCTCGCCGGCCGGCTCCTGATTGGCTGCTGGCCTGCGAGCTCTGATTGGCGGACGTCCCAGTCACAAGGATGCACAGTAAGGGGTAGGAGAGATGCGCGATGTGCACCCTCCTCCCCTCAGAAGGAGAAGGGATTCAGGGAACCGGCAGCAGGGGGGACTGGGACGGACGGTGGGCGGCGGGCAGCAGTGGGAGCAGGAGCCGCACTTTACAAGGGGGAGAGCCGCATGAGGCTCAAGAGCCACGGGTTGGCCACCACTGTGTTACACCATACAGTAGAGCACCTTATACACCTAATGCCACACATTAGTAATGCCTTTATACACATAATAGCACACAGTAATGCTCCTTACACATGACATACATGATTAATGTCCTTATAAACATAATGCTCATTACACATTATGCCAACCTTTATTAGTGCCCTTACACACACAATGACACACGTAATGTCCCTTACACATATGTCGCACATTATTAGTGCATTTATACACGGCACACATATGCCCCTTACACATATGCCGAACACTATTGCACAACCAACCCACTTGCACATAGCACTCACAGAGCCACTAACATTGTGATACAGATGTATCCAAGCAGAGGCAGAGGACGAGACCGCATACAGAAGAGAGGTGGAGAGGCTTACCAAATGGTGCTCCACGAACAACCTTGACCTGAACCTCACCAAGGCCCTTATTCTGGTTGGTGCGGTAATATCCGCGTGCGTTCGTGCCGCCGATGTTTTATGTCTGCGCATGTGCAAAGGCGTCTCTGCGCATGTGCGAGCGGGGCGTACGGCCAAATCCCGCATGAAATGTGAACACTCTGACCAGGGGGTGGAGAGGGGCGTGAAGGGCTATTTGGGCTCATTACGCGTTTCATGGGCGTTCCAATGCAAACGCTGGGCGTACGTATGGTAATGCGGCCGTGAAGCACGTGTAGGGGGCGGACATATGACATCGCCGGATGTCAGCTGCCCGCCCAGATCCCTGCTTTTGCACGGAAAAATGTCCGTGTGGTCTGAGGTTGCGGGAGCTGGTGGAACACTCGGTATTCCATGAAAAATACACGTGCGGTCCGTTCGGACAGCTTCTTGCCGCGTACGGACAGAGTTGGCGATCCGTATGGAAGGCGGGGTTTCGCACGCATGGTCCTGGCCGCATATTCGGATCCGGCCGCACCGATCAGAATAAGGGCCCAAGACAGTTGAAATGGTGGTGGTATTCAGAAGGAAACCGAACATCATGGCCCCACTAGTGATCTCCAACAATGAGGTACCACAGGTCGAGACCTTCAAGTTCCTAGGAACAAAAATATCATGCAACCTCAAATGGGGCCCCAACATAAACACTACCATCAAGAAGACCCAGCAATGGCTATTCTTCCTGAGACAATTCAAGAAATTCGACATCCCACAAGTGCAAATGGGCACCTTCTACACGGCAATCGTGGAATCAGTCATTTGCTCTTCGATCACAATCTGGCACGGAGGGGCCCACGAGTCCGACAAATGCAGACTGCAAAGGGTGGTGAGGATGGCAGAGGAGATCATTGGGGCTGCCCCCCCCCCTGTACAGGAACTGCACTCAGCTAGGGTAAAGAAGCGTGCGGTGAAGATTGCTGCAGACAAGCTTCACCCTGGCCACAACCTATTTGACATGCTGCCATCGGGCAGACGCTTCAGGTCAATCCCTGACAAATCATCAAGAACCGCGAGAAGCTTCTTTCCGACAGCTATCCGCCAATTAAACAATTTATGACAACCTAATGCAAATAGTAATGCCCAACTGTGCTTGCCTTCCACTGAAATGTAAAACAGTCACTGTATGTATGCGAAAAAGTTTAAATGTCTTGTATCTCCCCCCCCTCCCCCCCCCCCCGTCTTGTGTTTCCCTTGCTTGTAGCTGCACCGCAATCCGCAAAAAAATCCTAGTATACGCGAGTATACATGGCCAATAAAAGTTGATTTGATTTGATTGATTTGATACATCTTGACTCAATATACCATGCAGCTCCCGGCCAGCTTTGCTAACATCGGGCACCTTTTTTGCTGGAAATTCATCTTATTTGCATTATTATGTGACCAGGACACACAAGCAGCTTCTGATAATTAAAATGATATGTGGCATGCCTATATTCTGTGTGCGACTGTGGCTGTATCTGCATACGAAAGGCTATATTACAGTGATTTCCATAAATACACTATTTCGTATGCAGATACAGCCGCACTCACACAGAGCATAGGCATGCTGCATATCATTTTAATCAGCAGAAGCTGCTGGTGCCTCATGGCATTCCAAGTGCCCTAGGCATTTACCTAGTTTGCCTATGCCTAGGGCTGGCTCTGGCTATACCCATATTTTTAAAGTGGTATTCATTTACAAGACAAAATCAACCTGGTTGTCCCTTATAAATGATTGGCGCTTTAAAAATGTGGGCATGCTTGCTTAAATTCCCATACAGCCTGTATCTCTCAGGCTATTGCACAAACCTCCAATTTTGAGTGAGTCTTGTATTGTGCTGTATGTGCCTATGGTCATGTTGACATCTTGGAGATATAAAAGGCTGGCAGATGTAATTGAGTTTGAAAAAGAAAATTAAAACTGTTGAAAGAGAAGGTTGGAATGGTTTTTAAGAAAGTTTTAAATAAGTTCTTGAGGAACATTAAGGATGGTATTCAATGGTCAGGCGAGGGGGTTTTCTATGGCGAGGATGGCTTATTTTCGGCAAGGAAAAGCCATCCTTGCCGTCAAACATCCTCGTCATAATCAATGTTATGGCAAAATTCTCGCCGTCAGAGGATGGTGAGGTTCCCCTTAAATGGCAAAAATGGCATTTTGTGGTGAGCACCGCCATTTTAATGGCCACACTTGCCATTTCCACCTCGCCGAAAGGAGCCAGCGAGGTGGAAATGGCGAGTGAAGGGAAGGGAGTTGAATACTCTGACGGCGAGCTATCAGCACTGCTCGCTGTCATAGCTCACCGTCAGAACACCCCTCTAAAGATCCAACTCTAACAAATAATTGAAAACATATTAAATAATACAAAACATTAGTATGTTTGATGAACTTTTTTTGAACAATCACATGGTATACTTTTCTGAAAACCTTGGTGCTGTTATTGAGGAGCAGGAGACACCTGTTGGATGGTGCACAGGGAACACCCATAAGCAGTGTATAGAATCCAAAGTATTAAACAAAAGCTTTGAATAAAAGTTCAAATTACAGAAATGCAAGTAACATTGGGGGGTGATTCAGGCCCATTTGTAGTGGGACGAATTCGCTCCCCATGGCCCCGTGGGTTTGCGCATGCACATTTCTGCGCATGTGCAAACCTCTGGAGCGAATGCCTTTGGCGAGTTTCACACTCACTGGGGCATCCACCCACTGGGGGGCAGCCATTTTATGGGCATGCCCACAAAAACAGTGGGCGCCCACATGAAAACGCTGGGCGGACACCTGCTAATGCAGGCGGGTCTATGCCTGATTGGGGCGGCTGACATCACATCAGGACCCTTGGTTGTCTCAAAAAGGATGCAGTTGATAGGTCAACAGTCAATAGGTCGACCACATTGGCTGACAGTCAAAAGGTCAAAATATGAAAGCAATTTGTCCACATGAAAAAGGTTTCCATTAAGTTTTTCATGTTTTTTTTTGAAAGATGGTTTTCATACTTCGCTATCCACGTGGACATAGAGGGAGAACATAATAGTGTGCCCAAGGCATGGAGTGTGAATGCAGTACACCTTTACGGTGTCCAAGTAGACTTATGTTGACATAGAGATCAAAATACATGAAAAAAATGTCGACCTTGTTTCAACTTTTCACTATGGACCCTATGACCCATACCCATCTCAAAGCATAAGTGCTGAGATTTGCTGCTGGCTCATTCCTACAAAAAGGGACTTTACTCCATACTTAACATTTAGTCATGCAGCACTGCAAATACTTACAAGAAGGGGATAGATTGCACTGCCACATGGGATAACCACATTATGGTGGGACATTGGTTTTATTCTTCTCTGTACTATTTTTTTCCATCTAAAGGGGTGTACAGGCTGCTGGCTTAGTGCATTAAACAATTTTGACTATGTGTGATTTGACTATAGGCCAATGTCAAACTTGCCTTGCCTACCCTCTCTATATCGACGGGCAATAGCGATGCCGCAGGGACGTGCTATTGTCTGCAGTGTACACAAGGTAGAATTTTTGATAACCTTCTAGGCAATTTTGACTATGTGTCGACCTTCTGTCAATGTTGACCTAGTCACTTTTGACTATTATTGGTCAACCTAATGACTGTCAACCTAGACATTATGAACCATTTATACCGTAACAAAAAAAATGCTGGGTGCACACTAGCCACTTCCCGCTGCTGCCAATATAGTTAACTATATTAGCGGTGCCGAGAACAATATAGGGAACAATATCGGTCAGTGACATCACCCGTCCCCCGCTCTGCACATGCAGTCACAGACAATATTGACAGAGGGGGTCGTTAACAACGCCCAGCCGCATGCATCATTAATGATATTGACCTTACACACGACGATATGCATGTTCTATCATTAACGATCAGGGCTGCCACTAATAATGGTCTACATTGAATGTTGAATGATGTTAATGTTCTCAGTTTAAAGTGGCTCACCAATGGATCCGCTATTTGCGCTAGGGCTGTTGAGCCTTACCAGACATTGGATTTGAAAGGGTTAATATTTGCAACTAACCCCTGAAAACAGGTGTTTTAAAGGAATTAGCCACAAATTTTCAATATTAAATGGGCCCCTCTGGAAAGTGTGCTGTTTCATTACTATGTGCAATATTCAGACTTAGCCAGCAGAGGGAGGCAGAGTTCAGTCTAAACATTTAGTAGTTACAAAACCCCACAGGTGGACAAGTTATATCAGCGTACCCTTAACATTCATCAAAACATTCCAAATGTCAATCAAATATAAACACTTGTAACAATGTTGCACTTTACTGTACAATTGTTTTTACCTTTCATTGATTATTATATAAGAGAAAATCATTAAAAGTGTCTGAATGTTTTTTTTTCCCCCCATAGATTTATCCAGGAATATCCACTAGGGAAAACCTGCCATTACAAAACAGTATGATATTTGCCGGTATGGGTCATTAGGTCGACCACTGCAGGTCGACAGGGTCAAAGGGAGACACAAGCGTTAGGTCAACATAGGTTTGCCTAAGGTCAACAGTCAAAAGGTCGACATGTTTTTTTTTGTCCCAAAAATGCCCTCCATGGTAGGGCATGAAATACTGCCTGTTGGCACATGTCGGCTCAGGAAAAACCTGAAAAACCCATGTGGACCTTTTGACTGTTGAGCGTCAGATTGTCAACCTAATGCTTGTGTCGACCTTTTGACCCTGTCAACCTTTTTTCATGTGTCAACCTAAGGTCTGTCAATCTTCAGTGGTTGACCCAGTGTATGTCGACCTCAATAGTGTCGACATAATGACAGTATACCACATTTGCAAGGTTAGATGTGGATATTCCGTATGGCTGCACTGAGTTTGAGGAGGTAGACTGATAAGAATAGGCCCCTGTTCGCTAACAGGATCCCCTCCATTTTTTTCAATCCTGGGATTTGGGTATATAAAATGCTCAAACATGGGATTCCTGGAATACCGGTATTGAGATGGTCAATGGGGGGGGTTTAAGAGCAGCACCTGAGCCATATACTAAAGGCCGGGTCAGCCGTATTTGGCTGTATATGAATGCATTCAACAGCAATTGAACATGGCCGTATGCAGTGTTTTATGTCATTGCCAAATTTACTATCATTTGTACTGGTAAATTTGAATACGAGCTCACCAGTAAATACGAATGAGAAGTAGTCTTTTTCCGGCAAGTTTTGCAACCTCCATGGATCAGTCAGATCCTTGCAGGCTTCTCAGTGTAAAAAAAAATTGAGTAAATAAATAATTTAAAAAAACTGGCATGGGGTCCCCACTCCCCCAGGGCCCCAGCCCGGACTGACCAGTCAGGGGGTTAATGCTTCGGCAAGGGGGAGCTTGTATGAAAGTCTCTCCTGGATGTGGCATTACCCTACTGGCTGTTTGGGCCCGGTGCTGGTTGTCAAAATACAGGGGAATATTAATTTTGTCCCCTGTCTTTTGGTGACTAGGACCGGCCCTTGAGCCTGGTGCTGGTTTTAGAAAACCTGGGGAACCCCGCTTTTTTGTCCCCATGAATTTCTAAAACCAGGACCGTTTCAATGAGCCCGGGGCTGGTTATAGCTGTGTGTGTCATTCGGCAATTCTGAATAAGGAGAATGCGACAGCTTAGTAAATTTGTTGTGTACTCCATTCATAAACGGACAATACCTTTGATACCCGTTTGTAAGGGATTGGTGTAAATATCATGCAGCAGACCCCGCAGTGGCTTGGGGGAGACAGTGCCTGCGGGGTCTGTGTGGAGCACTGGGATTTCAATTAAGTGCGGCACTGACAGTGACTATGCGGTCGGCTCAGTGCTGCTGCTGCTGCTAAAGGTGTCCATACACTGCCTGCGATGTCTCGCAGCAGTGTACGGACACCCGGCGGCAGGGACACATGCGATCCGTTGTGATGGATCGCATGCATCCCTGCTTCCCGCCTGCCCCAGAATGGGTGGTCTGACGGCCAGCCAGTCCGACCACCTAGTCGGGTCCGATGCGCACGAGACCGCGCATCGGACCAGACTGCATGTCAGGAAGAGGCGATTTTGTCCGATTTAACAGGCCGATTGGTCACAATCGGCCGAAATCGGACCAAATCGCCTTGATGTATAGGGGCCTTTAGTGTTGTGACTGGGAGAAGGCAAGGCACAGGCAGCATGCTGTGTGCGCGCGCCTCCTGGATTGGAGCCGACATCATCTATCAGCCTGTTAGTGAAACAGGCACGACCCGTGCTGGCGCATGTGCAGAAGGACCTCACGGACGCTGGGTCTGTACCCGGCGCTATTTTACAAGGCTGCCCAGTCACCTCTCCATCAGGTTTGCTTCTGCCCTGCCTCTCTCCAGCCAGTCCCTCAGTGCAGTGCTGTGTGGTATGAGTGGGCCTGCTGTGTGGCAGGCTGTCCGAGGAGCTGTTGCCCCCCCCTGGACCCTGCTGCCACCCGGGGCCCGACCAGGCTCCAGCCGTGTGTGTGTGGTCCCCCTCCTGTGGCTGTCAGTGTCTGGCTGTCTCTGAGGAGCCCCAAGTTGCCCCCCTAGCCCCTGCTGCACTGCCCTAGTGCAACAGGCCCTCCTACTCGGCCTGTTTTCCACAGGGTACCCTGAGTGATACTGACACCACACCAGGTGTCATTGGCTTGCTGTCCCAGAGACCCCAGTCAGTGTCTGTCTGACAGACTACTGAGGCGCCTCCCCTGCCCGCCCCAGTCCCACCACTGTGAACTGCATTCCATTGCTGCCTCCAGCCCTGTGTGGGCCGCCTATGGCTGTGCCTGCCCAAGGCTCCGCCCCTGCTCTCAACAGGACCCCTCTCTGCTCCTGCTGCCCTGACTGAGCGAGGGGAGGCTGACTAAGTCAAAGAGCCATCCAGTGTCCTGCCGCTGCTGCTCTGAGAGTCCTGCCTAGGACCCTGAGCCCTTTGCTACAACTAACTCCAACTGGCTGCTGCTCTCTTCTTCCTGGAATCCTGCCTCCGTCCTGACCTATCTGCTGGTCTTGCTGCTTGTTAATAGATGGTGAGTCTCAGTCTTGGTGTGGCATAGTGAAACACACACATACACTCTATAAACACTATGGGGGAAATTTACTAAGATGTGTATTTCACTTCACATGTGATGTTGTTATGGGCATCAATCAGATCCTGTCTACTATCTTCTAGAGGGTGCTAAAAGTAAGAAGTAGATTCTGATTGGTTGCCCATAGCAACATCACAAGTGAAGTAAAATAAACATCTTCGTAAATTTCCCCCTATATATGTAATGGGCATCACGGTGTGTTGCAGAATCTGTAATGTGCATCACGGTGTGGGGCATAATGTGTAATCGGCATCATGGTGTGGGGCATAATGTGTAATGGGCATCATGGGGGGGCAGGAACTTTTTTGGCAGGGGGAGCAAAATTTATAATTACGCCATTGCAGCTGATGGAGAGTTTCGGGACTGCTACTGTAAACTCCACTTACGGTGAATGTGTTCCCCTGACTGTACTGTAATTGCACAATGAGTCGCTGGTTTTAGAAATGGTGGCGTAAAACTATGGGTATTGGCAAGGACTGGGGAGTGGCCTGAAGTAAATGCAACAAAAGCTGTATTATGGGTGTTCTATGGATGTGTCATGGGCGTGTCAATTAAAGTGATTGTGTTCCCTAACGCAGATCTGCAGTCACAGAGGCCATGTTTAGAGGAATTTCAGAAGACAATCGCCTGACATATGCTGGTGCAAGTGTCGAGTTGCACTTCCAAAGGCATGGAAAGATGGCCCTCTCTGGGCTTTGTACAGTCCAGCATATGCATGTACACAAGTGGGAGACTAAAATAGAATTTACCTATTATTACAGCCACAAACACCAAGATAAAAAAAATTGCACTTATGACTTTAATTGCGTCCACCTCTGAATCAGGCTTCACTGTGTTTATATACAACTCAAAATGTGTTGATCCTAGTCTAGTAAATCATTTTTTATTTTGGTGAGTAACAGCAAGCAGTTTTCCCGGTAGAGCTCATGGAATGACGAGTAGTTATATTTTTTCAGGTGCCACATAAAATGAGACTGAGTTATTTTTTCAACCAGGTATACTTCCACAATAAATGAAAAGCCATGTGTGTGTAACTGTTGTGGAACAATAGTTTACTTTCCTGACACAAGAGGGCAGTGTGCACTTTTCTCATTGATATTTCTGTTACGTTTGTATAATAGCTACATCCTGACATCTCATTGTCATCCATTTATGTTGCCCATGTATTGACTGGAGCAGTCCCCAGGCTCTCAGCCCAGTAGTGTTATTTGCAGTGCACATGAGCACAACATCTGTTCAGTGATCACCAGCTGCTTTGCAGAACAGAAAATCAGTGATCACAGGCTTAAGGTGCCCATACACGTTGTGATGCGTTTTGTACTTTACAATGGTGCGGTGTGATTTTACTTGTATGCGATGCGATGTGTAATTTGTACTGTGCGATGCAAGTTGAACCTTTTTATTTTTTTTAATAGAATATTCTCACCTTTAGGAACATTGCGTCGCATCGGAATGTACTACAAAAGTGATGCAATGCGATCTAGTACAAAAAGTACTTTTTGTACTTCACGATATTGTACTGCCGGGACGCGCATCGCTTCGCAGGCACAACATAAACACAGTGCGATTAGAACGGCATGCGATAATCGCAACATGTATGGGCACCTTTACCCAAATCACAGGACACTGTCCAATTAGCAGGACTGTAATCGGGACAGTCGGAGGGTATGCCGATATTTTGTATTTAATGCAGTTAACAATGTTATGGTAGAAACATAGAAACATAGAATTTGACGGCAGATAAGAACCACTTGGCCCATCTAGTCTGCCCCTTTTTTTAAACATGTTACCTCAAACCATATTTGATCCTTATTTTTTTGTAAGGATATCAATATGCTTATCCCAAGCATGTTTAAATTGTACTACTGTATTTGCGTCTACCACCTCTGATGGTAGGCTATTCCACTTATCTACTACTCTTTCTGTGAAAAAATTCTTCCTCACATTTCCCCTGAATCTTCCTCCCTCTAGTGTCAGTGCATGTCCTCGTGTTCTGTTGCTCCTCTTCCTGTGAAGAATGTCTCCCACCTGTACCTTGTTAAAGCCCTTGATATATTTGAAAGTTTCTATTATGTCCCCCCTTTCCCTTCTCTGCTCTAAAGTATACATATTAAGATCTTTTAGTCTTTCCTGGTATGCTTTGTGATGTAGGCCATGCACCATTTTAGTTGCTCTTCTTTGTACAGTCTCTAATGTATTTATATCCTTCTGGAGATATGGCCTCCAGAACTGTACACAATACTCTAGGTGAGGTCGTACCAATGACCTATACAGTGGCATTATTACTTCTTTCTTTCTACTGCTGATACCTCTCCCTATGCAACCAAGCATCTGACTTGCCTTCTTCATTGCTTTGTTACATTGCCTACCTGCTTTTAAGTCCCCTAAAATAGTAACACCTAGATCCCTCTCTTCCTCAGTAGTTTCCATTATAGTGCCATTTATACTATATTGAGTCTTTGGATTTCTGAGACCCAAGTGCATGATTTTGCATTTTTTGGCATTAAACTGTAGTTGCCATTCTCTTGACCATTTCTCTAATCTACCTAGTTCCTCAATCATTTGTTTTACCCCTCCTGGTTTGTCTACCCTGTTGCATACCTTTGTGTCATCTGCAAAAAGGCACATTTTACCCTCAATTCCATTTGCAATATCACCAATAAAGATATTAAAAAGCACCGGTCCAAGTACAGAACCCGGGGGTACTCCACTTGTAACCTTTCCCTCCTTTGACTGTACTCCGTTTACTACAACTCTCTGTTTTCTGTCCTGCAACCACGCTCTTATCCATTCAACTATCTTAGAATCCAATCCCAAGCTTTCAAGTTTACTTAACAGTCTGCGATGTGGGACAGTGTCAAAAGCTTTACTAAAGTCTAGATAAGCTACATCTACAGCCCCACCTTGATCCATTACTTTAGTCACCCAGTCAAAAAAGTCAATAAGATTTGTTTGACATGATCTTCCCCCAGTAAACCCATGCTGTTTTGGATCCTGTAAATTGCTGGTTTTGAGATATTCTACAACTCTTTGTTTTAAGAGTGTTTCCATCAATTTCCCTACTACTGATGTAAGGCTCACTGGTCGATAGTTGCTTACCTCTTCCTTGCTTCCACTTTTGTGCAGTGGGACTACATTCGCTGTTTTCCAGTCCTCTGGGATTACTCCAGTAGCTAGTGACTGGTTGAATAATTCTGTTATTGGTTTTACCAGCTCCCCTTTAAGCTCTTTTAGTATCCTTGGATGTATCCCATCTGGCCCCATTGATTTATCCACTTTCAGTTTTGAGAGTTCTGTGAGGACTTTCTCCTCTGTGAATGTACTTGTCTCTCCCTCAGTTTTCTGACTATACTTGCAACTTAACTGTGGCCCCTTCCCCTCTTTTTCAGCAGTGAATACTGAGCAGAAATAATTATTAATATTATCTGCTATTACATTGTCCCCCTCAAGAAAACTTCCACTCTCTGGCTTCAGTCTAATTATTCCACTTTTTGTTTTTCTCCTTTCACTTATATACCTAAAAAAAGTTTCCCCCCCCCTTTACCCACTGACTGGGCCATTTTCTCTTCAGCCTGTGCTTTTGCACATCTGATTACCTTCTTAGCCTCCTTCTGTCTAACAAGATACACCTTTTTGTCCTCATTCTTCTGCGTCTGCTTAAATTTCTTAAAGGCCAACTTTTTTGCTTTCACAATACTTGCTACTTGCAAACCACCTCCTTTATTTTAGTTATAGTTCATTGAGTGCAAATATAAAGATCTCAGCTTGTATCAACTTTAGAACAGTCTACATAATGATTAAACTGACCTTGTAAAAAGCATCCAGTTGTAAAGTCCACCTCTACTTTATATCAGGGTTGCCTACACTCTCGGAATGGCCGGGAGTCTCCCGAAAATCGGGTCCCCCTCCCGGCCCCCCGGAAGGGTGGGCAACCCTCTCGGATTCAGGGGGGACCCCCGCTGTGCCCCCGATCGCAGCATTTAAATTCTGCAATCCGCGGGTCTCAGAGGAGGGGGCGGAGCTATAATGGCAAAATTGTGTCATTTTAGCCCCGCCCTCTCCACGGAGATACACGAATGCAACTGTTTAACATCGTGGGGGCGGGGCTTAGTGACGCAAGGCTTAGTGACGTCACGCTATAAGCCCCCCCCCAGCTGCTGAATATTAAAGTCGGCAACCCTGCTTTATATCTGACTTTGTGACTTGTATTTTAGTGATGTGCGATGCAATTCAATTTTTTTATGTAATTTATTCACTGCTCTGTGTGCCCCAGGGGATTGCCTCGCACCTCCCGCAAAAATCGCATGCGATTTTATAGGGTGTGCGATGCCATTACATTAGCTATACAATGATATCATTGTATGACATACAATGATTTTTACGCACAACCCCACTATCCACGACACCCCGAAGCGTGGCGAGCGCAGCGGATTACTTTACATGTATTCCGCGTCCGCTCGCGGGGCACGCTGCGCTCGCCACGCTTCGGGCTCGGTGGCTCGCTGCGCTCACCACACTATATAAAATCAACTCCACGCTGACGTGGATAGTGGGGGTATGAAAAAGTCGGAGGACGCGTTCCACAGCCCCTCGCGGGGCTCGCTGCGCTCACCACGCTTCGGGGTGGCGTGGATAGTGGGGGGGGGGGGTGCCTAAAACCTCTTTTTATGACATACAATCATTTTATTGTATACCTAATATTACATGAAAAAATCGTCCATGCGATTTCCCTACGCAGAATAGCCCCCTAAGCAAATAGCTTAGTGGCGCCGGGATTGACCTACAGTCCGGGCCCCCCAGCGGCACAGCGCCATACCTCCAGCTGCCACCCCCCCCGCACGCGCACGCCCACCCCCGCATGACAGCACCCCGCCTCCCCCTTCCCCATTACTTACCATCATCCGCACCGCGCACCGTCCGGCTCCTTCAGTGTCCTCCATGGTCAGGTCCAGCACGCACACTGCAGCCTGCAGAACGCAGAGCCCCTCTGTGTCCTAGGCCCGGCGCTCTGCAGGCTGCACTGTGTATTGTGCGTGCCTGGCCGCCGGCGCCGGGTGGGGGAATGCGGGTGCGGGAATGTGGGGGGGTTGGGGGCAGCAGCCCGGGCCCCTCCAGAGGCTGGGGCCCGGGACAGCTGTACCCAGGGCACCCCCCTGTCGACGGTCCTGCTCTGCAGAGCTGGAGAGCAGGGGGGACATGTGGGGGTGGAAGGGCATCAGCAGGGGGGAGGGGGTCAGGCTCTGCAGCCACATGCTGGAGAGCAGTGGGGGGCATCAGCAAAACAGCAAGGGGGTGAGGTTCTGCAGACACACGCTGGAGAGCAGGCGAGGGGGAAAGCTGTGACATGTGGAGTGGGGGCCGGTGGAGGCATCAGCTAAGCAGCGTGGGGTGGGGGTGGGAGAGTCAGGCTCTGCATACACACACACTGGAGATCAATGGCATCAGCAGGCAATGTGCGCTGAGTCCCCAGGCATGATTCAACCCCCACTCTAACCACCGCCCGCCTGCCTCTACCTGTTTGGGTGGTTGTCCCAATGCCAGGGGCCGCTGGACCTTCAGTGCTCGTCTGCTGGATGGGCCTGACACATCCTTTTTCTGCTGGGTTACACACCTCAGGCTATGCGTCTGCGGCGCCATGCTTGGAGGAGGAGGAGACTGCCAGGACTGTGAACTGCAGGGCAGACTGCCAGTGCACTATGCCAAGTGCCGATCATGTCTCTCTCTATTCCACCTTCTTCCTTGCCAGCCACAAACTCGGTACCGCAATATCAGTTTAAAAAAAAATATATATTAATTGAAAAGGGTGCAGAGGATTGCCTGCTGGGCTATCGGGCCCCCCAAGCCCCAGGCCCCATAGTTATGCCACTGTCATCATCTCTGTGTTCAAAATATCCACTAAAAATGCCAACGTCGCTCACATTTGTTATATAAATTCAAATAACAAATGTTGTGTAAAAATAGAGTATACTTCCTATATAAGGTAAACCTCCTTCCAGTAATTTCATGGTCCGCAAACCAGGATGCTACAAGTGTATGCATTTGTAGCTTCTTGGAAACTGGAGATAGCTTTCCACACCCGCATACTGGGGCCCGCATTCCCTTACGACATGTGATAACATGTTCCCATACACCGTTCCCATATTAGGAAAGCCCTTGAAGGAAAGATACTCGACCATGAGCAGCCAGTCCCGCGTCATTTTCGGGAATTCAAACATGGGTTAGCTACCCTAAGATACAAAATGATCGATCACATCCCCAAAACTCTAAGGGGTGGTGATCGTGATACTAAACTTCTGCAACGGGAAACTTGGTGGATACACCGTTTAAACACGGTGGCTCCATCAGGTTTAAATGAAGCCTGCAGTTTCCTGCCGTTTCTCTAAAAGATGTCATATGCTGTTACTTTGCATGTATGATTTGTCTGTTCCAGGTTTATTGTCCTAGGCGCTGTTTTCCTTTCGTTTCCTTAATAAGATTGTTTAAACTTACTATATATCATTGAGCTCGCCACTAAGGACGTCCTGTTAGATTTGCCTGTCTTTTAATTGCACTTTGTGTTTATTTCTAGGTCGCCTAGCAACCCGTCTACGTCCCGGCATACTGGCTGGTATGCGTCGCTGGCTAGTGACGTCATAATGACCTGGACCTGCGGCGGAGGGCTGGCGACTGGTATCACGGTGTTTGGTGAAAGTATAAAGGTATGTTTTTGTTATGTGTCATGTGAGCTTGAAAAAGGTCATTAAAGACCGAAATGTCGCACGGACCACTGTGTCTGTCTCATTATTGCAAAACCCAGGAGTGCCTCCGTCCCTACCCCGTTGTATATGGCATCTTGGTGCCCTTGGTAGGTACCCGGGCTTATAGTATTTATTGAGAATACCAGGCTGACCAGAGCCTGGCTGACCATTGAAAGCTGACTATTGATATTTTGTCAGATTTTAAAGTAGTAAGATTTTTAACTAGGGAGTGAACAGTTACATAGCTTAAAGTCTGGAACATAAACTGCCAACCAACTTGACATCTTGGTATCAAAGTGACTCAGAAAGACAGAAAACAACAGCAACTCAGAAAACCAAGGGACTGCATTGAGTGAGCTCACTTCATCCTCACTACCTACTACTCCTGGCTGCTTAATCTGGCTATTCATCCAGAATCCATTACTACAACTGCTAAAACTTTGAATATCACTCTTTATGCTTGTACTTGCACTGTCTGTTTTGAAAATGCCCAGCTGTACCTCTAATGACTTTACCTCTCCTGATTTTCCATTGATAGTAGGTGTCCCCCAACATTGTATTCTTGCCCTTCTTCTCTATCTTTGCATGTCCACTCTGGGTGAGCTTATTTGCTCACTCGACTTCTACTATCACCTCTATGCTGATAATACTAAAATCTACTGATCCTTTCCTGATGTCTCTCCCTCTATCCTCACTCATATCTCCAACTGTCTCTCTGCTGTCTACTCTTGGATGACCCAGCGCTTTTTTAGACTTAAAATATCAAAGACTAAGCTGACCCCTTCCTACCCTCCTGCATAAAACCTGACCATCTCTCATCCTAACCTGTTTATTCTCACTTCTATCCCTTCTGTGTCACCCCTGTCTGTCTAACCCTCCCCTTTAGAATGTAAGCTCTCACGAGCAGGGCCCTCTCTCCTCATGTGCCTTTCTTAGAATATATAAACCACTGCCACTCTGATGATTGCTGCAGTGTTCTGTCACCTGATGCAACTATCCATATTTACCATGTACTTGTCCTAAACTGTCTTGTACTGTAATTCAGTATGTGTCTTTGCTCATAACTATGCTCTGTAAAGTGCTGCGTAATATGTGTGCGCTATATAAGAAACTGTTAATAAATGAATATATATATATATGAAATAATATATAAATATAAATATGAAACAATTGAAGAACCTGTTGATGTGCCCCTTAGACCAGTTAACTGGTTTTTGCTTCACTCCCCAAACCGTCCTCTGTTAGTGGGACATAGATGTAGAAATGCTTCTAGTGGTGAGTGTTGGGAAGCCTCTGATCTGCCACTGTATGATAACTGGCTATGCAATTGTTTGTTAAAAATGTGCACCCCTTTTGCAGGAGGTCAAAGTGGCCTTAACGCAACTGATGTACTTTGATAGAAGGGCCACTCTGCCCATGGTAGAGGAGGGAGTGAAGAAATTCCATAATAAGTGGGGAATCTACATAAGATCATTAGAGGAAGATGTACGAACACAGGTGATGAAGATATTTGAGGGCACCACCTGGTACCTGCTTAGGTCACTATCAGATGGATAAGACTCACCGAGTCTGGGAGGGGGGAGGGGGAGTCTGGTTTGGGGATTGTTATGTTATACTATGTTTAGAAAAGTTGACTAGTTGTATATAAAAAATAGGGAGAGAAACTGAAGATTTGTCAGGTTTTGAATATAACATCAAGTCGAGGATATTGCAATGTAACACGCTTTTGCATGTATGCAGATTGAAGAAGATGAAATATCCTCGACTTGATGTTATATTCAAAACCTGACAAATCTTCAGTTTCTCTCCCTATTTTTTATATACAACTAGTCAACTTTTCTAAACATAGTATAACATAACAATCCCCAAACCAGACTCCCCCTATACCTTATAGGGGTGTGGTATAGCACAAGTGGACCCCCACAAGGGACAATAGCCGCTGTCCGTCTGTCGGAGTTTTAACAGTTGGGATTCCGATGCCAGTGTAATGACTGTCGGTCAGTCATCCGGCACCCACCTTATAGTTCACAATGCAATACACATTTATTAAAACAACCAATCTAATTATTCGTGTTTCTAAAAAATACATTCAATAAATTTATGCAATTATCCATCATATTGAAATGTTGTATAGCAATATTATATATCACCCTCTTAGGTTGCTGATCTTGATATTTCAGTGTGAACCCGACACATTTCATCTTATACAAGTCTTCTTCAGGGGCACCTTGCTGTTTGTGTCACACTACAATCAGATATAAAAAACAGTCTACAGTACAAGTGAGAGAGTCAAGTGTGATAGTATAGAATTAAGCATCCTCAATATAGGTTCAAAGGACAATGGTAACCTTACTATAAGGGACTCAGGTCCTGAAAAGTTTGTAAACCTCCCTCAGAGGTTAAATACCATCGTAGATTAGGAGATGGCTGCTACAAACAGCATTAAATACTATATGGTGAATTTGAGCAGACGCGTATCTCAATAGTGCATGTCAACCTCTTGGGGAAAATATAATAGGATGAGAGATTCAGAAAGTGAGAGATTTGGTAAGAAATCTCCAGTTTTTTTTAAAGCAGCAACCATTTTCACTGCAAAATCAGTTTTCTTATGCAGTGTAAATGATTGGCGCTTTAAAAGAACTGGAGATGTCTTACCAAATCTCTCACTTTCTGATTCTCTCATCCTATTAAATGTCATCCCTTGTGTCTAATCTGCCAATAACATTGATTAGCAACCACGGATGATCAGAAATCCATTGAGGAAATTATACATGTTAAAATTCCCAGATTTGGGTCAGGACAGGCATATCAGAAAAATCAACATGTTGAACATTCTAGATTCTCAGTCCCAGGCAACGGGGGTTCAAGAAATTGCGAAACTCAGTGGCAAGCATATGACTATACCCAGAATAACCCTAATTGATATAGAGATAAACTGTAGATGCCACATGGTATTTAGCTAGAAACAGAAAAAAGGGCACTTTGCTAGTTTTTGAGGAGCGGTCAATAATTAAACTCAAGTCAAGGGATGAAAAATAAAACCATTTAATATGAGCACAAAATAAAAACAATGCAATAATATATGTAATGATATATAGATAGCAATAGTGATTGAAATTGCAAGGTGGAGGCAGAGGGGGATGTTGCTATGGGCAACCAATCAGTTAAAAATAAATAAGAAGTAGATTCCGATTGGTTGCCCATAGGAACATCCCATGTGAAATAGACCTCCCATCTTCGTAAATTTTGGCCAGAGTCTCTGATTGGGAAAGCACCTGATTTTGCAGTGTTTAATCCCGTTCCCATTATGGCCTTATAAATGCTGAAGGTGGATGGTTTAAATGGCACAGTCTCAACACTCACAATGGCAGCATCCCATGTAGTACAACTCACTTGCTGTGAAATGGATGTCCCTCCATAGTCTGAAGCACAATGGCCTGCGGTGTTTAGCTAACAACTAACCAAGCTACACACTTTTCCCACACTGTAACCAGCAGACAATGGCATTTATATAATGGGTGCAAGGTTTGCAGTGCACATGGGCTGCTGGGTCCAGATGGGTCCACCCTGCACACGCAATACCCATATAACTAGATTTACCCCCCAGGATTCCCACGGCAGCTGGCTCTGCATACAAAAATCACTCGGAAAATGCCAAGTCGGCCATTTTCCTGGTTATTTGTGCATGCGCAATAGAGATGTCCCTTGGAACAAATCATGGGTATCCTGTTCCTGGAGACCTGCACATGTGCATACTGCCCTGGCAGACAGGAGGGGGCATGCACGGGGCCCACACATGAGGGCTCTTTCCTTTCCTAAAATGCTCCTGCAATGAGAGTTGGTTGCTGAAGAGCTTTCTGGCATCGCATGGAGCAAGGTAGTGTTTTACATTTTCTTTATTTGGATTTAGAACAGCGAGGAAGAAAAGTCTCTCTCTATCTCTCTCGCTATTTTATGTGGCACTGGTGTAGGTTCCAGTGGCTCCTGGATTTCATATTGGTGCTTAAGGCCGATACACACTGGGCGACTTTGAGCTGAAAGCTGCTCAAAACAGCCTGTTTGAGCGTCTTTCAGTTCAAAGCCACCCAGTGTGTATGCCCCGGCGATGAGCGGTGAGTGCTGCTGCACGCTCCCGCAACATCGCCGGGAAAGGCGCTCATCTGCTGGTTATACCAGCAGATGAGCGGTTTTGAGAACAGCTTTGCATAGCTCTGCGCTATGCAACGCCGTCCTCCCCCCCTCCACCGGGCAGGGGGAAAGCCGCTCAGTGTGTATGCACTGAGCGGCTTTCCCTGCAGCGGTGATTGTCATCATCGCTGTCCATACACGCTGGGCATAGTGTATGGACCTTTAGATTTCTGTAAGCGCCAGCATGAATTGTCAGCCTATTGTAAAATAAATAGATAAGTACATACAGTATATAACCCAGGGTTTGTGTGCAACATAAAATAAGTATTTATGTTTCAAACTTAATCAGATGAGGTCTCATTCATTTTGCAGCTTAGCTACTGGAACTGCATCATCCTTTTGTGTGGTTGTATTATTCCTATTAACAGATTAGCAGATCAGTAGTGTCAGTGTTTTGCTCTCTGGCATCTCTTTTTTTATGGTGGTGTATAACAAGCTGCATGCTATCAAACTTCGCAGGGGTTAATTATATACACCTCCCCCCTAATTCTTGGGGCTGTGTTGAGCCCCCAGCTGGTTGTCCTGCAGTTTGGGGTCTCCCTGGAGACGCTCCCTGCAGGGGGTTTTTCACTCGGACTTAAGGGAATGCTTCAATTTCACAATTGTCCTGAATATGTCCCAAACCCATTTGAGCAAGGGCTACTATAAACTGCAGAGTGTATGATGACACTTTAACTAGTCCAAAGCAACAGAGAGCTGCGTCTTGGCCTGAACCGATGTTTAGCCCAGCACAGAGCTTCTACTGAGCTATGTGCAGGCGTCGTATTGAGAATGGGAAGTCTAACCAGGGCGGTTGGTTATGGTATAAAAGATAGACAGTCAATAGGTCGGCACCAGATGGTCAATATGCACAAGGTCGACATAGACAAAGGGTCGACATGGACATGGTTGACGCATGAAAAAGTCAACATGAGTTTTTCATGTTTTATTGGTGCCAATTTGTAAATTTCATCCTGTAGACTAGAATCGGGCTGCACCTGTTGTGCTCAGCATGTTTCGGGTTGCTTAACCGTTTCCAATAGGACCATAAGTTGACGACCTATGAACTGCATACCGTCTGTAGTAACATCCACATTGTATGGATTTGCAGCAATAGCAACGGTATCCAAGTGGGTGAAGCTGTGATTCTGAGGACTGGGAGGCATTAAAGACAAGGGAGATAGAGAAATACTATAAGTGGCTCACAAGATATATGGGGGTAAATAACAGAAAGGAGGGACAAGGATGAGGAAAAGCAAATGAGGCAAGTGTTGGCAAGTTTGATACAAAATGTCAACATTCAGAACGTCAGCGTGGCCTGAAAGTCAACCATGTTGACAGAAAAGTTGGGGATGTCTACAGGGGATACAGTCGTATTGTCGACCCGAATTAGGTCAACAGTCATTAGGTCGACACTGTTGGGTCGACAGGCAACAATGTCGACAGGGTTCTAGCTCGACATGGATGAAGGTCGACAGGTGTCAGGTGGGACAAGGTCGACATGGTGTTAGGTCAACAAATGCGTTAGGTCGACATGGGTTAGGTAAACAGGTCACAAGGTCGACATGGGTTTTTTCACTGTTTTTTTGAGCCGGCATGTGCCGACAGGCGGTATTTCATGCCCTACCATCCACTAGGGTGCGTGGGAGAATAAAATAGTGTGCCGAGCATAGCGAGGCACCATGCCCGAAGCATAGCGAGCGAAGCGAGGGGCTGCGGTTGACTTCCAACTGTGTCCGTGTCGACATTCGGGGGAAAAAACTGTGAAAAACCCATGTCGAGCTCGCAACCTGTCGACCTAACCCATGTCAACTTAAACCCATATCGACATTGTCCCATGTCGACCTAGACACCTGTTGACCTTCACCCATTTCAACCTAGAACCCTGTCGACCTAGTTGCCTGTCGACCTAACAATGTCGACCTAATGACTGTTGACCTTAGTCGGGTCGACAATACAGGGTGTGGTACAACATTCGGGATTCCGACAGTCATTATCCAGACGTCGGAATCCCGATTGCACAGCAGGGGGAGCACAACAAAGCCCCTTGCGGGCTTGCTGCGCTCGCCACCTTTTATCCTCCTTCTATGGTCGTGGACCCCCACGAGGGAGCAGTCGGGATTCCAATGTCAGGGCCGTAACTAGGGGGGGGGGGGGCTAGGGGGTCACGCGCACCGGGTGCAGTGCCGGGTCACTGATTTTTTTGACATCTCCGCCGGGTTCCTCCTCCTTGTGATGCCATGCGGGTGATGTCATGACGCAGGTGACGCTCACACATACATCATAGGAGGAGGGGGAAGAGTGAGTCGGCGCCGGAAAGTCAGCGCGCAGGAAGTTCTGTTCTTTCCCGCGCACGTGAAGGCATTGCGCAGGACGAGGCTGGCAGCACTACACAGCCGCTGTCAGTGCGCCATCAGGCCTCCCCATCACCGTCCCAGCCATCACCGCAATTGACGAGGATGGCGCAGAGGACTGTCTGGAGGAGCAGCGGCAGCTCCTGGCCTGTGACAGCTGGCAGGACTAGGCAACACTACAGCCGCTGCCAGCGCGCCATCAGACCTCCCCATCACTGCACCAGCCATCACCGCATTTGAAGAGGACGGCGCAGAGGACTGTCCGGAGGAACAGTGGCAGCCCCTGGCCTGTGACAGCTGGCAGGACTAGGCAGCACTACAGCCGCTGCCAGTGCGCCATCAGGCCTCCCCATCACTGCCCAGCCATCACCGCATTTGAAGAGGACGGCGCAGAGGACTGTCTGGAGGAGCAGTGGCAGCCCCTGGCCTGAGCCAGCAGAGTGAGTGACAGTCAGTGGGTGCCTTTTAGTCGTCAGTGAAAGTTAACAACTTAAGTTACAGCTGCACATGTCAGTACATTATTGGGGAGAAAGTGGGGGTCTGGGTTAGCCAGCCAGCGACTGTATTCTGAAATGAAATATATATTTATACATCAGTCACTGACTCTCTGAAGGTAAATTATTATTAACCAACTGCTGACTGAGTCACTCAGTCAGCAACTGGTTAATAATTTACCTTCAGAGAGTCAGTGACTGAGGGATAATTTATAAATATATATTTCATTTCAGAATACAGTGTATATATTATAATATATGATATACAGTATTGTCCGGTTTGTTGGTTTAATATCACCCTTCTGCTGTCTGTAAGCACATAAATGGGTACTTGTGTATTATAGCGGCGCCCCCAATGTGCATCGCGCGATGTTTGCATGCCATGCGATGCAACGTGATTTTTGCCCCCTATGCGATGAAAGATCGTATAAGCACCATAAAGGGTGCTTTTAAGCACCCTAATGGGTGCTTACAATGTGAAATGCACCCCCACGCCACCCCCCCCCCACTATAAACGTGAACCCAAAGCGTGGCGAGCGCAGCGAGCCCGCGAGGGGCGGCGGTACGCGTCCTCCGACCTTTTCATACCCCCACTATCCACGTCCGTGGAGTTGAGAATAGAAAGTGTGGCGAGGGGACGCGGATACCTTCACAGGTATCAGAGTCCCCTCGCGGGTTTCACAGGTATCCGCGTCCGCTCGCCACGCTTCGGGCTCGGTGGCTCACTGCGCTCGCCAAACTTTCTATTCTCAACTCCACGCCGACGTGGATAGGTCGGAGGACGCGTACCGCCGCCCCTCGCGGGCTCGCTGCGCTCGCCACGCTTCGGGTTCACGTTGATAGTGGGGGGGGGTCGCGTGGGGGTGCATTTCACATTGTAACCACCCATTAGGGTGCTTATACAATGTTTAATCGCATCGCATTGTATGCCATGTACAATGTCATACAATTTTAAAATTGTATGACATTGTACAGCATCGCGCGATATCGCATCGCATACCATACACCATACGTATGCCTTATGGTATGCGATGCGATGGGCGCCGCCAAAATACACAAGTACCCATAAATGGCTTCTGATGAATGTTTTTCTTTGTGTGCAAAACCAAATGTGTACCTGCTTCTGAAAAAAAAAATAATATATATATATATATATATATATATATATATATATGAGAAAGAAAGGGGGGTTGTGATCCCGTCCTGCGCTTGTAGGTGAGCAGCACTACTCTAAAGACCCCGCCGCTAGTGGGAGTCTGATGTAAAGAATAGGGAAGGAAGATGTAGAGGTGCGCTCAAGAGGTGGTTTCACCAGTCCACAATTTGTAAAAATACAAAGTATTTATTCTTTACAATAAAACAATTTAAAAAATACAAGTTTTGAAATCGTTTATAATCAATTTCGTGGTACAGTACAGGACTTCAATCACAGGTGCATCATGATCATACGGGAAACCCTACGCGTTTCGTCCCCTAGGGACTTCTTCAGGGGTAGTACACCAAGATCAGAGCTCAGTGCGCAATATAAAGCCTCTTCAGCTGATCCTTTTCAACGTTACCGTCAGTTCTGAGTCTACCTGCCGGAAACACAGTCAGCGTGGAGAGGGATCATATATATATATAATTTTTTTGGGGGGGGGGCACTAAATTAATGTCTTGCCCCGGGCACCAGAAACCCTAGTTTCGGCCCTGCCAACGTGGATAATGACTGTCGGAATCCCGACTGTCGGTGAGTCGTCTGGCACCCAACAATACGATTCACACCCGTCTACAGTACCTTATCCTAACTGTAAACTTGTAATGCCTACATTCTGCCTGTCAACATTCTGACTGTCGATAAATGACCAAGTTGATGTTCTGATTGTCAACATTCATAAACCTCCCAACTGTCCCGCATTCCACGGGAACATCTCATTTTTTGGGGACGTTCGTGTCCCACCCAGTGCCGGCAGTGTCCTGCGGCGGGGGTGGGGGACGATTTGGGAGTCATCTGGAAGGCATCTATTCATGCCTCCACAGTGGCAAAAATGGGGGGCGTGACCTCGCAGGAAAAGCGTGAGTATATGCCACACCCCCTTTCCGCTAGGTGCATGTGAGCGTCCCTCCTCCTCCCTCCTTAAAGTTGGTAGGTATGTATTCAGTGTTGATTTTCCTGGAGTCTACAGTATACCACATAACAGTGTTGGCAGTTAGGAGAAATTGGGGCAGATGTATTAACCCTTAACAAGAGATAAATGCAAGGGTGATAAAGAGAGATAAACGTCCAGCCAATCACCTCCTTACTGACTTTTTTCAAACGCAGCCTGTAACATGGCAGTTAGGATGTGATTGGCTGGACGTTTATCTCTCTTTATCAGCCTTGCATTTATATCTTAAGGCTTAATACATCTGCCCCAATGTAACATGTTTGTAATGTGGTAGAGGTTCTTACTGAAAGGGATGCCACATTGGTCTGTGCTCAGATTTTGTACGGAACCTAAGGACCTTAGCTGCTCCCATGGCAGTAATGAGGGCTGCAGGATTGTGCAACCACCTGGGCTAGGCCAAGAAGGTGGCTGGATCACTGTTCTACATGCATCTGTTTAGAGCAGGCATGTCCAACCTGCGGCCCTCCAGATGTTGTGAAACTACACATCCCAGCATGCCTTGCAATAGTTTTAGCATTCCCCAATAGCAATACTATGGCAAGGCATGCTGGGATGTGTAGTTTCACAACATCTGGAGGGCCGCAGGTTGGACATACCTGGTTTAGAGCTTGGGATGCACATCACTACATAGAAAGGCACAGGGTACTCCCTTGCTGGGTAATGCCATAATGTCACATGCCCAGACCATTGCAGCTCTGGGCGCTGCTGCAGCAGGATACACCATTGGTCATGTATCCATAGTTTTCACTATAATGCAGTGCAGTTCTCAAGGAAGGTTTAGCTATAATCTGCCTATCCCATATGTGAGCCGGGCAATAACAATTTTAGTGAATGAAGTTTATTATTGACGCGTGCGCTAGTGGCTCGGCTCCCATAACAGTATATAAAGTAGGGAGGAACGTGGCACTAAGCCATGAACCCATGTGAAGTAGGGCCGCGTCACTAGTGTGATTATAGATGTTAAATATTTTCAATATTTTATGAATTTGTTTTACTTGTTATTATACTATATATTATACTACTATATATACACCATATTCCTCTAGTTATGCTCTATGTTAGGCACTTTCCCATGTAGGAGGAGGATTAAATGGGTTCATTATTTGGCTGATGGACATATGTGGAATGACCAGCCTTTGAAAGAAGGAAGCGCTGGACATCCATACTCATATGTTACAGGAGGATGCTAATAATGGAACAGGTGGTTTTTCTTAGGGCTGTTTTTCACGGTATCCAGATGGCTCACAGACAATGTCTAGGTAGACAGTCAATAGGTTGACACCAAAAGGTCGACAGGCAATAGGTTATGGACAAAAGGTCAACACAAGCAAAATGTTGACATCAAGGGCCATGCACATGCACATGATATCTTTTCCGTGCAAGAGGGGAACTGGGGGGCTGGCCAGCATACAACTCTGAATTAGGCCCTCAGAGAGGAGAGCAAATTCTCCTGATCACCACACCATACTGGGACGTACAGCATACAGCATACTGGGATATTCATCCATAAACTAACCCATTGGGACTCATCTAATGCATGAATTAACTAATCAAGTTTTGCTATAAGGATTTCATTCATAAAGCTTAAAATGCTTTAAATTGTCCTGTATACTATTAGAATGGTGGCTATAGTTGCTTCTGATTGAAGTTGTTTTTACCCTTTGTGCTTTTATTTAGGGAAGACTTTATTTCACATTCTATTTGATTTAAATTAAATTTGATTTCTATTCTAGTGGTTTGTTTGTTTTCTCTTATGCCTATTCTTTATGTAGTCTAAGGTCCTTATTCTGGTTGATTCGCAATGCTGCGAATTCGCAGCCTTGCAAGTCCACCAGATGCCACCCTGCGAATGCCGACACACATGCCCCCCCTTGCACGCTGCGTTCGTACGCATGGGCTGCGAATGGACGTTTAACAACCTTGGGCTCGTCTGTTCGCCGTGGCCACACACACCCAGCGTATGCACATGTGCAGAAATGCGGCTGTGCATACACAAAACATCAGTCTCCGTGCGAACGTACTGTCCTTGCCAATGGACCCGAATAACCCCCTAAGTACCCACGTCTAACTGCAGCTTGAATAGAATAGCTTTATTCATTGGACAGGGATACACCACGACCAATAGCGCACAGCCGCCACCCTCCTGTTAAGACTCCTGAGTCTTACAGACGGTAGTAACTGTGAGGAATGCACAGAACATTGATGGAGGTAAAATACTGAGTACAGCAAGGAAGAGAGACCATAAACAACTAGCCGCAGTATCCTATTAGCAGTGCTAATTTACTGCACAGTAAAAACGGGCATTCTTGCCCCATAGTATTATTGGGCTATACACTTATAGGCCCTTTTTACCTTGTTGTAAATGACCTATCGGGCGATAAAAACACATGGATCCGGTTAGATGTGGACTTAGACCTCATGGGGCCCTAAATTGGACACAGATTTGGGGCTCCCCTTTATTTCCTTTTGACAACTTGCACCCTATTTGACCCCTGGAAGTATTTCTTATTGGCGGTAGTGCTGCTCTTATCTGCCTTGTGTATATGTGTTTATATATATATATATATATATATATATATACACACACGACAGAAAGAAAGGTTCAGAGGGCGCTATGAAGTATTTAATGGAAAAACAACAGTAGTAAAAAGTTAAAAAGTATTTAATAACAAATTGTGTATTAAACTTTCAATAAAATCAAAAGGTACAGTAATAAGGAATCCTTTCAGGATATCGACAGTGGTGATCATCAAGTTGATGTAGGTAGCCCGTCGTGTTTAGAATATAAGTGTTTTATTTATTTTAGGAGATTGGGGAGAGCTGTGCCAGTCGCACGGAAATCACAAACTTATTATGTGGGTAGACTCTCTTTGTGCACTATTAGTATTCAATATTTTGATATGCGAGGGTGTGCTACCATAGACACAGAATGAATATATTGGGGAGGACAGAGAAAGGGTGTCTTTGGTTGGTGCACCAAAAGAGAATTTAATAATAAAACATGACTTTTATTGGTTTCATTAAAATAGTATTTTAATGAAACCAATAAAAGTCATGTTTTATTATTAAATTCTCTTTTGGTGCACCAACCAAAGACACCCTTTCTATGTCCTCCCCAATTTTATTTATTTTATATGCACATCAAGGGACGTCTTTCTATTATAAGAATTTGGGTCGTCTGATGGCTGCATCAGGAGTAGAACTCAAGGATCCAGGCGGAGGATGAGCTGTACAGGAGGCCGCTTACAGAGCTCTACTCCAGCACAGAGATTCCCGCATCCTGCCACCATCAGCCAGGAGCTGACTGCGGCCATAGCGAGTGGTCCTTCCCTGCCAGTGAGGACACCGTTATGGATGATCTGCACCATGACTTCTTGAGCAGAAGGATGGCTTTTCCACAACCAAGGTGGTGTGTGCCAGGCAGGTTCTCTCTCTCTCTCTGTGCAACACCATGACTTATATATGTACACACTTTTCTAATAAGAGACACACAGGTTTTTTTTCTTATCATTAATAAGAACAACATTGGTGTATATTGATTGTATTCAAGTCTTTTTTTTGCTTGGAATTTAGGTGGATTTCCAAGTTTTATTGTTTTCTGTACATTACAAATAATCCCCTTTTTTTACGAATACGTATGATAGAATTCTTCAATCTGGGGAATTTAAAGAAACCTTTATGAGAATTACAAAGCCGGAATAGACGTAAGCATACACATTAGCCTATATTGTGTACAGTATATTTCCATACACTGGTACCACTCTATCCATCTTGGATCTAAGGTAGCTTATGTCTTAAAAGATACCTTTATGCCCGTCATCACACCACTAAAGTGAGAGCTCATCTACTTTACCCCATCACCCGGTCACCCTTACATCAAAAATATAATACATCCCTCTGGGCTTTGCATCTATTCCTTTGGGAATCTCTACTGATATTGGAGACATTTTGTTGATGAAACTTACTACATTACAGGTCGAGTATCCCGTATCCGAATATCCGTTATCCGAATTATTCCGAAAACCAGACATTCCAGAAAGTGAAAAAAAATTTTTTTTTTGAAAAAAACTCACTGGGGACATTTGTAACAGCATCACTGGGGACATGATATGTAACTGGCACTATATATGTGCAAGACAATGATTGCTTGGCATTCAAATTCAGTGCTGAGATAGTACACACATTTTGTTTCACGTTTTGAAACCTTGTTTTTTGAACAAATAAAATATATTTGTGTGTATTTTATGTGGTAATAAAATATATTTGTGTGTATATTATGCGTTTATACAGCATAAATGCAAGATACTTCAAAATACATCATTGAAATATTAAAATATTCCGAAATACGGAATAATCCGTTATCCAAAATTCTCCTGGTCCCGAGCATTTTGGATAAGGGATACTCAACCTGTATAAGAGTTTTATTTCTTTATTTGCATTTCGAGGGACGTCTTTCTATTATAAGAATTTGGGTTGTCGGTGGAAAAAGATAAGGCATTTGTATCCTAACAGTGGAGTGCGGTATTATATCCTTGTTTTGTGTACAATACAAAACAAGTATAACCAGTGACATTAGCAAAATGTGTGAGAATAGCAAAGTCTCAAATCTTTATTTCATGGATTCTAGAGTAGAGTCTTCTGGAACAGCGTGGGAGAGAGAGGGCAGATTTGTTAAGCCTGGTGAAGTGATAAAGTGGCCAGTGATAATGCACAAGCCAGTAGCTCCTAACTGTCAAGTTACAGGCTGACTTTGAAAAAATGACAGTAAGAAGCTGATTAGCTGCTGCGTTATAACCAGTTGAGGGTACTTGAAAATAATATTGGTGATTGCGGAAGAGGAGGAAGAAGTCTCCCATTGCTGTGGAGATGAACCACGTTGAGTCAATTCCGGTTTCGCCCACAGTATCATCAGCATCTCCTTGTGCTTTTGCCTGACCAGCAATCCAATAGGAGCTACCCACGCTGCCCTCAGACATAAGTGTTCATCTGTCCCACGCTGACACAGGTGGCATTAATCCTACAGGCGTTAGTGGAAACCCCTGGAGACAGTACACAGCCAGCGGCCAGACACAGAGGGAACCGATTCCTCACTGCACACTACTGCTTCATTACTTCTTAATAGTAGTACACGCATAACACTCACTTTCCACTACACTTGTAAGTATTCTGGATATTTTAAATTGAGAGGAGGGGTATTCATAAATAAAAAGTCTTGACAATGAGTATGGAAGAGAAAAAAGGTTGGAAACCGCTGTTCTAGCCAGCTCCCTTAAACTGCCTAAAAGTAGTGCTTAACCCCGCCCACTGGTACTATTTTATTCATGGCATCTATTTGCAGCATTATTTCTGTTTGGACGACTTCGGTTTTATTTTGATGCTTTTATTGCTTGAAATTGCATTTCACAATATATCATAAAAGCTTCACAGGTCATTGGAAGAGCATCACTGGTCACTGTGTGACTCCGAGGCTGTTGCAGAGCATCACAACAATCACTGCTCTGCTGGTAAAACTGTAAAGCATCAAAACATATGCTTTATACTGCCCTCCTGGTCCAGAACTTTAAAGCACAGTGTGTTTCTGCGGCTAATGCAGAGCATCACAGAACAGCATATAATACATTGTCACATTGACTAGTGAAGACCAGAACAGAGCTGTGCGCAACACCAGGACTAGTACAGAGCATAATAGAACTGTGTGCAACACTGAGACCAGCAGGACATGAAAGGATTGTGTGTGATAGAACTGCCTGTGACACTGTCACCAAGACTTCTACAGACCATCACTGCACTGTGTGTGTGTGTGTGTGTGTGTGTGTGTGTGTGTGTGATGCTGCGACTTGTGCAGAACATCTTTCAACAGAACATTTGCAAAAACGATGGAAATCTGAGATTTAGATATAGAGAAATGGACAGGGAACAAGTAAGAGAAAGTTGATGAGTAGGAGGGTGGATAAAGGAGTCCTGTTGGGGAGGGGATATTTTGATTGACTGCTCCATGTAGGGAGGATTCTCTTACCTTGTCTCATGGCTCTGGGATTGGTTGTCGGATGACATCTAGCTTTTCTCTCCTTGTCATGATCAGCAAGCACAGTATAAAATGCCCAACACCTTCAGTCCCCCAAGCAGGCATTCAGCAAAAGGACAAACCCAGCTTCTCATGGGATGCTCCTCACTTTCCCACCAAGGTCTCCTGACTCCCCCAACACCTACTACTCTCCCCCTATGGACAGGCTCAATATCTTGCGATTTCTTTGGTTCTTTTCCGCTGCCCCTGTCCTGGCAGGTTACCCCATTTGGTGGTAAGAGATCATTGTCTACTACAATTTGCTGATCTTAGTTTTATTTTATTTTTTTATGGCGCACATCAATTAATACCCAGCGGGTACATTTTTTTTTTTTTTTTTTACAGTGGCTGTAAATGTAATTAGATTTGTTTAAATGGGTGTTTTTTTTTTAAATCTTTGCCACAGCTTTAAAATGATTGAAAGATTCCCTTTACCCTGTCTCCTGTACTTTCTGCATAGATCGCTCAGCATCAAAACATATACGTTACAAGCCGCAGTTTATATCAGAATGCCAAGTGCACAACATTCTGTGAATCTACATAAACTTAGATCTAATTTGAAGGATTTGCAGGCAGTAGGCTGGTACTACGCATATCCAGGTTGTGGAATTGAAGCCAATTTTACATGTAAACATGGATAATTCTATGTTTTACTATCTCAGTGACCGGTTATAAGTCGGTGCAGGATTATTTTGCGACTCAGACATCTATCCCTCATTTAATTGCTTCGAAATTTCTTCTTAGAGTTAACGAAAAAAATATTTGTATATTGCATTTACTGTATTTTTGTGCCATATATTGTTACTTATAGGTTGGTATCCACAATAGTGGCTCACTATGCTATTCAGGTTTGGCTGCTGTGGTTACTAGTGAATCATATTTGTCTGTTGCCTATAATTAATAACTATTCAGTGTTTGATATTTGAATACAGCAGTAAAGTAACTGTGAGCTGTAGAGATTTATTTGATGTGTTTGACAGCATTTGGAGTTATTATACGCTCAGTTAACTGTGTGGTGATTACTAGACACCTATTAATATATATACATGATTACCAAAATATGAACTATCATAATCTGGCCATTACAGTAACTGAAGCACACACTACAAAGCGTCAGATGTGTTTACACCCTTTGTGAGCAATTTTCATTGTGGAAATCTGGTGCAGTTCATAGTACCCTATATATGTTATTTTCCAGTTTATCAATTCCAAGTTTAGTCAGAAGTTGTGTTTGTATTTCCTTGGGTAGAAGAGTTACAGCTATCTAAGCAGGTGTATTATAATAGTAAGGACATGGTGAGGCACAGGCAATTCCTTGATTTATTGCTATTTGTACTTGTATTAAGCTACCATTATAAAGAATGTGTGTTTGTATTAGTCCCTGACCAAATTGTAAATCCTCAAAACACATACAAAGCCACGGAACTCACCAGAACGTTTAAGACTTGAAGGAAAACTGGTGCATCTGGTGGAAAATACTCAATCATAAGGAGAACATACAAACTCTGCACAGACAGTGCCTTGCTTACAATTTCACATGACCTCCAGCAATGTGTAGCCGCAATGCCAACAGACTTTTTCTTTAAAAATAAGAAGAAACCCCCCCCCCCAGCTTATCACAAATAATAAGCATCACAACTATAGCTCTTGAATGTAGAGTGATTATGTGAAATGAATATACAGAAGCAGATATATCGAGTATATGTTTTAGAGTACTTATTAATGAGCACATGCTAGTTCTTTTCACCTATATAGAAAAGGCTGTGGTTTTGGGGTTTATTTTGTTTTCCTGCTTAGTGATCTATCAGAGTTCTTCCTTGTGTCTTATTTTGCTAGAACAGTTCAGTGTATTTACATTACAAGTAGTGATAGAACGACAATGTGACCACAATCCTACATCATTATATTTCTCTGTACACACCGAACAAGCGTTACGTACTCTGCAAGCCTTACATGGATTGGCCAGATACTGCTAATAAGTTATTTGTAGGATAGAGTGCGATGAGGAATCTCTTCACTAAAAGCCCGCTCAGGACGTATGCATCTGAATGAAAAGATGCACTTGATTTACTTCTTGAACCCAATTCAGTATTGCAGCACAAGAAGATGCAGAACTGTTTGTAATATATAATTAACTTGTGTTGTAAGAACATTACGCTCTGCATCAATGAGTGCCTTTAGGTTTGATGATGAGGATAATTTGTTGGTAGTGAATTTTAAACCCTTTCTGCTATTTATTGTAACATAAATGTAAAATGGCCCCTGTGTAACTGAATGTAATTAGGAAATCTCTTGTTCATAGGCCTTGTACACATAGGAGTTGATGTTAAGCCTTTAACACATGCTTTTATAGACTACTATAAGTGATTTTATGTTGACAATCCAAGTATATTGCTAGCGATTAGATTCTTTATATACTGTGCACACACACACTTTCTGACAAGAGTTTGCTTTGCTCCAATAATGACGTCTCCTACAGCGTTTGGAAAAAGAGTGCAGGTTAAAATCCAATGGCGTCTTTTAGGAGTCCGCACACGAAGTATGTACCGTGCTGCAATGTAACACTACGTATAAAGTTTTGTTTAAGCTTTTATTTAGCCTTTGTGTGTGTGAGAAATTATGCTGGGTTATGATGAGCATTAAAAATCAGCAGAAAAGGACAGGACAGATGTGTCTTGAAACACAGTCCACAAAATACATTGATAATGTATGAAGGTGGGCCAGTTCAAGGTCCTGCAAATCTAATCTGACAAAAAAAAGTAAAAGGGGTCACTGACAAAATAGGAACAAGGACAATAACACTGACAGTGGCACATCTCCAGTTACAGCGATCTCAATGCTCTAGGCAGGATTGATGTCATGTGTACACTCTTACAATATTGAGCAAAGCACACAATAATGCATTAACTCATACAAAGTCCCATATATAAGCATGGTGGATACTTTTATATTGAACTTACAGGAAGAAGTAGAACCATTCAATGTTGGGAACCCTTATAAGAGACGACAACAGGGATAATCAGAGAAACCAGATGAGCAGCAGTGGGAAGGTGATCACTGTAGACAAACTGTAGTATTAGCTGCACTGCAAAGACACAACATTACGTGAACGTATAGGAACCATTATATCCAATATATGGGATTTAGGGGTCTCTAGCTAGGCATTTATCTATAGCTGTATACACTATGCTTATAATATAGTACACATTTAAATTGACCCTGATCTTTCATCCGCACTGTCCCCAGCCACCATCTTGTGCTGATCAGGTAACACACTGGTTTATTATATTGCAGCGCTCCTCACAGTGACTACAGAAAGAACTTGATGATCATGCTGGAATGTGCGACATTGTAACTAATAACAAACTTTATCTGGGTAACAGTTCCCATAGTCCAAGACAGTTGCATCATTTACAGTTATAAACAAGTCAAAAAATTATTGTATATTTGTATTAATGGTCAGTTGTGATATCATTACACAACCTTCACGTTTAAGGTTTCAGAAAGATAACCTGTGCCCTACTACCACTATTAAGTCGCAGACTTCTGCTGTTCTTATAATGTTACTGAGGAGGTATATTTTACCACACATAATATTTCTGTGTGGCGTGTATGAATTGCATTGGAAGGAAACTTCACCCAGCATTTCCAGTGAACTATTAATCTACTTAGACTGATCACTAGGAGATTGCGCCCCTTGCATTGCAGTCAGTGTCACTGTTCCATTGCTTCTAATAAGTGTTTTCCATGTAGATTATGTAGCCATGGAGTCTATGTTTAAGCTGTGCATTTCTCACCAATATATTAGGCATAACTGCTCAGTGGTCCAGGATGGACCTTATCCACCCGAGGAGGATTACCCTGGTACCAAGCTGGATGAGGTGGGATGGGTTACCAATAGGTAATATCCGGGGTATCCTAATCCCTTTTATTGTTTGGGGATTAGGCTGTAGGATGAGCATTATTGTTTGGTGGAGCTTTGTCTGGGTGGGATTCACGGAGGATATTGGGGTCTTAAACCCTTTGTAATAAGGTCTCCCCGAGGAACAGGAGAGGAGGATCACTAATGCATGTCCAGTCTGGGCTAAAGATGTCCTAGAGAGGGGTTGGGGGAACACTCTAAAGTACGGCTAGAGTTGGAACATGTTAGAACATCATTATAAAAGAGTGTGGGGCATTGCTTATAGAAGTGGATGGGACAAAATGCATTGAAAGCAGGATTGAATACAGCGTTAGGCTGGATCTGTGTAAGGTTGTATAGTGCAAATAAACATTTACTAAGAATAAGAAATGTTTTACTAACACTTGTCGTATGGGTGAGGGAGGGTTACCTGAGAATAATCAGATGGTTATAGCAGCTAAATGAAAGCTACAGCAGGTAGAGCATACTTTCCCTGCCATCAGTATACACTCCTGTAATATCCGGTACACACCTCTGCCTGCAGTCACTGGAGAGGACTGAGCTGCTGCGTAACGGCGCACAGTGACCACATGCACTTATCACACTCCTGTAATATCCGGTGCACACCTCTGCCTGCAGTCACTGGAGAGGACTGAGCTGCTGCGTAACAGCGCATAGTGACCACATGCATTTATTGCACTCCTGTAATATCCGGTGCACACCTCTGCCTGCAGTCACTGGAGAGGACTGAGCTGCTGCGTAACGGCGCACAGTGACCACATGCACTTATCACACTCCTGTCTTATCCGGTGCACACCTCTGCCTGCAGTCACTGGAGAGGACTGAGCTGCTGCGTAACGGCGCACAGTGACCACATGCACTTAATACACTAGTAATAGATCATTATATAGGGGATGCAGTTAAAATCCCGGCGGTCGGGATCCCGGCGTTCAGAATCCCGACCGCCGAAATTCCGACACATTCTCCCTCCTGGGGTGTCTGTCGGGATTCCGGCGTCGGGATTCTGAACGCCGGGATCCCGACCGCCGGGATTCAATACTGAATCCTTATATAGTTCTACCGTGTTTCCCTGACACTGGATGAAATTTAATAGGATGAGAGATTCCGAAAGTGAGAGATTTGGTAAGAAATCTCCAGTTTTTTTTAAAGTGAATCCATTAAACCAGTTTGATTTTGCAGTGTAAATGATTGCCGATTTAAAAATACTGGAGATTTCTTACCAAATCTCTCACTTTCTGAATCTCTCAACCGATTACATTTCACCCACTGTCTTGTTTTTTTTCAGTCAAAAAAGCACCATAGGGCTTATTTACGGGGTAGGGCTTATTTTAGCTCCTCAGTCCTGCTTTTATCCACATCATGCCCCTCAATCACCTTATACTTTAAGCACAACTGCCACTTTCCTTTCCTTCTGCGTTTTTCAGCCACTCAGCCTTTCTGCCGCTCAGTCACTCCGCTCCCACCTCTGTACAAACGCTGCTCAGTCCTTGAGGTGCACAGTGACATCACATGCGCAATGCATCCCTGGGACCGCTGATGCCAGCAGGGGCTTCAGCGGTACCAGGGCTGCTACTGTAGCAGCAGCATCCATTTCAAAGCATATTACATTGTACTTTACATGTCATGTCCCTGTATATGGAGTGCAGGACAAGAGATACACTATTCATTAAGTGAAAGGGAGGAACGAGCACTCATATGCATTCAGTATTCCAACAGTAAAAATACGTCTTCTCGTCCGTAAGAATAAACAAATACCCTTTAATCTCTATTATTTTAAACCTATTCAGCAAACCAGTAAAGCGTGTATAAGGCCATTACTTACAGTTCCTATCTTATTACTTTTAATTACATGAATGCATTCAAAACTTGTGGGGGTTATTCAAACCTGATTGCACATCTGGGAATTCACAGCATGAGCGATTATCAAACAACTGTGCATGTGTACGGATCACAGTTTACATGTGCAAGGTTATCCTGTGATAAAATCCTACTATTGTTTTAATCGCTGGCCGTAAGCAAGGCGTTTGACTGCGTTCATGGGTGTTACCCAGCCGTTTTCTGGCACTGTAAGATAAAACACAGGCGTGCCCAGATGTTTGAAAGGAGGGTGTGTGGCGTCAGCTCTGGCATCGATTCTCAGGTTTCTATTGCACCGGCTGGGCTACGTACAGACTGCACAAAGTGAGTCATTTTTTTTTTAACGGTGAGTGAGTTGCGAATTGATTTGCTGATTGGAGGCTTGCAATATTGTCACAGGCTTGCACGGGCCGGGATTCCACTGAGCAGCAGTTATCTAATGCCAGGGTGATCGCAGGCACACAAGTGATCAGAGACAAAAGGGAAATGGGGGGGGGGGGGGGGGGGGTAGGGATAGGTTCTAGGGCATTGGACAATCTGACCTCTGTGAGAAAAAGGCTAACTCCAAACAACAACTTTATGTATAGTATGGTTGAGGAGGTGCTCCCTGGGAGTAGGTAAGTACATATTTATTTCCATTTACACAAGTGATCAGGTCTGAATAAACCCCTGTAACTATGGGCCTTATTCTGGTTCACTTCTTCTGGCAAATTCCTTCTAAGATGGACAAAACCATGTGCACTGCATGGGGTGGGGGGGGGGCAGATGTAACATGTGCAGAGAGAGTTAGATTTGGGTAACATGTGCAGAGAGAGTTAGATTTGGGTGAGTTATTTTGTTTCTGTGCAGGGTAAATACTGGCTGATTTATTTTTACACTGCAATATAGATCTCACTTTGAAGTAAAACCCCACCCAAATCTAACTCTCTGCACAAGTTACATCTGCCCCACCTGCAGTGCACATGGTTTTGTCCATCTAAGAAGGAATTTGCCAGAAGGAGTGAACCAGAATAAGGCCCTACAGTATATCCTAAGTAACGTTCAGTTTTGGATTTCATAGTTCTGTTTTGAAATAATATCTACCCATGGGCCTGATTCAGACCTGATCGCACATCTGCAAACTTGCAGATGACTGTGAGTGGTTAGCTGTCGCCCAGACAGAAATAAAACCCGTCCTGTGCACATGTGAGGGACTTGAAAAAAACATTGCTCTCTGCTATCCTGTCGCTCATCCATACGCAATTCACAATCCACTGAGTGATTTTTACTGTCTGTTAATATGTAATTCTGACCCATTCACAATCCTGCAACCGAGATGACACACACCCTCCTTTAAAATGCCTAGGCATGTCTGCGTTTTTTTTCTGACAATCCCAGAAAACCGCAGGTTACCACCCCAAACGCCAGGCTTCCCGTCAGTCAGATTGTGATAATATTTTTTTTAATATTTTTTTACGAACGGATTGCAAATTCCCACTTAAGCGATCAACTCTGAATAACACCCTTTGTCCGTCCTTTTATGTATGTTAGTTCATTTGTTTAATGCCAATGTATCTGTTACAATATTAGTGCTTGCACCAATTAATTAAAAACAATTCATACCTTAAGTATCTTGTATGAACATCCAGAGGCACTGACATTGGGATGTTCTGTGCCAAATAGAACAGCATTCTGGTTGGTTAGTTCTGCCTCTATGGCCTAGAACACTTTAAAACTACAACAAGATGGACCCTGTTCTGGACTCTAGCGATTTCACAGATCCTTCCAGCAGTAAGCTGTGTCAGTAGCCGCAGACAATTTGTAGATTCTTCATTTAGTTCAGCAAATCCACAGATACCGCGATCATTGCAATTAGCATGGAAGGCAAAGGAGCATGTGAACATTATACTTGGTGCCTCAGGTACTTATGCATGGTGTACTACGGAACCAACAGTCATTTCTGTAGGATGACAGGCTGCAAAGATAACTGTGATATTCTTAATAGAGGGCTAAGGGGGTTATCCAGACCTGATGGCTGATCTGCTACATGACAGAGCCCTGCGACCAGGTATACGCCACCCTACCAGAGTTAAATCACACAAATTGCTTAGCACAGCTTGAGAAAATTAGGTGGAGGATCAGTGATTAGCTGCAAATCCATTTGCAAGTAGCTCACATCTAATTATTTTTTCAGTGTGCGCAGTCTGTGCGTAGCCCAGGACTTTCTTGGTGGCTTTGATACAAACATGATCAGGGCCGGAGCGGAGGTCACACAACTTCCCTTTAAACGCCTGGGCATGACTGCGTCTTCCCTGACACTCCCAGAAAATGGCTGGATATCACCCCCAAATGCTGGCTTTTTATCAATTATTTTGTGTACGGCCAGCGATTTCAAATATTAAAGGAATTTATCACAGGACGTTGTCGTGCTATCGATAATTGCCCAGCCTGTGAATTTGCAGCCATGCAATCAGGTCTGAATAACCCCCTATGTGAACAGCTTATCTGGGATGTAGCTGTAAATGTTTCCAAGTATGGTGAATAATGCAGGGGGTGATTCTGGTTGGTTTTCAAAAGCAAACTCCTTCTTTACTGGACAAAACCATGTGCACTGCAGGTGGGGCTGATGTAACGTGCAGAGAGAGTTCCATTTGGGTGAGTTACTGTATTTTGTTTCTGTGCAGATTAAAGTCTGGATGCTTTATTCTTAAAGTGCGTACACAGGTACAGATTTTTCTGTCTGACCTATCTGGTGGGAACAAAAACCTGGAAATGTATGGGAGCATATGACAATTAAAAATTTCCAACCAAATGCCGGAAAAACAGAAAAAAATATATATGCTGGGATAAATTTGTTATATCAGAACGATTAAACAATTTGTCTGACTGATCACTGTCTGTTTTCAAGTGTTTGGGAACAATTTTTTGATTGTCATTTGGTCCTATAGATTTCCAGGTTTTTGTTCCCACCAGATAGATCAGACATAAAAATCTGTATGTGTGTATGCACCTTTACACTGCAATATAGATTTCAGTGTGAACACACCCCACCCAAATGTAACTTTCTCTCCACATGTTACATCAGCCCCACCTGCAGTGCACATGGTTTTGTCCATTAAAGAAGGAGTTTGCTTTTGCAACACAACCAGAATCATGCCCATCATATCCAGCCACACACATAAGACCATAATATATAGCTGGACAGATGAGTTATCTGCTACATATTCTATTAAGCTATACGCTTTTTTCTTCACATTGCTGTAATTTACTAAAGCTTTTAAAAATGAAAAGAGATGTTGGTGCTCATAGCAACCAATCGGATTTGGTCTATCATTTCTTTATCACATTCTAGAAGATGATAGACATAATCTGATTTGTTGCTATGGGCAACATCACCCTTTTAATTTTTAGAAGCTTTAGTAAATACTGCTTAGAGATTATACAGAGAATATTTAGTCATTGACCTCAGACCCTTAAAGAATGTTCCCTACTACACATGGGGGCTAACCTAATCACCCGCCAATTAATCTACCAGTAGGAACCCACAAAACACAGGAAGAACATATGCAAAGCGCATAAAAACAGGGCCATACTAGGTACCTATGACTCCGGGGGATACAGTCATTTGGTCTACAGCATGATAGTCGACAAGCATTAGGTCGACATGTTATTATGTCGACATGGTCTAGGTCGACAGTCAATAGGTCGACATGGGTTTTTTTACTTTTTGAGCCGACAGGTGGTATTTCATGCCCTACCACTAAGGCCATGTCGACCAACTTGCTGTAGTCCAAATGATCCCAACCCGACTCCAGTAGAGGCACCAATGCTACCTACTGTGTCACTGCACTGCCTGTATACAACCTTCTATTTACATACTCCTCTTACATGAACCGGATTAACCTTTATAACATTTTATCAAGCTTTTTTTCCCAACATTTTCCTGGCTAAATTGGGTTTTTTGTATACGCCTGAAATGATCTTGACTGATGAGAACAATAAAAAAAAAAAAAAAGATATACTTTTTAAAGACTTAAAAAAAACCCTTTAAAGATCCTAAATTCTTAAATTCTTTCACGGTCAGAGAATATTCCTGGTTTCATCATCCACCATATAACATAATTACTTGGCATTAGGGTGGCCAATCCCAGGATGATTTGCATTTGACCCCAAGATTTCAGGATTAGGCTCCACCCACCACTTCAGCAGCTCAGCGCCACACCTGGTAACTGCCTCTACCTGCTGCCTGCCCCACTCCCCAAGTAAATTAATGTGTGGGATGGGGGGGCGTTTTTCTTTCAGGGATGCTAATCCCGGGATTGAGCATTTTTTAATCCTGATTCCTGGGATTGAAAAAATACCCCGGGATTGGCATCCCTACTTGGCATGTTAACTACATACAGTTGCAGTTCTCACTATTGGCTATACAGATGGAGCAGCTTTCACTAACTCAGGGAATCTGCGGACTCCCTGGGCTGGCTGAGAGGGGCTAAATCTGTACCAGAAGTCGAACTTGGTGAAGCAGATGTAACATGTATAGAGAGAATTAGATTTGTGTGAGTTATTTTGTTTCTGTGCAGGGTAAATACTGACTGCATTAGTTTTACACTGCAATTTAGATTTTGGTTTCAACACACCCCACCCAAATGTAACTCTCTCTGCACAGGTTACATCTGCCCCACCTGCTGTGCACATGGTTTTGCCCATTTTGAGAACAAATTCGTACTGCGATCAGATCTGAATAAGAGCCAGTGTGCACTTGCCGCAGTATATGGGATGCAGTTAGTATCCTGGCGGCCGAAATCACGACCGCCAAAATCCCATCCCTGACACCCATAGAGGGAGAATAAATTAGTGTGCGTGGCGAGAGCAGCGAGCCCGCAAGGGGGGGCGATCCATGTCCCCCCCCTTGACGGGATTTGGGTGTCGGGATTTTGACCGCCCGGCTTTCATACCGAACCCCAGTATATATCCACAACCACCATAGCACAAAAGTCATTTGTATTTGGCACATCATGATATGACTAAGGCAGTGGTAACCAAACTGGGTGCCATCGTAGCCTTGGGGAAATTGCAGGGGTGCCCAGGATTGGTGGTCCACAACCAATTTCAATTATTTATGGTCAGTGTAAAAGGGAGAACTAGTGCTGCTAGCTGCCAATCACAAGATATGCAGACAAATATAAGTGAATCATTTGCCTTACCACATGACTGAGCCAGAGTATGAACTATAAACACAATTTACTAAATGTTATATTTCTTTCTAAATTTATCGGTAATAAACTTTTGGCCTAGGGGTGCCATGAAAAAAATCTGATTCTCTAGAGCGTTGTGATTTTAAAAAGTTTGTGAACCACCAGTACTGTATTAAGCATTCCTTGTTATGCTTTAAACATGTCTTAATGCAGGTGCATTTAATCCACCGTGCGGCATTGCACAGGTCTCAGAATATGTAAATGCACAATGTTTGCAGCACATTTTCTAAGCAATCTGACTAGGGGCCAGATTCTATAAGCTTTAAAAGTGATAAAATGGAGAGTGATAAACAGCTAGCCAATCAGCTCCTGCCTGACATTTTTCAAACACAGTCTGTGACATGGCAGGTAGGAGCTGATTGGCTGGCTGTTTATCACTCTCCATTTTATCACTTTTAAAGCTTAGAGAATCTGGCCCTAGATCACTTAGATATTAAGCACAGATCGCTCCATGTGTATGTCCCATATTGATATTGACAGTGTTCTAACCAGAGAACACTGGTTAGTACATAATCGCCCATACACACATCGCTACGTGTGTATGGACAATCTTGCTACGAGGGCGATATCTCTAGCCTGCCGGGTAGCAGAAATCCACCCGTGTATGAGCCTTTACTTTATACTGCACTTTACATACACCCCGCTGGGATTCTCAAGCATAAAAGATTGTATCACAAAATACTCTGCCACAAAAGGCTCTGCATTTAATTACGCCCCTTATGTCTATTACGGCAATTTACAAAAATAGGCACGTTTGGTAGCAATTGATGGCGAATATGTTCAAAAATCATATAAGAGCATCAGGAAAAATGGCTGAAACATTTGCATTACTATGAGGCTAAACTTCAGTATTCCTTCAGAGAGAAAAAATAAGGTGACTTGTCTTTTGCTTTCTCACCTACAGGTCCTTGGCACTGGGGCAGCAGTACAGTTCTATTGGATCACAGCCAATTCTCTGTGGTTCCATACCTGGACTGGTACCTAAACAGATGCGATTCTGCCGAAATTACATTGAAATCATGCCAAGTGTGGCAGAAGGGGTGAAGCTGGGGATCCAAGAATGTCAACATCAGTTCAGGGGCCGGAGATGGAACTGTACCACTATTCATGATAGCCTTGCCATATTCGGACCAGTGCTGGACAAAGGTATAACCCTGTGTGCTAGAGCTAGCATATGGGGCGGGCTGCAGCAAACATCACAATTTGCTGGTGATGCATCACGCTATTCTCTGCATGCATATCGGCAATTACTTGTGGCAAGAGCCGTCCTCTGCGATGATAGGACTTTCGGCTACATGACCTGGAGCCCTATCTACGAAGCAGGGGATCGCAGAGGACAGCTCTTACCACAAGTAAATGCCGATATTCTATAGGGCAAAACTAATCTGAAGATGGCATTGCCTACGGCATCCAATCCCCAGAATGTATAGCATTCCAGACTTAGAGGGTTAATTTGGTTCACTCTGACCAATTCTTTCTTAGATGGACAAAACCATGTGCACTGCAGGTGGGGCAGATGTTACTTGTGCAGAGAGAATTAGATTTGGGTGGGGTTTTACTTCAAAGTGAGATCTATATTGCAGTGTAAAAATAAAGCCGTCCGTATTTTCCCTGCACAGAAAAAAATAACTCACCCAAATATAATTCTCTCTGTACATGTTACATCTGCCCACCTGCAGTGCACATGGTTTTGTCCATCTAAGAAGGAATTTGTCAGAAAGAGTGAACCAAAATAACCCCCTTAGTGTGTATGCGGTAAGCAGCCAGAAAACAGCATTTACAGAGGTTTCACCACATTTTACCCTTTGCTGCAGAGAACCCTTTGTAATATTAGTCAAATTAACAGTATGACTAAAGTATACAAGATCACTGAAATACCATATACTATTGGACAGTATACGGTAATCTAGATTTACAATAAATTATTGGTGTGAAAGCATTTATAACTATAGTATTAGTATAGTATTTACAACTAAATACAAGAACAGACATAAAGACTCATAGAGCAAGGGAATAGTGATAGCAGCAAAGAGTCTCTGACAGCTACTGTATTGGGGAAACCTCCTGTTGTACTTACTGAAGGAATCCAACATGTTGGAAAAAGTTTTATTCATCCCAGCCCAAAAAAACATTGAGATCAGCGAGTTCATGATTTTTAAAATGCAATAGTATCCTGAATTCCCAACAGATCGGCAATCAACCTATCAGCAGATCATATTGGCAGAACAGGAAATCAGGTCTTGATATATGTGCAGCATTAGAGTCATGGTAGCATTGATAAGGATGTGCCCACTCAGTAGTTACGATCTGATGATGTTGAATATAGATATTGGGAAAAAGCTCCCACAACTGAAAAACAAAACCCAGCGTTTCTCTAGATTCCAAGTTGTGCCACCATACCATTCATAAACTTTGTTTGAGTGAATCTAACACTCAAAAAAAAAAAAATAATAATAATACCCAGAATGTAAGATAAGTTTTAAGTGTATATTTACACTTATTGACATGTAGTATGCTACTTTTCAATGTTTTAGAAAAGTGGATTCATGCTTAAGCAATGTCTTTCTTTAAAGGGTTTAATTATGAAGAAAAAAAAAGTTATCTCAAAATTTTTTTTGCATCAACTTACTTGCAAACTCAATAAAAAAGAAATATAAAATTGAACACTTTTTTTCCCTCACGTTACGTAAGAAGTTATAAACAAATTAAAGGAATATTATGAAGATTTCACGTCACCCAAAAAAATAAACAAATGTTAAAAAAAAACACCAATATTTATTCTTGAATATAATCAATGCAAAAACTGGCTAAACAGGCTCGGCACAGGGGTGAGAACACACTTGGTGGCTAAAGGATTTAGCGTTAAATATGATACCGTCCAATAAGAGCGGCTTTCTTAACCAGTGCAATAAACAGCATACCTGCACTTGTTTCATTACTGCATCTTTTGGACATCCCTTACTACATAATCAGGAGGGAGGGGGGGGGGGTCTTAGGGGTTTTGCTGTTTGAGCCCTCCTGGCTTTGTCTCGGTCGTCACCGGGACAGCAGTACTGGCCTTTCTTAGAATAAATGTCCTTAAGTTTTATCTGTAGAGAGATTAATGTCCATATATGCACTGTATATTATTTTTAGCATAATCCTATACAGAGGATACCAATTCTAGGATTCCAGGTTCTCTATCTATCTGATCTAGACAGATCGGGATGCGGAGACCAGTGACAGGAAAACAGGCAGAGAGATGAGCAGGTTCCCAGAGATGACAGACTCTCACACAGGCTGCGGGCTCAGTAACACTGAGTGAATGAGTGAAATGAGCTTAGTGCGTGATGAAAGGAGTTTAAGCCTCCTCCCCACTGTGAGGCTGAGAGGGGCTCTGGGCCCAGCAGGACCCCAGGACTATTCACACGCCCTTTCACTGCTCTCCCCCCAGACAGAGAGGGGTCTCCACAAGCAGGGGACAGTGTACAGTCTGCACACAGTTGCTTGTTGCTACGAACCAGCAGGGAAATGGCAGTCTGGTCACACACGGGTCCCAGAGACGTCCATCATTATATCTCTAATACACTGTGACACCAGCACACAAAAGGGGATTGAGTGTCTCAGCAGGTAACTGGCCGAACTGGGAAAAGGAGGGAGAACTTTTTAATAAGGGGCTTAATCCCTTCTCTCCATCATGCACAGATCTGCACTGTGCTGTCCTGCG